>NC_041384.1:606883054-607050393 GCF_002162155.2 Triticum dicoccoides | reverse complement strand
CGCCGCCGTCTAGCTAGCTCCACGCCGGCGCCGACCCCGCCGCCGCTCGCGTCGCTCACCGGCCGTCTGCGCCATCGTCGCCTCGCCGCCACCGCGGCCGGAACCGCCGCAGGGGACGCCGCCCCGTCGTCCGGCCTCCCCTCGTCTCCGGCAACTCCCTCGCCGGACCACCTCGACTCCGGCCGGCCCCTCCTCTCCGGCGAGTTCGTCGTCATCTACAGTGTTCGACCGCCTCGGGAAGCGTGCATGTCTGGATCTCGTCCGGTTGACTTTCTCCTGAAACCCTAGTTCATGTGCCTATCTTCATCATGCTATAACTTTGCATCCATAACTCTGATTTGGGCATATAGCATATCAAAATGTTCGTCTCAGAGAGTACATCATTTCATTCCGTTGCATCATTTTCATCTGAGTTCATCTTGATGCCTGAAATTCTGTTAGAAGAGTGCTACTTGAGATAATTGTCAGATCTGCTACTCCATTTAGATATTTGTCATTTTTGCCATGATTATTGTGTGCATGATATGCCCATGAGCTCTACATATGTTTTGTTAAGGGTTTTGCCATCTTTCCAGAGGTGCAACCCATGTATTTTTGTGATGTGTGTGGTGACTAGCACAAGCTTGCAAACTGAGGCACTTGGTAATGCTGATTTCAGGGACTTAGCATTTCCACTAAGTCCTTGACCTGTTTATCTCATGTTGCCATATGTTCATGTTGTTTCCTAGTGATCCGTGCCTCTTTTGAGGATAATCAGTAAGTATGTTTTGCTAATCTTGTAGTGTTCTATCCATCCATGTCTTTGTTTGCAATTATGGAGCACCCTACCTTGAGTCAATCGAGCTCTACTTTTGCTACTTCGTGAATCTGGGCAGATTGTCTACTTGTTAGCGATTTTGCCGATGATGTTATAGTTGATCCGTGCATGCTATGTTATTGTTCTTGCCATGTCTAGCTTGCATTTTGTGTATTATTGATGGATGTATACTTAGCTTTTCATGAATTGCTCCGTAGTGAGTGCATCGAGTTCGTAAACATGCCTACTTGATATCTGTTTCAGCATGTGCCAGTTTTCACTAAGTCTGAAAACTGATTATGCTTTTGCTATGTTCACATGCTTGCAATAGTGTTTTCTGATCCCTTTTGGCTCAAGGTCACTAAGGGACTTTTGTTCACATACTTTGCCATGTTCAGATCATGTAGCATGTAGTTTTGTTGCTCCGAAGAGTGCTACCTGATCTGAAATTCCAAACAAGTGTTAATTTCACTAAGTCTGAAATATGTTTACCATATGCATTTTTGCCATGCTTGTTTGTACCTGTTAATGGATGAATTGGCCGTAGCTCAGTGCTAGACTTTTGTTAAGCATCTTGAATGCATCCCTGCCATGTATTGTTTTGTCATGTTTGAGTGCCGTAGCATGTTCATCTCATTGCATTTAGATGGCTACTTGCTGTAAATCGCAGATCGTGGTCATATTTGAATCGCTTGCCATTTCCAAACCGTAACTCCGATTCCGGTGATCTTTATATCGTTTTCAAGCGATTTCATCTCATCTTTCTAGTGGCACACTTGGTATTCCAAGTTGGGGCCAGGTTCATGCATCCCTAGTCAAATCTTGCATATGCATCCCGCATCGCATCCCGCATAGCATATCATCCTTGCATCATATTGTTTGAGCTTTGCACGTGGTTGATTGTGTTCCGTTTGCTTGTTTGTCTTGTTTGGGTAGAGCCGGGAGACGAGTTCGCTAACGAGGAACCCGTTGAGTTTGCTTTCGAGGATCCAGTCAACTCTGACAACTTTGCAGGCAAGATGATCATACCCTCGAAATCACTACTATCTTTGCTTTGCTAGATGCTCGCTCTTTTGCAATGCCAATGCTACGATGCCTACCATTTGCTTTCAAGCCTCCCAAATTGCCATGTCAAACCTCTAACCCACCATGTCCTAGCAAACCGTTGTTTGGCTATGTTACCGCTTTGCTCAACCCCTCTTGTAGCGTTGTTAGTTGCAGGTGAAGATTGGAGACCGTTCCTTGTTGGAACATTTATTTACTTGTTGGGATATCATTATATTGCCATGTTATCTTAATGCATCTATATACTTGGTAAAGGGTGGAAGGCTCGGCCTCCCGTCTAGTGTTTTGTTCCACTCTTGTCGCCCTAGTTTCCGTCATATCGGTGTTATGTTCCCAGATTTTGCGTTCCTTACGCGGTTGGGTTATAATGGGAACCCATTGATAGTTCGCCTTGATTAAAGCTTTTCCAGCAATGCCCAACCTTGGTTTTACCATTTGCCACCTAGCCTCTTTTTCCCTTGGTTTTCCGGAGCCCAAGGGTCATCTTATTTTAGCCCCCCCGGGCCAGTGCTCCTCTGAGTGTTGGTCCAACCGAGCGATGTCCGGGGCTACCAGGGGCAACTCTGGGCTGGCCTACCCGACGTCTTGCTCATCCGGTGTGCCCTGAGAACGAGATATGTGCAGCTCCTATCGGGATTTGTCGGCACATTCGGGCGGTGTTGCTGGATTAGTTTTAACCTGTCGAAGTGTCTTGAAGAACCGAGGTACCGAGTCTGGTTGGAACGTCTCGGGAAGAGGTCTATTCCTTCGTTGACCGTGAGAGCTTGTCATGGGCTAAGTTGGGACTCCCCTGCAGGGATTTGAACTTTCAAAAGTCGTGTCCGCGGTTATGGGCAGATGGGAATTTGTTAATGTCCGGTTGTAGATAACTTGAACCTTAATTTAATTAAATTGAATCAACTGAGTGTGTTACCGTGATGGCCTCTTTTCGGTGGAGTCCGGAAAGTGGACACGGTGTTGGAGTAATGCTTGCGCAGGTTGTTCTCTAGTTTCTCGCTCGCGCTTTGCCTCCTCTTCTCGCTCTCTTTTGCGAATAGGTTAGTCACCATATATGCTAGTCGCTTGCTGCAGCTCCACTTATATTTACCTTGCCACACCTATTAAGCTTAAATAGTCTTGATCGTGAGGGTGCGAGATTGCTGAGTCCCCTGTGGCTCACAGATTACTATTACACCAGATGCAGGGCCTGATGATTCCGCTCCAGGGGGACGCGCTCGAGCTCAAGTGGGAGTTCGACGAGGACTCTCAATGATACTATGTTTCCTTTCCTGATGATTAGTAGTGGTGCCCAGTTTGGGGTGATCGGGACCGTGTCACATGTTGGGTTGTCTTTTATTTTGGCGCCGTAGTCGGGTCATGAGTGTTTGGATGATGTAATGTTATTTATGTACCTTGATTGACATGGCGAGTGTAAGCCAACTATGTTATCTCCCCTTTTATTAATTATATTACATGGGATGTTTGTGAAGATTGCCTAACTTGCGACATATGCCTTCAATGCGATTATGCCTCTAAGTCGTGCCTCGACACGTGGGAGATATAGTCGCATCGAGGGTGTTATAGTTGGCCTGAAACAGGAGCCACGACTCCTGTTCGCGGAGCGAGCGGCGGGCGAAGCCGTTGGTCGCCGCCTCGTCGCCGGGGTAACGCTCGGCCATCGGGAGGGAAGAGGGAGGGCTCGGCGGCGTACGTGCTGGAGAGGGAGAGGGAGGCTCGGCGGCGGCGCACGGGAGAGAGAGAGAGAGCTTGGCGTCTGGGGCTGGTGTGGCCAGGCGAGGGAGGCCACCGGCTTATATAGTCGCGTCGTGCCCGTGTGTACGCGTGCGAGGGAGGGGAGGCGTCGGCGCGCCACCCCATGACGCGCCGTCCGTGAGGAATCAATGGCAAGGCTGACCGGCGGCAACCTTGCCGTTGATTCCCCGCGGGAAACCAAGGCGTCGGGGGAAGACGAGGGCGGTGTCGCTGACGCGGCTGGCCTGCAGCTCTTTCCCGCCAAAACCTCTCGCCCCGGCATCCCCGGGCGCCCCTCAGTGCGCCGGGTTCTGCCTAGGTCCGCCGGCTGATTTTGGCCAAGGCCGGCGAAAATCAGGCTCCTGGAGACGCGGCTTGGCCGTTTTTTGACACCGGCATGAAAAAATCGTCTGAAGAGGCCTTCCCTTCCGGAGACGCGGCTGAAGATGCTTTTAGCGCGTGACGTGTTCGGAGGCTGTTGGAGATGCTCTGAAACAGTTTCATTTTTCGCAGTGCGTGACCCGGCCTAGAATGACGCCTCGAGCGCCATCATTCTGTCGAGCAGTACCAACGCACACGTGACGCGACGCACGCAACACGCACAGCACTGCGCTACACACTTCGCAAAGAGAAAAAAGCTCCCTTCCTTCCATGGTAGACTTTGCGAGCTGGCGTACGCAGCCGCGAGAATCCAACCCACCTACACACTCACACTCCCACGCCATTAATAAACTCGACAGTGAATCCTCACTCGTCAGATAACTCGCAAGAAAATCGCGGAAAATTCCCCCGCATCATCGTCACCTTCCTCCCGTGCCCCGCTTCACTCCTCGGCCATCTTCTCCCACCTCACTCCACTCCAGCCCACGAGGATGGGGAGAGGCTCCCCTCCCGCTCCCGCCCCGCGCCTCGCGCCCGGGCTGCCGGCCCTGCTCGCCGCCGCGCTGCTGCTGCTGCTGCTGCCCGCCCCGGCCGCCGGGGTCAACGTGACGGCCGTGCTCGCGGCGTTCCCCGGCTTCTCCGACTTCGCGCGGCTGCTCGCGTCCTCCCCCGTGGCCGCGGAGCTGGCGGGGCGGTCGTCGCTCACGCTGCTGGCCGTGCCCAACGCCAACCTGCCGCGCTCGCCCTCCGCCTTCGCCGCGGCCGCCGGCGCCGACCTCGCCGACGTGCTGCGCTACCACGTCCTCCTCGAGTACCTCTCCCCGCCCGACCTCGCCCGCGTCCCCGCCTCGGGCAGGCTCGTCACCACGCTCTTCCAGACCACCGGCCGCGCGCCCTCCGACCTCGGCGCCGTCAACCTCACGGCCACTGCCGCGGGCGGCGGCAGTAGCAGCTCCGCCGTCGTCGTCCGCTCGCCGTCCCCGTCCCCGGGGTCGAACGCCACCGTCCTCGGCGCCGTGACCAGGGAGCCGTACAACCTCAGCGTGCTGGCCGTGGGCGGCCTCATCGTGCCCTCCGGCTTCGACATCGCCGCGTCGGGCTCCGAGACCCGCCCGTCCCCGGCGGTGAACATCACCCGCGTCCTCACCGACGCGCGCGGCTTCAACGTGGCCGCCTCCATGCTCGAGGCCTCGGGCGTGGCGGACGACTTCGAGGCCGACGAGCGCGGCGCCGGCATCACCATCTTCGTCCCAACCGACGACGCCTTCGCGGCCCTCCCCGCCACCGACCGCCTCCAGTCCCTCCCCGCCGACCGCAAGGCCGTGGTGCTGCGCTTCCACGTGCTGCACTCCTACTACCCGCTGGGGTCCCTGGAGTCCATCGTGAACCCCGTCCAGCCCACGCTCGCCACCGAGTGCACCGAGGCCGGCCGCTTCACGCTCAACATCACGCGCTTCAACGGCTCCGTCGCCATCGACACCGGCGTCGTGCAGGCGTCCATCACCCGCACGGTGTTCGACCAGAATCCCGTGGCGGTCTTCGCCGTCTCCAAGGTCCTGCTGCCCAAGGAAATGTTCAGCCGCGGGAACACCATTAACCCCGGAGCTGCGACCCCTCCCGCCACCATGACCCCAGACGTCTCCGATGGCCCGCGGACGCCGCCGACGAAGCTGTCGTCCCCGCCGGCCCTGCGCGGCCAGGACAGCAAGCCATCATCAGCACCAGCAAGAAACGCGAACTGGTGGTGTACAGGAATAGGATTGGTCTGCCTGCTCCTACCTCTGCTATGAGATCCAGGTGGTGCCTTGCATTCTCAATTTTTCCCTCTTCTTCCACCATTTCCTCTCTCGTCTGATCGAAACCGAATGTGTACACCTCCGGTCGCCATTGGATTGGGGAGAGGGTTCCGTAGAGGCCATTGTAGCAGCAGTAGTAGCCATTATTTCTCGTTTCTTCACCTGATTAGGGAAATGATAATAATAATAATAATACCATGTGTAGAAATCTATGCATTCCCTGTGTTCAGTCCCGTTGATCTTTGCGGTTCCATTTTCCAAATGGGGTAGAGAATTAGCATGGCAGATCGGTGTCATGTTTACCTGCTTACCCGGGGCTAGAAGGTGGGTTCCTTCCCTGGGTACGAGGGGATAGAAAGAGACAGGTGAGTGGGAATGGGCTGGCCAGCTGAGCTGAGCTGCGAACGCGGTCTGGCCGTCAACCGCGCATTAGATTCTGCTGCTGACATTGCCCTACTCTACTCTGCTCTACTCATGGCGCACGCTGTAAATACGATCGAATGAACCCTACCACATGTCAGTGCACGCCGATCTTGACCATGGTGCAGTGCAGGAACCAAAGTCTGACAGTGTGTTTTTTGGGCACTTTGCCTAAGGTTCAGACGCCAAAAACGGACTGATTGTGTGATCATATGTATAGTGTATTCTGATAGTAAGAAACTAAAATCTGATGCTTCAAGTTACTGATCATATGACTTACTGTTTGTGCGAGTTTGTGACTCCGCACTGCTAGCATTATGTGCCTAGCAGCGCTCGTTTGGAGTACATCCTTCCTTGCCACTACTGTATGAACACTTGACAACACACATGTACTCCCTCCGTTCCATATTACTCGTCGCAGAAATGGATGTATCTAGAACTAAAATACATCTAGATACATCCATTTCTACGACGAGTAATTCGGAACGGAGGGAATACTAGTGAGAGACCCCTGGTAGTGGTAGCTGTAGTCCTGTCCGGCTGTTCCTAACATTCAGTCAGAGCGATCATGTTCAGAATGATCTTACTTTACTTGCTTGTAGTTTTGCTATAATTTGCGAGCGGGGTGGGTCCAACGAAGATGGGCCTATTCCACCATGTGGCAGCTACCGTTGAGCCATGGAATGGAACTGATAATTCATCCGGTTTCAAAGGGAATCTGCAATTATTTCTTGAATTTTATCCATGCAAGGATAAACTTACCCATTGTTTCCAAAGTTGCACCCTTGTGATATTTTGTGAGAGTTTCAAGTCTGTTAAGGAAAATCCACCAAGAAAAAAACATTTGGACTTTCACCCAACTCCTTTGGCCAGTTTGATATTCAATAAGTGAGCATTATCTCTACCACAGTAAAACAGAGAAGAAGAAAAAAGATGCTCAGATCTGGGACGTACTGTTCAGATTGACGAAGCATTTACCATATGAACTGGGTGGTTTCGTGTCAGGGAAAAGAAATGAAGTGTAGCGCTGTGTGGACTGTTGTTGACCGTCCAGATCTCTCTCCTGGTCGAGAAAGAGTCAAGGTCTTGGGCTGATGATGATGATGGTAGGTGTGCTGGAGAAGTGACAAATCGATGTTTCAGTTAATTGTTGTGGGGTTGACCGTGGCCCATCTACAGCCTGCAATAAAACGAGAAGGCCCACGAAAAGTACCGCCTCATGCATTTGCATCTACTGTATGTCTTTCTTGCACACCCTGAGGCTGAGGTCTTCCTCATGATGTACTGTAGATTGTACAGCGCTGTTAACTCCGCCATTGCACTATTCATCTGCCTCCTACGTGTACTTGCCCAGAGCGAACTAATGGTGATACGTACAGCTTACATTTATGCGATTGTTGAAATTCACCAACGTCCTAGTTGAAATTCATCTATGCCGAATAGGTTAAGGAGGTTAATGTTTCCGAACTTTGTTGGTGAAGAATTTGATTTTGATTTTCTTAGGCTCCTTGTCTGAATTTTTGCCTCTTTTCTGTAAGCTCAGTTTAACCGCTTTGGTGTAGTTTTAACTACTTGAGTTGAGTACTGCAAGTGTGCAACAATGGGGTATGTGATATCCATTTTTGTTGTTCCATGTGCTATGGTGCTGCCACATAAAATGGGCACAATGGAAATCTGGCATATGCTCTCCAAGAGAAGAACTGCACACATGTGATGTATCTGCATGTACTTTGCATAGTTACTACAAGTGGTTGTAGAATTTTATAATTTGTCGAAAAATGTAAAAACAGATTAAATCAGCGTTTTCAGTGATATATGCCGCATTTTCTTGTTCTTTTTGCGAGTGGCGCAGAATTACGGAGCAGTTGACATCACATTAGTGTAGGAAATAATCTGTTTGTCAGTGGACTGGAGTCCAAGGAAAATTAGACATGCTTCTGTATTCTTAGCCATAATAGTTTTCCAGGATTGTTTACTGTGGCTTTTTAAGGATTTGAAATATGTGAAAGGATATAACTTAGACACACCACATGCTAGTAATAATTAGATGGATTAAAAAGTCATGAAGAAAATTCAGATGATCCAAACTGGTAGGGCACATTTGGTGTCAGTGCTCAGTGGAGACTCTTGACTGATACAGCAGTGGAAGTTATTTTGTGGTCACTCGGTAGCATGTGCATATTATTGTACTGCGTTTCTTTTTATGATTATATACTTGGGAAATCAAATAGAATCGTCTTGGGGTAGCTGCAACAAGATCTGTAGTACTACATGACATAAAATGTTTCATGTTCTTCGTCAGGGAAACCAAATACTCCGTCCGATCCAAATTAAATGTCGCAGCTTTAGTACAATTATGAAGGAATAACATTTTTCGTTTTGTGAGGGCAGCGGAATGCAAGAACTTTTACCAGCTGATTCCGGTGATTTTTCTTATCCCTTGGGCTGTGTGTTTGATGGCCACAAAATCCACTTGTCGACTGCTTTCTGAAGAAAGTAAATGGTTTATGGGGTGCCACTTCACCACATGTTTCTGAACCCATGCAGCACATTCTTTTCACCTCTTTTGCAACGATGGATGTCCAGTCATTTCGTTCTATTATCTTTCCTACTTTGCTGTATGTATGTTGCTTTCTTTCGGGGATTCACGCCTATGCCCTGGCCTTTTGGACTACTTTGGGATGTGTGTGCTTAATTTTCATTATAATTTTTATGTTTAACTGTCGGAAACTTGTACTTACATAACATAAAGTAGGCATTGCCAAAGTATTTTGATTTGTATGCAGCCACGTATTTTGAACACTGAAATTTGGCAGCTTGTTGGCAGAGCCAAAAAGTGAAAAAAGGTACTACCAAACAGTTGGTAATGCTGAACATTTGCTTTGCATATTGATCTTTGCCGTGCTATGCATTTTCTTGGGCAGCAGGTTCATTTGGCGCTCTCCTTTACCAGTACTAGCAAGTGTAGCAACTATTGCTGTAGCTGTATGGAAAGAGTAGGTTGAAATCCATTCGAGTCATGGCCGTAAACCATGTGATGTGCTGATGACTACCATTGGCATGAGAAAAGAAGAAGGCTTTTACGCGTGTCTGCACTGAAACTGAAAGCGTCAAAAGCTAGGCTTTGATGAAGAAATTTTACACCGGGGGTTTCTACAGAGAAACTGGCGTGGAACACGAATCTGTGTTCTGTGATCTTCCTCTGCTGGGGTAAGCCTTGCCTGATTTTCCTCTGCTAGAACTGGAAGGAAGCACATAATTCGCAGTACATATTCAGTGAACTTCTGAGAATCTTTGGTTCCACCCACCTATCTTCTACGGTAAATTATAATCAGATGTACGTAGTAGATTGCATGACGTGCTTGGAACCTGTTCATTTGTCAAGTTGAGAACTTTGCGTCCTGGGTTCAGAAGTTCTTGTTCCGCGTTCATTCATGTACTATCAAATTCAGACAACAGGAACACAGTTCAGAGGGATACGCTTTGAACGCAGTTCAGACGTTGCTCGAGGAACGGGGTCAAGAGAATGTACAAGTACGACACGAGAGATGAAGAAAATTAGCTAAGCATTCAGCAACGTCAGCAAACCACTGACCTCGCACACGCTCTTCTTCTTCTTCTTCTTCAGATTCAGATCACACGCTGACACCGACATACAGTACAGGGGGGGAGAAGACGGCGCTCATCCCTCTCCTGAAGCCCCGATCACTGGCTGAGCAGCAGCATCGCCTCCGGCTGCCGCCGCTGCCCGAAGCCGTGGAACGGGTGGCGGTGGTGCAGCTCCTCCACCGCCTCCTCGCACATGCTCCTCGGGTCTGGCCGGGACACCAGGTTCTCCTTGTCCTCGCCCTCGCCGTCCCCCTCCTTCCACGGCCGGTCCTCGTACCGGGAGTGGCTGCGCCCGTACACCTGCGGCGCCGCGCGCGAGCCGCCGCCGGTGCTGCTGAGGTTGAAGCTGCCGAAGCCCTTGATCTCGCGCGCCACCTTGCGCGCCCGCTCCCGCTCCTCCTCCAGGAACGGGCCCCGCTCCAGCAGCTTCAGCACCCGCTCCGACTTGCCCTTCACCGTCAGGCCCCAGTTGAAACTGCGCCGAGAATCCCAGAAGAACATCAGAAAATTTTCACCCTAACGAACTGAATAAGAATGAATTACGTGTGTAGGAATAGGAGAAGATCGAGATCGAACCCTCGCTCGTCGATGTGCTGGAAGGCGGCCATCTGCTGGATGACGCCCCGGTCCTTCTGGAACTCCAGGGCCACGCTGCGGGGGCCGTGCGTCAGGAGGTGCTCCAGCAGCAGCAGCGCCTTGTACGGCTCCCGCCACTGCCTCCGGTCGAACGTCGCCAGCCTGAGGATCGACCCATCGATGTGTCCCGAGTTAGACGACGGGCAGAGGAGAAGAGGAGAGCGTCGATCCGGTGCGGCGAAGGAGAGGGAGAAGGAGAAGGTCACCTGGTGTGGAGGATGTCGGAGATCCTGAGGTACTCGTCGATCTCGAACGCCTCCCGCGCGATGAGGCTCATCGTCTTGGCGTTCGGCGGCGACGCGTCCCCGTTCGTCGCCTCCTCCGTCATCCTGCATGGGCGGCCACTCTCTCTGTTAGGACCTTGGCAGAGCAACGGTGCACCAAGAAACGGAGAGCAGGAACGGATTGTCGATCGGCGAGGGGTCACGTACAGCTGCGTCGGGGTGACGTCGGTGAGCGCGAGCCGCGCGGAGCGGATCTTGCCGGTGAGGTAGGAGGAGGCCTGCCGCCGGAGCTCGTGGAAGAAGGGCGCGTCCATGGCCGCTTCACGCACGCACGCACGAAATTCCCCTTACCCTCGAACCTCCCGACCGCGCTCGTTGCCGCCGACGAGGATCGGACCGGTGCAGGGTGGATAGATATAACAAGGCGACGCGCAGTGGTGTCACGTCACTCCCGCGACTATCCTGCGCTGCGCGCCCGCGCGTGGGTGCGTCCGCCCGCCCCCCAGCGCCGGCCGGCAACGGCGATGGGCACAAAACCAGCGGCCAACCACTCCACCCCGCACAAGGGCGCAAGCCAACAAGCGGCACGGGGCCGGGCGAGCCGTTGGGCGAGGGCGCAACCACTCCTCTTCCGAGCGCCAGTGACGGGCGCACGCACGGAGCAAAAATGGATTTGTGAGAGCGCTGGACGGGACGAGCTTATTTGGAGGGGGAGGGGAGAGCGATGCGCTCCATGCGATCCGCGATCCGCTGGCGGACGTACGTGGATCCACCGCGGCTTCTTGTTTCTAGTGGCTTCGGACCGTTCGGGGGGGCAGCGAGTGGAGTGGGCGGGCGAGTGGCGAAACGTCAACCGGCTGGACGGGACGGCAGCGCGCTTGAATTTTGAATTCCGTGGTGCGAGGTCGGCAGGCGGGCGGGCAGGATGAGGTCGCGTGATGCGGCCCGGGTACTCGTGGCGCGTTGGCCGTGCGCCGGCGGCCCCGGTGCCTATATTATGCGTCGCGCCGTGACATGGTGTGCCACTCGCGTGGTAGCGCGGCGGCCAGCGGGGACGCCACGGATGCGTTTTGGAAGAGATGAGAACAAACGCGTCGCCACGTTTCTCTGTTCGCGGAGCAGTGTCACTAGCATCTACCGTCTGCCAAGTATAAGTCGACCGAGACTTGTTAGAGCAACTCCAATGGACCGACCCAAACGGACGGCGCATTTGTCCGCTTTTTGTTTGTTTGAATCGGCCGCCGCTCGGCGTCCGCCCAGTTTTGTATTTGGATCGGCAGTGCACCCAACGCGCCGACCCGTTTCATGTCAGCGCTCAACTTAAAAAAAAGACCAGCGGCCAATCATGTCAGTGGCCATATCTCATCATGCCAGCATACCATGATATGCAAATGAACACGCAAGCATGAACTTGATGACATAAAAGAGGACGGCTTGCTAGCATACCAGCATGCCGATGCCGCTCACGGGGCGGGCCTTGATGCTCTCAAGAGTGGCGCAAAACTTGTTGCACTCTTGTTGGATCACCCCCCATCGCTTGGAAATGGACACCCACCCGCGCGTGCTCACAATTTGGTAAGGCGAAAACTTCTTGCGCTCATGAAACTCCCGGTGAACACGAATCCAAAAAGTTGAATGCTTTTGTTCGGCGCCGGTCTTGGGGTCTTGTCCAATGTCTCGACAACACTCGCAAAGAAGCTTGTCTTCGGTCGCCGTGTATGCCTTCGTGCGCTTGCTCTTGCGCTTCGGCTTAGGACCGGCGGTTTGGTTGGCGAGCTCGTCCTCGAACAAGGGCTCCACTTCGATGTCGCACTCGTCCTCTTCCTCTACCTGTAGTCGTCCGGGAACTCGTGGTCGAGTGAGAAGCCGTCCAGGTCGATGCCGACCTGATCACGCATGAAGGCAGCCTGATCGGGATTATAGCCAGCGGCCGGTGTGAATGGCCCGCGGCCGTCCTGGCTTTGTGTCTCGCCGGGATCGTAGCCAGCGGCCGGCGCACCGTCCTCCAAGATGAGGTTTTGCATGTAGTCCTCGTCGACGGCACACAACATTCCGTCAAACAGGTTGCGGGCCTCCGGGAGCACGCCGGACGGCGTCTGCCGCACCCGTTTCCTCACGCCATCGATGACGAGCCACCGGGGTGGCGTTGAGGTCGATGGGCGCAGGCGCGGGCGTGGAAGGCGCGACCACACTCACGTCGGGCGAGCACTCCCCGGAGAGGCGGGAGGCCTGCGGGTACACGTGGAAGCCAGCCACCGGGTTGCAAGCTGACGCACGGGGCAAGTCGGGTAGCACCATCCGAGGAAACGCCGATGAGCCGGTGCTGGCCGCGGTGTTGAGGAGGCCGTGTTGGCCAGGGTTTAACCCTAGCATGTAGAGCGCCTCCCTCGTTGCCGTCGCGACGCGGGTGTTGGTGACCTCCTGCTGCGCCGCGGCGGCGACGGCGGCCTCATCCCTCGTGTCCGCGGCGTGCCTCTGGTCCTTCCTCTTGGTCGACTCCTTTGCCCGATGTGCGGGCGTCAGCGGTTTCTTTGGCTTGACCGCGGCAGCGGTCTTGCGCAGGGCACGAGGCTTGCCTTTCCCGGCATGGGCGGGGGCACCGGACGAGGCGTGGGAGGCGAGGCCACCGGCGGCGTCGAGGTCGATGGCGTCCTCCATGGCGGGGTGTGGGGCGCGAGCACACGGACGGGAGGATTTTTGGGAAAATAAGGGGAAATGGTGGTGGCTGCCATCGACCGGCGGGCCTGGAAAAAGGAGTAGGCGCGCGCGTCCATTTCTTGTCTACGCCGACGTAAATCCGGCTTAAAAATGAGCCGGGAATGGGTCGGCAGGCGGACGTCTAGCGGACGCGCGTCTGTTTGGGTCGACATGTTGGGCCGACTTTTCTGTCCCCACCGATTCAAACAGACGCCAGCGAACAAAATAGGTTGCCCCATTAAAGTTGCTCTTATGTCCCAATCGGTGCTATATTTATGAGATCACACATTGTGTTTTTTTTTAGAATTTTCTTCTTCTTTCTTATTATGTTATATGTCATTTGATTGAGACTTGTTAAATCTTAATCGACTGAGACCCAATCACATCGATCTACAATCATAAAGCACGAATTTGGCCTCTCAAACATTTACGGACGAGTATGGCAAATTTGTTTTGATCCTTGTTTGCTCATGCACATAGCCGTGTTCTCTATATTTTTATGTCCAATCATATGCATATGATTGATGGTGATAAAAATATATAAAAAAGATGGCTTAGGGTGGGTCTAATTTACGTGGCGCACTACCCGGACAGACGTGTGTGCTTGCAATGGCACGCTCGCCCGGCTTTGGACCGTGATTTCCGAAAAAGGGTTTCCCGCTTTGTATTAGAAAGCCACCAACCGATACAGTTGATGATAGGTGCTGGACGGAAGCAGTACAATCACACTCAAAAAAAATAACAAGAGAAAAAATGCTGACAACAGCAGATCGACGGAAACGAAGAAGCTTCACTACCACTGCGCCCACTGAAGATCTCCCACCAAGCTCCAAGGCTCCTAAGCACTGATACCAATCAACACCTTCAAGAAGGACCGCGACGATGACGACACTGTTGCCAAGGGTTTCCCCTGGTACGCGGCAAGGCGAGAGGAAGGGCCGCCCCCGACGCCCTCCAGGAAGGTCCGGCGGCACCCACCGTCGTTGCCGCGTCAGTGTCGGACATGTCGACAGGGGTTTCCCCCGATCCCAACCTTCACCTCGGATGCTCCAGAGCCTGCCACCAAACCGACCACCATCTTGCGCCATCATGGTCATGAAGCCTCCACGTTGTCTCACCACGGCACCACGAAGTGAGGCCTGCACAACGGGGAATAGGAGCCGGGACTAGGGACCGCAGCATCGTCGACACGCAGGAGGGCATGACTGAAGGAAATATACCCTAGAGGCAATAATAAAGTTGCTATTTGATACGTCTCCGTCGTATCTACTTTTCCAAAAACTTTTGCCCTTATTTTGGACTTTAACTTGCATGATTTGCATGGAACTAACCCGGACTGATGCTGTTTTTAGCAGAATTGCCATGATGTTATTTTTGTGCAGAAATAAAAGTTCTCTTAATGACCTGAAAATCAACGAAGAATTATTTTGGATTATATAAAAAATACTGGAAGAAAGATCCACGTCAGGGGGGTATGCTGTCCACGAGGGTGGGGGCGCGCCCCCCTGCCTCATGGGCCCCCCTGACGCTCCACCGAACTCAACCTTGACTCCATATATTCACTTTTGGGGAGAAAAAACAGAGAGAAGGATTCATCGCGTTTTACGATACGGAGCCGCCGTCAAGCCCTAAACTCTCTCGGGAGGGCTGATCTAGAGTCCGTTCGGGGCTCCGGAGAGGGGAATTCGTCGCTGTCGTCATCATCAACCTCCCTCCATCATCAATTTCATGATACTCACCGCCGTGCGTGAGTAATTCCATCGTAGGCTTGCTGGATGGTGATGGGTTGGATGAGATTTATCATGTAATCAAGTTAGTTTTGTTAGGGTTTGACCCCTAGTATCCACTATGTTCTGAGATTGATATTGCTATGACTTTGTTATGCTTAATACTTGTCACTAGGGCCCGAGTGCCATGATTTCAGATCTGAACCTATTATGTTTTCATCCATATATGAGAGTTCTTGATCCTATCTTGCAAGTCTATAGTCACCTATTATGTGTTATGATCCGTTAACCCCGTAGTGACAATAATCGGGATACTTACCGGTGATGACCGTAGTTTGAGGAGTTCATGTATTCACTGTGTGTTAATGCTTTGGTCCAGTACTCTATTAAAAGGAGGCCTTAATATCCCTTAGTTTCCAATAGGACCCCACTGCCACGGGAGGGTAGGACAAAAGATGTCATGCAAGTTCTTTTCCATAAACACGTATGACTATATTCGGAATACATGCCTACATTACATTGATGAGCTGGAGCTAGTTCTGTGTCACCCTAGGTTATGACTGTTACATGATCGATCGCATCCGTCATAATTCTCCATCACCGATCCAATGCCTACGAGCTTTTCATATATTGTTCTTCGCTTATTTACTTTTCCGTTGCTACTGTTACAATCACTATAAAACCCAAAAATATTACTTTTGCTACCGTTACCACTACTATCATATTACTTTGCTACTAAATACCTTGTTGTGGATATTAAGTTTCCAGGTGTGGTTGAATTGACAACTCAGCTGCTAATACTTGAGAATATTCTTTGGCTCCCCTTGTGTCGAATCAATAAAGGGTTGAATACTCTACCCTCGAAAACTGTTGCGATCCCCTATACTTGTGGGTTATCAAGAACATTTTCTGGCGCCGTTGCCGAGGAGCATAGCTCTATTCTTTGAGTCACTTGGGATTTATATCTGCTTATCATTATGAAGAACTTGAAAGATCAAAGAACCAAGATTTTTTCCTCAACTACGAGGGGAGGTAAGGAACTGCCATCTAGCTCTGCACTTGATTCACCTTCTGTTTTGAGTCACTTGGGATTTATATCTGCTTATCATTATGAAGAACTTGAAAGACCAAAGAACCAAGATTTTTCCTCAACTACGAGGGGAGGTAAGGAACTGCCATCTAGCTCTGCACTTGATTCACCTTCTGTTTTGAGTAAGCTTGCGACACCTAAACCTGCTTCTGTTATTCATTCTGATATGTCGCAATGTTATTGATGATGCCACTTCTGCTATGCATGATACTTATGATGAACCTACTTCTATGCTTGATACTACTGTGCCACTAGGTGAATTTATTGATAAACAACTTGCTAGGGCTAGAGAGAATGAAATTATTAAAACTGATAATATTGATGAAAGTGATGATGAAGATTCTCCCCTAGATATGAATTGCCTGTTGTTCCTGAGGGTTATGTTATGGGTGAAGAAACTGCTAGAGAGTTCTTACCTTGCAATGATAGAAGTGATCTTAAGAAATTATTAGCTAAGCTTAAAGAAAAGACTTTAAATGCTAGAATGAAATATGATCCTGCTTATGCTACTTCACCTATCTTTATTACTGATAAGGATTATGATTTCTCTGTTGATCCTGAGTTAATTACTTTGGTTGAATCTGATCCTTTCTATGGCTATGAATCTGAAACTGTTGTGGCACATCTTACTAAATTAAATGATATAGCTACCTTGTTTACTAATGATGAGAAAACTCGCTACTATTATATTCTTAAATTATTTCCGTTCTCATTAAAGGGTGATGCTAAGATATGGTTTAATTCTCTTGATCCTGGTTGTGTGCGTAGTCCCCAGGATATGATCTACTACTTCTCTGCTAAATATTTCCGTGCTCATAAGAAACAAGCTGCATTAAGGGAAATATATATATTTGTACAAATTGAAGAAGAGAGTCTCCCACAAGCATGGGAGAGGCTTCTCCAATTACTTAATGCTTTGCCTGATCATCCTCTCAAGAAAAATGAAATACTTGATATCTTTTATAATGGACTAACCGATGCTTCCAGAGATTACCTGGATAGTTGTGCTGGTTGTGTTTTCAGGGAAAGAACTGTTGATCAAGCTGAAATTCTATTGAATAATATGTTGACTAATGAAAATAATTGGACACTTCCTGAACCAACTCCTAAGCCAACTCCGAAGAAAAGGGGTATTCTATTTCTCAGTCCTGAAGATATGCAAGAGGCAAAGAAATCTATGAAAGAAAAAGGTATGAAAGCTGAAGATGTTAAGAATTTACCGCCTGATGAAGAATTACATGGTCTTAATTCATCACCTATTGAAGAAACGCACGATCTCGATAACCCGACATAGGTAGTAAAGGTAAATTCTCTCTATAGATATGATAAAGCTGAAATCCCTCCTGCTAAGTTTGCTAGCCAATGTTTGGATGAATTTGATAACTTTATGGTTAAGCAAGAAGATTGTAATGCTTATATTGGTAGACAATTGAAACATAATGCTTACATGATTGAACACTTGAGTGATTATATGGCTCGTGTTAAAGGTGAACTTAAACTTATTAGTAAACATGCTTCTATGGTTACCACTCAAGTAGAACAAGTACTTAAAGCTCAGAATGATTTGCTTAATGAATTGAATAGTAAAAATAATAACTTTGTTGTTAGAGTTGCAACTAGAGGAGGTAAAGTGACCCAGGAACCTTTGTATCCTGAGGGTCATCCTAAGAGAATTGAGCAAGATTCTCAGAGAATTAATATTGATGCACCTAGTCCTTCTAAAAGGAAGAGAAAGAAAAATGATAGGACTTTGCATGCTTCTAGTGAACCTGTTATTGACACACCTGAGAATCCCAATGATATTTCTATTTCTGATGCTGAAACACAACCTGGTAATGAACATGAACCTAGTGATAATGTTAATGATGATGTTCATGTTGATGCTCAACCTAGCAATAATAATGATGTAGAAATTGAACCTGCTGTTGATCTTGATAACCCACAATCAAAGAATCAACATTATGATAAGAGAGACTTTGTTGCTAGGAAGCACGGTAAAGAAGGAGAACTATGGGTTCAGAAACCCATGCATTTTCCTCC
The DNA here is from genome assembly GCF_002162155.2 of Triticum dicoccoides. Taxonomy (NCBI): domain Eukaryota; kingdom Viridiplantae; phylum Streptophyta; class Magnoliopsida; order Poales; family Poaceae; genus Triticum; species Triticum dicoccoides. Next base: position 607,032,181 of record NC_041384.1, on the reverse strand, counting down.
TAAACCATCCAAGAAAAAGGATGATGAGGATTTTGAGCGCTTTGCTGAAATGATTAGACCTATCTTTTTTGTGTATGCGTTTGACTGATATGCTTAAAATGAATCCTTATGCTAAATATATGAAGGAAATAGTTACTAATAAAAGAAAGATACCGGAAGCTGAAATTTCCACCATGCTTGCTAATTATACTTTTAACGGTGGAATACCAAAGAAACTTGGAGATCCAGGAGTACCCACTATACCATGCTCTATTAACAAAAAGTATGTTAAAACTGCTTTATGTGATCTTGGAGCCGGTGTTAGTGTTATGCCTCTCTCTTTATATCGTAGACTTGATTTGAATAAGTTGACACCTACTGAAATATCTTTGCAAATGGCTGATAAATCAACTGCTATACCTGTCGGTATTTGTGAGAATGTGCCTGTTGTGGTTGCAAACATTACTATTTTAACAGACTTTGTTATTCTTGATATTCCCGAGGACGATAGTATGTATATTATTCTTGGAAGACCCTTTTTGAATACTGCAGGGGCTATTATTGATTGCACCAAAGACAATGTCACTTTTCATGTTAATGGTAATGAGCATACGATACTGCTGGGGAACGTAGTAATTTCAAAAAAATTCCTACGCACACGCAAGATCATGGTGATGCATAGCAACGAGAGGGGGAGAATGTGATCTACGTACCCTTGTAGATCGACAACGGAAGCGTTAACATGGTTGATGTAGTCGTATGTCTTCACGGCCCGACCGATCAAGCACCAAAACTACGGCACCTCCGGGTTCTAGCACACGTTCAGCTCGATGACGATCCCCGGACTCCGATCCAGCAAAGTGTTGGGGAAGAGTTCCGTCAGCACGACGGCGTGGTGACGATCTTGATGTACTACTGTCGCAGGGCTTCGCCTAAGCACTGCTACAATATTATCGAGGACTATGGTGGAAGTGGGCACCACACACGACTAAGAATATGATCACGTGGATCAACTTGTGTCTCTAGGGGGTGCCCCTGCCTCCGTATATAAAGGCTCAAGGGAGGGGGGCCGGCCGGCCAGGAGAGGCGCGCCAGGAGGAGTCCTACTCCCTCCGGGAGTAGGACTCCCCCCCTTTCCTAGTTGGAATAGGATTCGCGGAGGGGGGGAAAAGAGGAGAGAGAGGAGGAAGGGGGGCCGGCCCCCTCTCCTTGTCCAATTTGGACCAAGGGGGAGGGGCGCGCGGCCCATCTCTGGCCACCTCTCCTCTCTTCCACTAAGGCCCACTAAGGCCCATATACCTCCCGGGGGTTCCGGTAACCTCCCGGTACTCCCGTAAAATCCCGATTTCACCCGGAACACTTCCGATATCCAAACATAGGCTTCCAATATATCAATCTTTATGTCTCGACCATTTCGAGACTCCTCGTCATGTCCGTGATCACATCCGGGACTCCGAACAACCTTCGGTACATCCAAATGCATAAACTCATAATATAACTGTCATCGTAACCTTAAGCGTGCGGACCCTACGGGTTCGAGAACAATGTAGACATGACCGAGACACGTCTCCGGTCAATAACCAATAGCGGGACCTGGATGCCCATATTGGTTCCTACATATTCTACGAAGATCTTTTATCGGTCAGACCGCATAACAACATACGTTGTTCCCTTTGTCATCAGTATTTTACTTGCCCGAGATTCGATCGTCGGTATCCTATACCTAGTTCAATCTCGTTACCGGCAAGTCTCCTTACTCGTTCCGTAATACATCATCTCACAACTAACTCATTAGTTACAATGCTTGCAAGGCTTATGTGATGTGCATTACCGAGAGGGCCCAGAGATACCTCTCCGACAATCGGAGTGACAAATCCTAATCTCGAAATACGCCAACCCAACATTTACCTTTGGAGACACCTGTAGAGCTCCTTTATAATCACCCAGTTACGTTGTGACGTTTGGTAGCACACAAAGTGTTCCTCCGGTAAACGGGAGTTGCATAATCTCATAGTCATAGGAACATGTATAAGTCATGAAGAAAGCAATAGCAGCATACTAAACGACCGGGTGCTAAGCTAATGGAATGGGTCATGTAAATCAGATCATTCAACTAATGATGTGATCCCGTTAATCAAATAACAACTCTTTGTCCATGGTTAGGAAACGTAACCATCTTTGATTAACGAGCTAGTCAAGTAGAGGCATACTAGTGACACTTTGTTTGTCTATGTATTCACACATGTATTATGTTTCCGGTTAATACAATTCTAGCATGAATAATAAACTTTTATCATGATATAAGTAAATAAATAATAACTTTATTATTGCCTCTAGGGCATATTTCCTTCAGTCTCTCACTTGCACTAGAGTCAATAATCTAGTTCACATCGCCATGTGATTTAACAGCAATAGTTCACATCACCATGTGATTAACACCCATAGTTCACATCGATGTGTGATCAACACCCAAAGGGTTTACTAGAGTCAGTAATCTAGTTCACATCGCTATGTGAATAACACCCAAAGAGTACTAAGGTGTGATCATGTTTTGCTTGTGAGATAATTTTAGTCAACGGGTCTGTCACATTCGGATCCGTAAGTATTTTGCGAATTTCTATGTCAACAATGCTCTGCATGGAGCTACTCTAGCTTATTGCTCCCACTTTCAATATGTATCTAGATCGAGACTTAGAGTCATCCAGATCTGTGTCAAAACTTGCATCGACGTAACCTTTTATGACGAACCTTTTTGTCACCTCCATAATTGAGAAATATTTCCTTATTCCACTAAGGATAATTTTGACCGCTGTCCAGTGATCTACTCTTAGATCACTATTGTACTCCCTTTCTTAACACAGTGTAGGGTATACAATAGATCTGGTACACAGCATGGCATACTTTATAGAACCTATGGCTGAGGCATAGGGAATGACTTTCATTCTATTTCTATCTTCTGCCGTGGTCGGGCTTTGAGTCTTACTCAATTTCACACCTTGCAACATAGGCAAGAACTCTTTCTTTGACTGTTCCATTTTGAACTACTTCAAAATCTTGTCAAGGTATGTACTCATTTGAAAAAAACTTATCAAGCGTCTTGATCTATCTCTATAGATCTTGATGGTCAATATGTAAGCAACTTTACCGAGGTCTTTCTTTGAAAAACTCCTTTCAAATATTCCTTTATGCTTTCCAGAAAATTATACATTATTTCCGATCAACAATATGTTGTTCACATATACTTATCAGAAATGTTGTAGTGCTCCCACTCACTTTCTTGTAAATACAGGCTTCACCGTAAGTCTGTATAAAACTATATGCTTTGATCAACTTATCAAAGCGTATATTCCAACTCCGAGATGCTTGCACCAGTCCATAGATGGATCATTGGAGCTTGCATATTTTGTTAACACCTTTAGGATTGACAAAACCTTCTGGTTGCATCATATACAACTCTTCTTTAAGAAATCCATTAAGGAATGCAGTTTTGTTTATCCATTTGCCAGATTTCATAAAATGCGGCAATTGCTAACATGATTCGGACAGACTTAAGCATATATACGAGTGAGAAAATCTCATCGTAGTCAACACCTTGAACTTGTCGAAAACCTTTTGCGACAATTCTAGCTTTGTAGATAGTAACACTACTATCAGTGTCCGTCTTCCTCTTGAAGATCCATTTATTTTCTATGGCTTGCTGATCATCGGGCAAATCCATCAAAGTCCATACTTTGTTCTCATACATGGATCATATGTCAGATTTTATGGCCTCAAACCATTTCGCGGAATCTGGGCTCATCATCGCTTCCTCATAGTTCGCAAGTTCGTCATGGTCTAGTAACATGACTTCCAGAACAGGATTACTGTACCACTCTGGTGCGGATCTCACTCTGGTTTACCTACGAGATTCGGTAGTAACTTGATCTGAAGTTACATGATCATCATCATTAGCTTCCTCACTAATTGGTGTAGTAGTCACAGGAACAGATTTCTGTGATGAACTACTTTCCAATAAGGGAGCAGGTACAGTTACCTCATCAATTTCTACTTTCCTCCCACTCACTTCTTTCGAGAGAAACTCCTTCTCTAGAAAAACTCCGAATTTAGCAACAAAAGTCTTGCCTTCAGATTTGTGATAGAAGGTGTACCCAACAGTCTCCTTTGGGTCTCCGATTTGGGTTTGAGCTTATCAGGATGAAACTTTTTCATATAAGCATCACAATCCCAAACTTTTAAGAAATGACAACTCTGGTTTCTTGCCAAACCACAGTTCAGATTGTGTCATCTCAACGGACTTAGATGGTGCTCTTTTAAACGTGAATGCAGCTGTCTTTAATGCATAACCCCAAAACGATAGTGGTAGATCGGTAAGAGACATCATAGATCGCACCATATCTTATAAAGTACGGTTATGATGCTCGGACACACCATTATGCTGTGGTGTTCCAGGTGGCGTGAGTAGTGAAACTATTTCACATTGTTTTAACTGAAGGCCAGACTCGTAACTCAAATATTTTACCTCTGCGATCATATCGTAGAAACTTTTATTTTCTTGTTACGATGATTCTCCACTTCACTCTGAAATTCTTTGAACTTTTCAAATATTTCAGACTTGTGTTTCATTAAGTAGATATACCCATATCTGCTCAAATCATCTGTGAAGGTCAGAAAATAATGATACCTGCCGCGAGCTTTAACACCCATCGGATCTCATACATCAGTATGTATTATTTCCAATAAGTCAGTTGCTCGCTCCATAGTTCCGTAGAACGGCGTTTTAGTCATCTTGCCCATGAGGCATGGTTCGCAAGCATCAAGTGATTCATAATCAAGTGATTCCAAAAACCCATCAGCTTGGAGTTTCTTCATGCGCTTTACACCAATATGACCTAAACGTCAGTGCCACAAATAAGTTGCACTATCATTATTAACTTTGCATCTTTTGATTTCAAAATTATGATTATGTGTATCACTACGATCGAGATCCAACGAACTATTTTCATTGGGTGTGTAACCATATAAGGTTTTATTCATGTAAACAGAACAACAATTTATTCTCTTACTTAAATGAATAACCGTATTACAATAAACATGATCAAATCATATTCATGCTCAACGCAAACACCAAATAACACTTATTCAGGTTCAACACTAATCCCGAAAGTATAGGGAGTGTGCGATGATGATCATATCAATCTTGGAACCACTTCCAACACACATCGTCACTTCACCCTTAACTAGTCTCTATTTATTCTGCAACTCCCGTTTCGAGTTACTAATCTTAGCAACTGAACTAGTATCAAATATTGAGGGGTTGCTATAAACACTAGTAAAGTACACATCAATAACATGTATATCAAATATACTTATGTTCACTTTGCCATCCTTCTTATCTGCCAATCACTTGGGGTAGTTTCGCTTCCAGTGACCAATCCCTTTGCAGTAGAAACACTTAGTCTCAGGCTTAGGACCAGACTTGGGCTTCTTCACTTGAGCAGCAACTTGCTTGCTGTTCTTCTTGAAGTTCCCCTTCTTCCCTCTGCCCTTTTCTTGAAACTAGTGATCTTGTCAACCATCAACACTTGATGCTATTTCTTGATTTCTACCTTCATCGATTTCATCATCATGAAAAGCTCGGGATCCGTTTTCGTCATCCCTTGCATACTATAGTTCAACACGAAGTTCTACTAACTTGGTGATGGTGACTAGAGAATTCTGTCAATCACTATCTTATCTGGAAGATTAACTCCCACTTGATTCAAGCGATTTTAGTCCCCAGACAATCTGAGCACATGCTCACTAGTTCAGCGATTCTCCTCCATCTTTTAGCTATAGAACTTGTTGGAGACTTCAAATCTCTCAATTCGGGTATTTGCTTGAAATATTAACTTCAACTCCTGGAACATCTCATATGGTCCATGACGTTCAAAACGTCTTTGAAGTCCCAATTCTAAGCCGTTAAGCATGGTGCACTAAACTATCAAGTAGTCATCATATTTAGCTAGCCAAACGTTCATAACATCTGCATCTGCTCCTGCAATAGGTTTTTACCTAGCGGTGCATCAAGGACATAATTCTTCTGTGCAGCAATGAGGATAAACCTCAGATCACGGATCCAATCCGCATCTGTTGGAAATATGCCCTAGAGGCAATAATAAAAGCATTATTATTATATTTCTTTGTTCATGATAATTGTCTTTATTCATGCTATAATTGTATTATCCGGAAATCGTAATACATGTGTGAATAATAGACACCAACATGTCCCTAGTAAGCCTCTAGTTGACTAGCTCGTTGATCAACAGATAGTCATGGTTTCCTGACTATGGACATTGGATGTCATTGATAACGGGATCACATCATTAGGAGAATGATGTGATGGACAAGGCCCAACCCTAAACATAGCTTAAAGATCGTATAGTTCGTTTGCTAGAGTTTTCAATGTCAAGTATCTTTTCCTTAGACCATGAGATCGTGTAACTCCCGGATACCGTAGGAGTGCTTTGGGTGTGCCAAACGTCACAACGTAACTGGGTGACTATAAAGGTATATTACGGGTATCTCTGAAAGTGTCTGTTGGGTTGACACGGATCAAGACTGGGATTTGTCACTCCGTGAGACGGAGAGGTATCACTGGGCCCACTCGGTAATGCATCATCATAATGAGCTCAAAGTGACCAAGTGTCTGGTCACGGGATCATGCATTACGGTACGAGTAAAGTGACTTGCCGGTAACGAGATTGAACGAGGTATTGGGATACCGACGATCGAATCTCGGGCAAGTAACATATCGATTGACAAAGGGAATTGCATATGGGGTTGCTTGAATCCTTGACATCGTGGTTCATCCGATGAGATCATCGTGGAGCATGTGGGAGACAACATGGGTATCCAGATCCCGCTGTTGGTTATTGACCGGAGATTCGTCTCGGTCATGTCTGCATGTCTCCCGAACCCGTAGGGTCTACACACTTAAGGTTCGGTGACGCTAGGGTTGTAGGGATATGTATATGCAGTAACCCGAATGTTGTTCGGAGTCCCGGATGAGATCCCGAACGTCACGAGGAGTTCCGGAATGGTCCGGAGGTAAAGATTTATATATGGGAAGTCCTGTTTCGGCCATCGGGACAAGTTTCGGGGTCATCGGTATTGTACCGGGACCACCGGAAGGGTCCCGGGGGTCCACCGGGTGGGTCCACCTGTCCCGGGGGGCCACATGGGCTGTAGGGGGTGCGCCTTGGCCTACATGGGCCAAGGGCACCAGCCCCAAGAGGCCCATGTGCCTAGGGTTTCAAGGGGGATGAGTCCTAGGAGGGGAAGGCACCTCCTAGGTGCCTTGGGGGGAGGGAAACCTCCCTTGGCCGCCGCCCCACCCTAGGAGATTGGATCTCCGAGGGCCGGCGCCCCCCCTTGGCCCTCCTATATATAGTGGGGAAGGAGGGCTTTTCTCCCACGCCTTTGGTTGCCTCCTTCTCCCTCTCCAACACCTCCTCTTCCTCCATAGCGCTTGGCGAAGCCCTGACGGAGTACTGCAGCTCCATCACCATCACGCCGTCGTGCTGCTGCTGGAGCCATCTTCCTCAACCTCTCCTTCCCTCTTGCTGGATCAAGAAGAAGGAGACGTTACGCTGACCGTACGTGTATTGAACGCGGAGGTGCCGTCCGTTCAGTGCTAGGATCTTCGGTGATTCGAATCACGTCGAGTACGACTTCCTCATCCCCATTCTTTGAACGCTTCCGCTCGCGATCTACAAGGTACGTAGATGCATCTAATCACTCGTTGCTAGATGAACTCCTAGATGGATCTTGATGAAATCGTAGGAAATTTTTTGTTTTCTGCTACGTTCCCCAACAGTGGCATCATGAGCTAGGTCTATGCGTAGTTCTTCTTGTGCGAGTAGAACACAATTTGTTGTGGGCGTAGATGTTGTCAACTTTCTTGCCATTACTAGTCTTATCTTGCTTCAACGGTATTGTGGGATGAAGCGGCCCGGACCAACCTTACACGTACGCTTACGTGAGACCGGTTCCACCGACTAACATGCACAAGTTGCATAAGGTGGCTGGCGGGTGTCTGTCTCTCCTACTTTAGTTGGAGCGGATTCGATGAACAGGGTCCTTATGAAGGGTAAATAGAAGTTGACAAATCACGTTGTGTCTTTCACATAGGTAAGAAAACGTTCTTGCTAGAACCCTACTTCAGCCACGTAAAACTTGCAACAACAATTAGAGGACGTCTAACTTGTTTTTGCGGCAAGTGCTTTGTGATATGATATGGCCAAAGTTGTGATGAATGATGAATGACATATATGTGATGTATGAGATGTTCATGCTATTGTAATAGGAATCATGACTTGCATGTCGATGAGTATGACAACCGGCAGGAGCCATAGGAGTTGTCTTTATTTTTATATGACCTGCGTGTCATTGAGAAACGCCATGTAAATTACTTTACTTTATTGCTAAACGCGTTAGCCATAGTAGTAGAAGTAATAGTTGGCGAGCAACTTCATGGAGACACAATGATGGAGATCATGGTGTCAAGCCGGTGACAAGATGATCATGGAGCCCCAAGATGGAGATCAAAGGAGCTGTGTGATATTGGCCATATCATGTCAGTATTATTATTTGATTGCATTTGATGTTTATCATGTTTTGCATCTTGTTTACTTAGAACAACGGTAGTAAATAAGATGATCCCTCATAATAATTTCAATAAAGTGTTCCCCCTAACTGTGCACCGTTCGACAGTTCGTTGTTTCGAAGCACCACGTGATGATCGGGTGTGATAGATTCTAACGTTCACATACAACGGGTGTAAGACAGATTTACACACGCAATACACTTAGGTTGACTTGACGAGCCTAGCATGTGTATAGACATGGCCTCGGAACACGGAAGACCGAAAGGTCGAGCATGAGTCGTATAGAAGATACGATCAACATGAAGATGTTCACCGACGTTGACTAGTCCGTCTCACGTGATGATCGGACACGGCCTAGCTAACTCGGATCATGTTATACTTAGATGACTAGAATAGGGATGTCTATCTAAGTGTGAGTTCATTATAATTTGATTAGATGAACTTATTTATCATGAACTTAGTCTAAAATCTTTACAATATGTCTTGTAGATCAAATGGCCAACGTAGTCCTCAACTTCAACGCGTTCCTAGAGAAAACCAAGCTGAAAGACGATGGCAGCAACTATACGGACTGGGTCCGGAACCTGAGGATCATCCTCATAGCTGCCAAGAAAGATTATGTCCTGCAAGCACCGCTAGGTGATCCACCCGTCCCACAGAACCAAGACGTCAACGCTTGGCAGACACGTGCTGATGACTACTCCCTCGTTCAGTGCGGCATGCTTTACAGCTTAGAGCCGGGGATCCAAAAGCGTTTTGAGAGACATGGAGCATATGAGATGTCCGAAGAGCTGAAAATGGTTTTTCAAGCTCATGCCCGAATCGAGAGATATGAGGTCTCTGACAAGTTCTTCAGCTGTAAGATGGAGGAAAATAGTTCTGTCAGTGAGCACATACTCACTATGTCTGGGTTTCATAACCGCTTGACTCAGCTGGGAGTTAATCTCCCGGATGACGCGGTCATTGACAGAATCCTCCAGTCGCTTCCACCAAGCTACAAGAGCTTTGTGATGAAGTTCAATATGCAGGGGATGGAAAAGACCATTCCTGAAGTATTTGCTATGCTGAAATCAGTAGAGGTAGAAGTCAAGAAGGAACATCAAGTGTTGATGGTCAATAAAACCACTAAGTTCAAGAAGGGCAAAGGTAAAAAGAACTCCAAGAAGGACGGCAAGGAAGTTGCCGCGCCTGGCAAGAAAGCTGCCGGGAAGAAGCCAAAGAATGGACCCAAGCCCGAGACTGAGTGCTTTTATTGCAAGGAAAGAGGTCACTGGAAGCGGAACTGCCCCAAATACTTAGCGGACAAGAAGGCCGGCAAAACAAAAGGTATATGTGATATACATGTAATTGATGTGTACCTTACCAGTACTCGTAGTAGCTCTTGGGTATTTGATACCGGTGCAGTTGCTCACATTTGTAACTCAAAGCAGGAGCTGCGGAATAAGCGGAGACTGGCGAAGGACGAGGTGACGATGCGCGTCGGGAATGGTTCCAAGGTCGATGTGATCGCCGTCGGCACGCTGCCTCTACATTTACCTACGGGATTAGTTTTAAACCTCAATAATTGTTATTTAGTGCCAGCTTTGAGCATGAACATTGTATCGGGATCTTGTTTAATTCGAGATGGCTACTCACTTAAATCCGAGAATAATGGTTGTTCCATTTATATGAGAGATATGTTTTATGGTCATGCTCCTATGGTGAATGGTTTATTCTTAATGAATCTCGAGCGTATTGCTACACATATTCATAGTGTAAGTACCAAAAGATGTAAGGTTGATAATGATAGTCCCACATACTTGTGGCACTGCCGCCTTGGTCACATAGGTGTCAAACGCATGAAGAAGCTCCATGTAGATGGACTTTTAGAGTCTCTTGATTATGAATCATTTGACACGTGCGAACCATGCCTCATGGGTAAAATGACCAAGACTCTGTTCTCAGGAACAATGGAGCGAGCAACCAACTTATTGGAGATCATACATACTGATGTGTGCGGCCCAATGAGTGTTGAGGCTCGCGGTGGCTATCGTTATGTTCTCACCCTCACTGATGACTTGAGTAGATATGGGTATGTCTACTTAATGAAACACAAGTCTGAAACCTTTGAAAAGTTCAAAGAATTTCAGAGTGAAGTTGAGAATCAACGTGACAGGAAAATCAAGTTTTTGCGATCAGATCGTGGAGGAGAATACTTGAGTCACAAATTTGGCACACACTTAAGGAAATGTGGAATAGTTTCACAACTCACGCCGCCTGGAACACCTCAGTGTAATGGTGTGTCCGAACATCGTAATCGCACTCTATTAGATATGGTGCGATCTATGATGTCTCTTACCGATTTACCGCTATCCTTTTGGGGCTATGCTTTAGAGACTGCCGCATTCACTTTAAATATGGCTTCGTCGAAATCCGTTGAGACGACACCGTTTGAATTACGGTTTGGGAAGAAACCTAAGCTGTCGTTTCTGAAAGTTTGGGGATGCGATGCTTATGTCAAGAAACTTCAACCTGAAAAGCTCGAACCCAAGTCAGAAAAATGCGTCTTCATAGGATACCCTAAAGAAACTGTTGGGTATACCTTCTACCTCAGATCCGAAGGCAAGATCTTTGTTGCCAAGAATGGATTCTTTCTAGAGAAAGAGTTTCTCTCGAAAGAAGTAAGTGGGAGGAAAGTAGAACTTGATGAAGTGTTACCTCTTGAACCGGAAAATGGCGCAACTCAAGAAAATGTTCCTGAGGTGCCTGCACCGACTAGAGAGGAAGTTAATGATAATGATCAAGATACTTCTGATCAAGCTCCTACTGAAATTCGAAGGTCCACAAGGACACGTTCCGCGCCAGAGTGGTACGGCAACCCTGTCTTGGAAATCATGTTGTTAGACAACGGTGAACCTTCGAACTATGAAGAAGCGATGGCGGGCCCAGATTCTGACAAATGGCTAGAAGCCATGAAATCAGAGATAGGATCCATGTATGAAAACAAAGTATGGACTTTTACTGACTTGCCCGTTGAACGGCGAGCCATAGAAAATAAATGGATCTTTAAGAAGAAGACAGACGCGGATCGTAATGTGACCATCTATAAAGCTAGGTTTGTCGCTAAGGGTTATCGACAAGTTCAAGGGGTTGACTACGATGAGACTTTCTCACCGGTGGCAAAGCTGAAGTCCGTCCGAATCATGTTAGCAATTGCCGCATTCTACGATTATGAAATATGGCAAATGGACGTCAAAACGGCATTCCTTAATGGTTTCCTTAAGGAAGAATTGTATATGATGCAGCCGGAAGGTTTTGTCGATCCTAAGAATGCTGACAAGGTGTGCAAGCTCCAACGCTCGATTTATGGGCTGGTGCAAGCATCTCGGAGTTGGAACATTCGCTTTGATGAGATGATCAAAGCGTTTGGGTTTACGCAGACTTATGGAGAAGCCTGCGTTTACAAGAAAGTGAGTGGGAGCTCTGTAGCATTTCTCATACTATATGTAGATGACATACTTTTGATGGGAAATGATATAGAACTCTTGGACAGCATCAAGGCCTACTTGAATAAGAGTTTTTCAATGAAGGACCTTGGTGAAGCTGCTTATATATTAGGCATCAAGATCTATAGAGATAGATCAAGACGCCTCATAGGTCTTTCACAAAGCACATACCTTGATAAGATATTGAAGAGGTTCAATATGGATCAATCTAAGAAGGGGTTCTTGCCTGTGTTACAAGGTATGAAATTGAGCTCAGCTCAATGTCCAACCACGGCAGAAGATATAGAAGAGATGAGTGTCATCCCCTATGCCTCAGCCATAGGTTCTATTATGTATGCCATGTTGTGTACGAGACCTGATGTAAACCTTGTCGTAAGTTTAGTAGGAAGGTACCAAAGTAATCCCGGCAAGGAACACTGGACAGCGGTCAAGAATATCCTGAAGTACCTGAAAAGGACTAAGGAAATGTTTCTCGTTTATGGAGGTGATGAAGAGCTCGTCGTAAAGGGTTGCGTCGACGCTAGCTTTGACACGGATCTGGATGACTCTAAGTCACAGACCGGATACGTGTATATTTTGAATGGTGGGGCAGTAAGCTGGTGCAGTTGCAAGCAGAGCGTCGTGGCGGGATCTACATGTGAAGCGGAGTACATGGCAGCCTCGGAGGCAGCACATGAAGCAATATGGGTGAAGGAGTTCATCACCGACCTAGGAGTCATACCCAATGCGTCGGGGCCAATCAAACTCTTTTGTGACAACACTGGAGCTATTGCACTTGCCAAGGAGCCCAGGTTTCACAAGAAGACAAGGCACATCAAGCGTCACTTCAACTCCATTCGTGAAAATGTTCATGATGGAGACATAGAGATTTGTAAAGTACATACGGACCTGAATGTAGCAGATCCGTTGACTAAACCTCTCCCTAGGGCAAAACATGATCAACACCAGAATTCCATGGGTGTTCGATTCATCACAATGTAACTAGATTATTGACTCTAGTGCAAGTGGGAGGCTGTTGGAAATATGCCCTAGAGGCAATAATAAAAGCATTATTATTATATTTCTTTGTTCATGATAATTGTCTTTATTCATGCTATAATTGTATTATCCGGAAAGCGTAATACATGTGTGAATAATAGACACCAACATGTCCCTAGTAAGCCTCTAGTTGACTAGCTCGTTGATCAACAGATAGTCATGGTTTCCTGACTATGGACATTGGATGTCATTGATAACGGGATCACATCATTAGGAGAATGATGTGATGGACAAGGCCCAACCCTAAACATAGCTTAAAGATCGTATAGTTCGTTTGCTAGAGTTTTCAATGTCAAGTATCTTTTCCTTAGACCATGAGATCGTGTAACTCCCGGATACCGTAGGAGTGCTTTGGGTGTGCCAAACGTCACAACGTAACTGGGTGACTATAAAGGTATATTACGGGTATCTCTGAAAGTGTCTGTTGGGTTGACACGGATCAAGACTGGGATTTGTCACTCCGTGAGACGGAGAGGTATCACTGGGCCCACTCGGTAATGCATCATCATAATGAGCTCAAAGTGACCAAGTGTCTGGTCACGGGATCATGCATTACGGTACGAGTAAAGTGACTTGCCGGTAACGAGATTGAACGAGGTATTGGGATACCGACGATCGAATCTCGGGCAAGTAACATACCGATTGACAAAGGGAATTGCATACGGGGTTGCTTGAATCCTTGACATCGTGGTTCATCCGATGAGATCATCGTGGAGCATGTGGGAGCCAACATGGGTATCCAGATCCTGCTGTTGGTTATTGACCGGAGAGTCGTCTCGGTCATGTCTGCATGTCTCCCGAACCCGTAGGGTCTACACACTTAAGGTTCGGTGACGCTAGGGTTGTAGGGATATGTATATGCAGTAACCCGAATGTTGTTCGGAGTCCCGGATGAGATCCCGAACGTCACGAGGAGTTCCGGAATGGTCCGGAGGTAAAGATTTATATATGGGAAGTCCTGTTTCGGCCATCGGGACAAGTTTCGGGGTCATCGGTATTGTACCGGGACCACCGGAAGGGTCCCGGGGGTCCACCGGGTGGGTCCACCTGTCCCGGGGGGCCACATGGGCTGTAGGGGGTGCGCCTTGGCCTACATGGGCCAAGGGCACTAGCCCCAAGAGGCCCATGTGCCTAGGGTTTCAAGGGGGATGAGTCCTAGGAGGGGAAGGCACCTCCTAGGTGCCTTGGGGGGAGGGAAACCTCCCTTGGCCGCCGCCCCACCCTAGGAGATTGGATCTCCGAGGGCTGGCGCCCCCCCTTGGCCCTCCTATATATAGTGGGGAAGGAGGGCTTTTCTCCCACGCCTTTGGTTGCCTCCTTCTCCCTCTCCAACACCTCCTCTTCCTCCATAGCGCTTGGCGAAGCCCTGACGGAGTACTGCAGCTCCATCACCACCACGCCGTCGTGCTGCTGCTGGAGCCATCTTCCTCAACCTCTCCTTCCCTCTTGCTGGATCAAGAAGAAGGAGACGTTACGCTGACCGTACGTGTATTGAACGCGGAGGTGCCGTCCGTTCGGTGCTAGGATCTTCGGTGATTCGAATCACGTCGAGTACGACTTCCTCATCCCCGTTCTTTGAACGCTTCCGCTCGCGATCTACAAGGTACGTAGATGCATCTAATCACTCGTTGCTAGATGAACTCCTAGATGGATCTTGGTGAAACCGTAGGAAAATTTTTGTTTTCTGCTACGTTCCCCAACAGCATCATTGCTACTAACATCTTTCAACACAATTTTCTCTAGGAACATATGAAAATAAACACAGGGAAGCAACAACACGAGCTATTGATCTACAACATGATTTGCAAAATACTACCAGGACTAAGCTCATGATAAATTTAAGTTCAATTTAATCATATTACTTAAGAACTCCCACTTAGATAGACATCCCTCTAATCCTCTAAGTGATTACGGTATCCAAATCAACTAAACCATGTCCGATCATCACGTGAGATGGAGTAGTTTCATTCGTGAACATCGCTATGTTGATCATATCTGCTATATGATTCACGCTCGACCTTTCGGTCTCCGTGTTCCGAGGCCATATCTGTATATGCTTGGCTCGTCAAGTATAACCTGAGTATTCTGTGTGTGCAACTGTTTTGCACCCGTTGTATTTGAACGTAGAGCCTATCACACCCGATCATCACGTGGTGTCTCAGCACGAAGAACTTTCGCAACGGTGCATACTCAGGGAGAACACTTCTTGATAATTAGTGAGAGATCATCTTATAATGCTACCGTCAATCGAAGCAAGATAAGATGCATAAGAGATAAACATCACATGCAATCAATATAAGTGATATGATATGGCCATCATCATCTTGTGCTTGTGATCTCCATCTCCGAAGCACCGTCATGATCACCATCGTCACCGGCGCGACACCTTGATCTCCATCGTAGCATCGTTGTCGTCTCGCCAATCTTATGCTTCCACGACTATCGCTACCGTTTAGTGATAAAGTAAAGCATTACAGCGCGATTGCATTGCATACAATAAAGCGACAACCATATGGCTCCTGCCAGTTGCCGATAACTCGGTTACAAAACATGATCATCTCATACAATAAAATTTAGCATCATGTCTTGACCATATCACATCACAACATGCCCTGCAAAAACAAGTTAGACGTCCTCTACTTTTGTTGTTGCAAGTTTTACGTGGCTGCTACAGGCTTAAGCAAGAACCAATCTTACCTACGCATCAAAACCACAACAATAGTTTGTCAAGTTGGTGCTATTTTAACCTTCGCAAGGACCGGGCGTAGCCACACTCGGTTCAACTAAAGTTGGAGAAACTGTCACCCGCAAGCCACCTATGTGCAAAGCACGTCGGGAGAACCGGTCTCGCGTAAGCGTACGCGTAGTGTCGGTCCGGGCCGCTTCGTCCAACAATACCGCCGAACCAAAGTATGACATGCTGGTAAGCAGTACGACTTATATCGCCCACAACTCACTTGTGTTCTACTCGTGCAAATAACATCAACATATAAAACCTAGGCTCTGATACCACTGTTGGGGAATGTAGTAATTTCAAAAAAATTCCTACGCACACGCAAGATCATGGTGATGCATAGCAACGAGAGGAGGAGAGTGTGATCTACGTACCCTTGTACATCAACAACGGAAGCGTTAACTTGGTTGATGTAGTCGTACGTCTTCACGGCCTGACCGATCAAGCACCGAAACTACGGCACCTCTGAGTTCTAGCACACGTTCAGCTCGATGACGATCCCCGGACTCCGATCCAGCAAAGTGTCGGGGAAGAGTTCCGTCAGCACGACAGCGTGGTGACGATCTTGATGTACTACTGTCGCAGGGCTTTGTTTAAGCACTGCTACAATATTATCGAGGACTATGGTGGAAGGGGGCACCGCACACGGCTAAGAATATGATCACATGGATCAACTTGTGTCTCTAGGGGGTGCCCCTGCCTCCGTATATAAAGGCTCAAGGGAGGGGGCCCGGCCGGCCAGGAGAGGCGCGCCAGGAGGAGTCCTACTCCCTCCGGGAGTAGGACTCCCCCCCTTTCCTAGTTGGAATAGGATTCGCGGAGGGGGGGGGAGAGGAGAGAGAGGAGGAAGGGGGCCGGCCCACTCTCCTTGTCCAATTCGGACCAAGGGGGGGAGGGGCGCGCGGCCCATCTCTGGCCACCTCTCCTCTCTTCCACTAAGGCCCATATACCTCCCGGGGGGTTTCGGTAACCTCCCGGTACTCCGGTAAAATCCCGATTTCACCCGGAACACTTCCGATATCCAAACATAGGCTTCAAATATATCAATCTTTATGTCTCGACCATTTCGAGACTCCTCGTCATGTCCGTGATCACATCCGGGACTCCTAACAACCTTCGGTATATCAAAATGCATAAACTCATAATATAACTGTCATCGTAACCTTAAGCATGCGGACCCTACGGGTTCGAGAACAATGTAGACATGACCGAGACACGTCCCCAGTCAATAACCAATAGCAGGACCTAGATGCCCATATTGGTTCCTACATATTCTACAAAGATCTTTTATTGGTCAGACCGCATAACAACATACGTTGTTCCCTTTGTCATCGGTATGTTACTTGCCCGAGATTCGATCGTCGGTATCCTATACCTAGTTCAATCTCGTTAACGGCAAGTCTCTTTACTCGTTCCGTAATACATCGTCTCACAACTAACTCATTAGTTGCAATGCTTGCAAGGCTTATGTGATGTGCATTTCCGAGAGGGCCCAGAGATACCTCTCCGACAATCAGAGTGACAAATCCCAATCTCGAAATACGCCAACCCAACATTTACCTTTGGAGACACCTGTAGAGCTCCTTTATAATCACCCAGTTACGTTGTGATGTTTGGTAGCACACAAAGTGTTCCTCCGGTAAACGGGAGTTGCATAATCTCATAGTCATAGGAACATGTATAAGTCATGAAGAAAGCAATAGCAGCATACTAAACGATCGGGTGCTAAGCTAATGGAATGGGTCATGTCAATCAGATCATTCAACTAATGATGTGATCCCGTTAATCAAATAACAACTCTTTGTCCATGGTTAGGAAACATAACCATCTTTGATTAACGAGCTAGTCAAGTAGAGGCATACTAGTGACACTCTGTTTGTCTATGTATTCACACATGTATTATGTTTCCGGTTAATACAATTCTAGCATGAATAATAAACTTTTATCATGATATAAGGAAATAAATAATAACTTTATTATTGCCTCTAGGGCATATTTCCTTCAGATACATTTTCCGAGAAAACAACCTCAAGTCCACAGTATCAATTCTATTGGAAAATTTTCAACATTTACTATTGGAGGTTTTGAATTTCCTCTTCCAACTGTCAAGAAGAAATATGATATTCTTATTGTTCGGGACATGCATATCCCCGTTGAGGTAACCTAGTGTTATTCGAAAATTCTCCGGTTTCATGTTATTCGAAATGAGTTTGTTAACAAGACCTGATCAACCTTGTTAGTGGATTCCTTTTGATGAGCATGAGATGGATGAATTTAGAAAACACAACTCTCTATACCCTCTTTTTACTTTCTGTTATTCATATTAAATAAAGCAAAAATAGTATTTTTCTGTCTGTTATCTGAATTATCCATGTAATAAAAAAATACCCCAAAAATAAAAGTTCTCCAAATGCCCTGCAATTTAAAAAATTTCTAGAATATTTGAGAATGTCTCGCACTGAAAACACAGCAGGGGGAGCAGCCACGTGCCCACGAGGGTGGAGGGCGCGCCCTACCCCCCTGGGCACGCCCCCTACCTTGTGGACCCCACGTGGGTCCCCTCCACTTATTCCAGCTACCACACACTGCTTCTTCCTCCCACAAAAATCACCAACCACCTCAAAACCCAAGTTCAAGCTCATCTTGCTGCCATTTTCGATCTCCTGGCTCAAAGCTTCATTCACAGAACTGCTTTGGGAGATTGTTGTTTGGTATGTGACTCCTCCAATGGTCCAATTAGTTTTTGTTCTAGTGCTTTATTCATTGCAATACTTTTGCTGCTTAGGTGACCCTATTCTTGAGCTTGCACGTCAAATTTATATGGTCAAAAGTAGTTTTAATGCATGATATTGCCTCTAGGCACTTGTAGAAGTAGTTGCTATCAATTTTGTTGAGGTTGGTTCACTTTTATTTTGAAGTTGCTAAAATTTTCAGAAATTTTCAGAAAAAATGAAGAGATTTTTTAGGGGCTCATCGAGCCGAAGCTCGAAGGATAAACAAAGTGAATATAACAAGAAGCCCAAGTATAATCTCCCTCGCACCGCGGAGGTTCGGCCGTGTGAATGGCCTTGTGATGATTTCTTGAGAGCAGCCGGGATTTATGATGATTTCTATGAATTGGCTGAGAATGCAGGCCTCACCACCTTCCTCCACGACCAACGTGAACAGTATCTCTTACTCACCAATATCTTTGTGCAAAACTTTCATTTCCATGCTAGGACCTCACCACCTATGGTGGAATTTTATTTATATGATGAGCATAAGGAGATGTCACTTCGTGATTTTTGTCGGGTTTGTTTGATCCCTTTTGAGGGCAGTGTAGAGGAACCACATCGTGACGATGTGGAAGGGTTTATTCATACAACTGCTATAGGGGAAATGATGAAGGTTTCCGATGCAAGAATTACTAGCATACATTTTCCTGTTTTACGTTACTTTGCAATATTTGCTAGTAGATGCTTAATTGGTCGCGGAAACTGTGGCAACCTTAGTGCCCCTGATATTGTTATTTTGTGCCATGCCTTACTCCGTGATGACACATTTAGTATGGACGCTATTGTTGCAAAGCGGTTAAATCTTAACCGTACTAAGGGCCCTATCTTGGGAGGTATTGATACGTCTCCAACGTATCTATAATTTTTGATTGCTCCATGCTATTATATTATCTATTTTGGATGTCAATGGGCTTTATTTTACACTTCTTGGGACTAACCTACTAACCGGAGGCCCAACCCAAATTGTTGTTTTTAGCCTGTTTTAGGGTTTCGCCGAAAAGGAATATCAAACAGAGTCCAAACAGAATGAAACCTTCGGGAACGTGATTTTCTCAACAAACGTGATCCAGGAGACTTGGAGTGGCGTCAATAAACAATCGAGAAGGCCACGAGGCAGGGGGCGCGCCTACCCCCCCTGGGCACGCCCTCCACCCTCGTGGGCCCCTTGTTGCTCCACCGACATACTTCTTCCCCCTATATATATCCACGTACCCCCAAACATCCAGGAGCACCATGAAAACCTAATTCCACCGCCGCAACCTTCTGTACCTGAGAGATCCCATCTTGGGGCCTTTTCCGGAGCTCCGCCGGAGGGGGCATTGATCACGGAGGACCTCTACATCAACTCCATGGCCTCTACGGTGGTGTGTGAGTAGTTTACTTCAGACCTTCGGGTCCATAGTTATTAGCTAGATGGCTTCTTCTCTCTCTTTGGATCTCAATACAAAGTTCTCCTCAATCTTCTTGGAGATCTATTCGATGTAATCTTCTTTTGCGGTGTGTTTGTCGAGATCCGATGAATTGTGGGTTTATGATCAAGTTTATCTATGAACAATATTTGAATCTCCTCTGAATTCTTTTATGTATGATTGGTTTATCTTTGCAAGTATCTTCGAATTATCAGTTCGGTTTGGCCTACTAGATTGATCTTTCTTGCAATGGGAGAAGTGCTACGTCTTGAGCTTGCGTTGGTTTTCCCCGAAGAGGAAGGGATGATGCAGTAGAGTAGCGTAAGTATTTCCCTCAGTTTTGAGAACCAAGGTATCAATCCAGTAGGAGGCCATGCTCAAGTCCCTCATACCCGCACAAAACGATAGCTACTCGCAACCAACGCGATTAGGGGTTGTCAATCCCTTCACGGTCACTTACGAGAGTGAGATCTGATAGATATAATATTTTTGGTATTTCTGGTATAAAGATGCAAAGTAAAAAGTAAAAGCAAAGTAAAAAAGCAAAGCAAGATTAAAGTGATGGAGATTGATATGATGAGAATAGACCCGGGGGCCATAGGTTTCACTAGTGGCTTCTCTCAAGAGCATACGTATTCTACGGTGGGTGAACAAATTATTGTTGAGCAATTGAGTATAGTTATGAGAATATCTAGGCATGATCATGTATATAGGCATCATGTCCGTGACAAGTAGATCGAAACGATTCTACATCTACTATTATTACTCCACTCATCGACCGCTATCCAGCATGCATCTAGAGTATTAAGTTAAAAACAGAGTAACGCCTTAATCAAGATGACATGATGTAGAGAGATAAATTCATGCAATATGAAATAAACCCCATCTTGTTATCCTCGATGGCAATGATGCAATACGTGCCTTGCTGCCCCTTCTGTCACTGGGTAAGGACACCGCAAGATCGAACCCAAAGCTAAGCACTTCTCCCATGGCAAGAACTACCAATCTAGTTGGCCAAACCAAATGGATAATTCGAAGAGACTTGCAAAGATAACCAATCATACATAAAAGAATTCGGAGAAGATTCACATATTATTCATAGATAGACTTGATCATAAACCCACAATTCATCGGTCTCAACAAACACACCGCAAAAAGAAGATTACATCGAATAGATCTCCACAAGAGAGGGGGAGAACTTTTTATTGAGATTCAAAGAGAGAGAATAAGCCATATAGCTACTAACTATGGACCCGAAGGTCTGAGGTAAACTACTCACACTTCATCGGAGAGGCTATGATGATGTAGAATCCCTCCGTGATGACGGCCCTCTTCCAGCGGAGCTCCGGAACAGGCCCCAAGATGGAATCTCGTGGATGCAGAAAGTTGTGGCGGTGAAATTAGGTTTTTGGCTCCTGTTCTGATCGTTTGGGGGTACATGTGTATATATAGGAGGAAGAAGTACGCCGGAGGAGCACTGAGGGGCCCATGAGGCAGGGGACGCGCCCTGGGGGGGCGCACCCCCCACCCTCGTGACCGCCTCTTTTGTTCCTTGGAGCAGGGTCCAAGTCTCTTGGATCACGTTCGGTGAGAAAATCACGTTCCCGAAGGTTTTATTCCGGTTGGACTCCGTTTGATATTCTGTTTCTTCGAAACACTGAAATAGGCAAAAAACAACAATTCTAGGCTGGGCCTCCGATTAATAGGTTAGTCCCAAAAATAATATAAAAGTGGAAAATAAAGCCCAATATAGTCCAAAACAGTAGGTAATATAGCATGGAGCAATCAAAAATTATAGATACGTTGGAGACGTATCAGGCATCCCCAAGCTTAATTCTTGCTTGTCCTCGAGTAGGTAAATGATAAAAAGTGAATTTTTGATGCGGAGTGCTACTTGGCATAATTTCAATGCAAATCTTCTTAATTGTGGTATGAATATTCAGATTAGAAAGATTCAAGACAAAAGTTTATATTGACATAAAAATAATAATACTTCAAGCATACTAATAAAGCAATTATGTCTTCTCAAAATAACATGGCCAAAGAAAGTTATCCCTACAAAATCATATAGTCTGGCTATGCTCTATCTTCACCGCAAAAAATATTTAAATCATGCACAACCCCGATGACAAGCCAAGCAATTGTTTCATACTCTAACTTTTTCAAAACTTTTTCAATCTTCACGCAATACATGAGCGTGAGCCATGGATATAGCACTATAGGTGGAATAGAGTGGTGGTTGTGGAGAATACAAAAAGGAGAAGATAGTCTCACATCAACTAGGCGTATCAACGGGCTATGGAGATGCCCATCAATAGATATCAATGTGAGTGAGTAGGGATTGCCATGCAACGGATGCACTAGAGCTATAAGTATATGAAACCTCAAAAAGAAACTAAGTGGGTGTGCATCCAACTTGCTTGCTCATGAAGACCTAGGGCAATTTGATGAAGCCCATCATTGGAATATACAAGCCAAGTTCTATTATGAAAAATTCCCACTAGTATATGAAAGTGATAACATGAGAGACTCTCTACTATGAAGATCATGGTGCTACTTTGAAGCACAAGTGTGGTAAAAGGATAGTAACATTGTCCCTTCTCTCTTTTTCTCTCAATCATTTTTTTGTTTGGGCCTTTTCTCTTTTTTTATGGCCTCTTTTTATTTGGGCTTCTTTGGCCTCTTTTATTTTTTTATTTTTCGTCCGGAGTCTCATCCCGACTTATGGAGGAATCGTAGTCTCCATCATTCTTTCCTCACTGGGACAATGCTCTAATAATGATGATCATCACACTTCTATTTTTCTTACAACTCAATACTTAGAACAAAATATGACTCTATATTAATGCCTCCGGCGGTGTACCGGGATATGCAATATGACAATGATGGAGTGTGTCATGATAAACGGAATGGTGGAAAGTTGCATGGCAATATATCTCGGAATGGCTATGGAGATGCCATAATAGGTAGGTATGGTGGCTGTTTTGAGGAAGGTATATGGTAGGTGTATGATACCGGCGAAAGGTGTGCGGTATTAGAGAGGCTAGCAAAGGTGGAAGGGTGAGAGTGCGTATAATCCATGGACTCAACATTAGTCATAAAGAACTCATATACTTATTGCAAAAATCTATAAGTTATCAAAGCAAAGTATTACGCGCATGCTCCTAGGGGGATAGATTGGTAGGAAAGACCATCGCTCGTCCCCGACCGCCACTCATAAGGAAGACAATCAATAAATAAATCATGCTCCGACTTCATCACATAACGATTCACCATACGTGCATGCTACGGGAATCACAAACTTTAACACAAGTATTCTTTCAATTCACAACTACTCAACTAGCATGACTTTAATATTATCACCTCCATATCTCAAAACAATTATCATGCTTCAATCTTTTCTTAGTATTCAACACACTCAAAAGAAAGTTCCACAAATCTTGAATACCAAGCATATTATTATTAAGCAAATTACCATGCTATTAAGAGACTCTCAAAATAATTTAAGTGAAGCATGAGAGATCAATAGTTTCTTTAAAACAAATCCACCACCGTGCTCTAAAAGATCTAAGTGAAGCACGTATAGCAAAATTATAACACTCAAAAGATATAAGTGAAGCACATAGAGCAAAACTACTTAGCTCAAAAGATATAAGTGAAGCACATAGAGCAAAATTATCTAGCTCAAAAGATATAAGTGAAGCGCATAGAGTATTCTATCAAATTTTAATTCATGTATGGCTCTCTCAAAAGGTGTGTACAAAAAGGATGATTGTGGCAAACTAAGACACAAAGACACAAATAATACATGACGCTCCAAGCAAAACACATATCATGTTGGTGAAGAAAATATAGCTCCAAGTAAATTACCGATGGAAGTGGACGAAAGAGGGGATGCCTTCAGGGGCATCCCCAAGCTTTGAATTCTTAGTGTCCTTGGATTATCTTGGGGGTGCCATGGACATCCCCAAGATTAGGCTCTTGCCACTCCTTGTTCCATGATCCATCAAAAGAATTCACCCAAAACTTGAAAACTTCACAACACAAAACTCAAAATAGAAAACTCGTGAGCTCCGTTAGCGAAAGAAAACAAAAGACCACTTCAAGGTACTGTAATGAACTCATTATTTATTTATATTGGTTTTAAACCTACTGTATTCCAACTTCTCTATGGATTATAAACTATTTTACTAGCCATAGATTCATCAAAATAAGCAAACAACACACGAAAAACAGAATCTGTCAAAAACAGAACAGTCTGTAGTAATCTGTATCTAGCGCAAGATCTGGAACCCCAAAAATTATAAAATAAATTTATGGACGTGAGGAATTTATATATTAATCATCTGCAAAAATAATTAACTAAATATCACTCTTCAAATAAAAATGACAGCAGTTCTCGTGAGCGCTAAAGTTTCTGTTTTTTACAGCAAGTTCAACAAGACTTTCCCCAAGTCTTCCCAACGGTTCTACTTGGCACAAACACTAATTAAACACAAAAAACACAAGCAAAACAGAGGCTAAATAATTTATTTATTATTAATCAGGAGCAAAAAGCAAGGAATAAAAATAAAATTGGGTTGCCTCCCAACAAGCGCTATCGTTTAATGCCCCTAGCTAGGCATAAAAGCGAGGATAGATCTAGGTGCCATTCTTGGGTTTAGAGAGAAAGAGAGCAAACTTGTTATATATGGAATTAATCTTTCTATTTTGACAAAGTACATGCCCATTAATGGTAGAAGAAAGATTAAGTATGTTGCGGAAATTGGCATCTAGGCTAGCTTTTATCTCTTTAATAGATTCATTTTGGTAAGAAAGCAAGAGAGATGTAATTTCAGTTTTCTCATTAATGGGGTGCCCAAATATAGTTTTCATCCTCTCATAGGTATCTATGGGATCCCCTTCAAGAAACCCCCCCTCGAAAATAGAATCTAAGACTTGTTTGAACGAAGCGGGTAGCCCAACATAAAAGCTTTTCAAGTAAACCTCAATTTGATATTGGGGGTACATAGCTAGCCCGGATCCTTAACAGCCTATCCCAAGCATCTTTCAAAGATTCATCAAGTAAATAACGAAAAATTCAAGAATCATCTTCATCAAAATTACTAAGGTTCTCATTGATAACTCCGGCAAGTTGTTCTATAGCATTCCGATTTATGAGTTTAGATAAGATAGCAGGATTGTCTAAAGCACTAGAACTTGGGAGAGGACCCCCAACTCTTTTTGGTTCTGACATGGCGAGGGAAAAGAGGCAAATAGAGAGGGAGGATAGAGAGAGAGAGGGCAAATAAAACGGCAAGGGTGAATTGGGGGGAGAGGAAAACGAGAGGCAAATGGCAAATAATGTAATGCGAGAGATAGGGATTGTGATGGGTACTTGGTATGTTGACTTTTTGCGTAGACTCCCCGGGAACGGTGCCAGAAATCCTTCTTGCTACGTCTTGAGCTTGCGTTGGTTTTCCCCGAAGAGGAAGGGATGATGCAGCAGAGTAGCGTAAGTATTTCCCTCAGTTTTTGAGAACCAAGGTATCAATCCAGTAGGAGGCCACGCTCAAGTCCCTCGTACCTGCACAAAACGATAGCTACTCGCAACCAACGCGATTAGGGGTTTTCAATCCCTTCACGGTCACTTGCGAGAGTGAGATCTGATAGATATAATATTTTTGGTATTTTTGGTATAAAGATGCAAAGTAAAAAGTAAAAGCAAAGTAAAAAATCAAAGCAAGATTAAAGTGATGGAGATTGATATGATGAGAATAGACCTGGGGCCCATAGGTTTCACTAGTGGCTTCTCTCAAGAGCATAAGTATTCTACGATGGGTGAACAAATTACTATTGAGCAATTGACAGAATTGAGCATAGTTATGAGAATATCTAGGCATGATCATGTATATAGGCATCACGTCCGTGACAAGTAGATCGAAACGATTCTGCATCTACTACTATTACTCCACTCATCGACCGCTATCCAGCATGCGTCTAGAGTATTAAGTTAAAAACAGAGTAACGCCTTAAGCAAGATGACATGATGTAGAGAGATAAATTCATGCAATATGAAATAAACCCCATCTTGTTATCCTCGATGGCAATGATGCAATACGTGCCTTGCTGCCCCTTCTGTCACTGGGTAAGGACACCGCAAGATCGAACCCAAAGCTAAGCACTTCTCCCATGGCAAGAACTACCAATCTAGTTGGCCAAACCAAACGGATAATTCGAAGAGACTTGCAAAGATAACCAATCATACATAAAAGAATTCAGAGAAGATTCAAATATTATTCATAGATAGACTTGATCATAAACCCAGAATTCATTGGTCTCAACAAACACACCGCAAAAAGAAGATTACATCGAATAGATCTCCACAAGAGAGGGGGAGAACTTTGTATTGAGATTCAAAGAGAGAGAAGAAGCCATCTAGCTACTAACTATGGACCCAAAGGTCTGAGGTAAACTACTCACACTTCATCGGAGAGGCTATGATGATGTAGAAGCCCTCCGTGATGACGGCCCTCTTCCAGCGGAGCTCCGGAACAGGCCCCAAGATGGAATCTCATGGATACAGAAAGTTGCAGCGGTGGAATTAGGTTTTTGGCTCCTGTTCTGACCATTTGGGGGTACGTGTGTATATATAGGAGGAAGAAGTACGCCGGAGGAGCACCGAGGGGCCCACGAGGCAGGGGGCGCGCCCTAGGGGGGGCGCCCCCACCCTCGTGACCGCCTCTTTTGTTCCTTGGAGCAGGGTCCAAGTCTCCTGGATCACGTTCGGTGAGAAAATCACGTTCCCGAAGGTTTTATTCCGTTTGGACTCCGTTTGATATTCCGTTTCTTCGAAACACTGAAATAGGCAAAAAACATCAATTCTGGGATGGGCCTCCAGTTAATAGGTTAGTCCCAAAAATAATATAAAAGTGGAAAATAAAGCCCAATATAGTCCAAAACAGTAGATAATATAGCATGGAGCAATCAAAAATTATGGATACGTTGGAGACGTATCAAGAAGTTCTTAGCTTTGGGTTCAGTCTTGCGGTGCTCGATCCCAGTGACATAAAGGGAAACGACATGTATTGTATTGTTGCCATCGAGGATAAAAGGATGGGGTTTATATCGTATTCCATGAGTTTATCCCTCTACATCATGTCATCTCACTTAAAGCGTTACTCAGTTCTTATGAACTTAATACTCTAGATGCATGCTAGATAGCGGTCGATGTGTGGAGTAATAGTAGTAGATGCAGAATCGTTTCGGTCTACTTGTGACGGACGTGATGCCTATATACATGATCATACCTAGATATTCTCATAACTATGCTCAATTCTATCAATTGCTCGACAGTAATTCGTTTACCCACCGTAATACTTATGCTCTTGAGAGAAGCCACTAGTGAAACCTATGGCCCCCGGGTCTATCTTCCATCATATTAGTCTTCCAACACTTAGTTATTTCTATTGCCGTTTATTTTAATTTGCATATTTATTTCTCTTTATCATAAAAATGCCAAAAATATTATCTTATCATATCTATCAGATCTTACTCTCGTAAGTGACCGTGAAGGGATTGACAACCCCTTTATCGCGTTGGTTGTGAGGTTCTTATTTGTTTGTGTAGGTGCATGGGACTCGAGCGTGATCTCCTACTGGATTGATACATTGATTCTCAAAAACTGAGGGAAATACTTACGCTACTTTACTACATCACCCTTTCCTCTTCAAGGGAAAACCAACGCAGTGCTCAAGAGGTAGCAAGAAGGATTTCTAGCACCGTTGCCGGGGAGATTCGCGCCAAGTCAAGTCAAGATTTGACTCCCGACAACGAGCCATTTCTGGCGCCGTTGCCGGGGAGTCTACGCACAAGTCAAGACATACCAAGTACCCATCACAAACTCTTATCCCTCGCATTACATTATTTGCCATTTGCCTCTCATTTTCCTCTCCCCCACTTCACCCTTGCCATTTATTCGCCCTCTCTTTTTCCCGTCCCCTTCTCTATTTTCTATTTGCCTTTTTTTGCATGTTTCTTGTTTGCTCGTGTGTAGGATTGCTTGCTTGTCACGATAGCTCAAGATAATACTAAATTGTGTGACTTTGCCAATACCAACAATAATGATTTTATTAGCACTCCTATTGCTCCTCTTACCGATGTTGAATCTTGTGAAATTAATGCTGCTTTGTTGAATCTTGTCATGAAAGATCAATTCACCGGCCTTCCTAGTGAAGATGCCTCTACCCATCTAAATAGCTTTGTTGATTTGTGTGATATGCAAAATAAGAAAGATGTGGACAATGATATTGTTAAATTGAAGCTATTTCCTTTTTCCCTTAGAGATCTTGCTAAAGCTTGGTTTTCGTCTTTGCCTAAAAATAGTATTGATTCATGGAATAAGTGCAAAGATGCTTTTATCTCTAAGTATTTTCCTCCCGCTAAAAGCATCTCTCTTAGAAACGATATTATGAATTTTAAGCAACTTGATCATGAACATGTTGCACAATCTTGGGAGAGGATGAAATTAATGATATGTAATTGCCCTACACATGGTTTGAATCTTTGGATGATTATACAAAAAAATTATGCCGGATTGAATTTTGCTTCTAGAAATCTTTTAGATTCAGCCACGGGAGGCACTTTTATGGAAATCACTTTAGGATAAGCTACTAAACTCCTAGAAAATATTATGGTTAATTATTCTCAATGGCACACCGAAAGATCTACTAATAAAAAAGTGCATGCGATAGAAGAAATTAATGTTTTCAGTGGAAAGATGGATGAGCTTATGAAATTGTTTGCTAATAAGAGTATTTCCTCTGATCCTAATGATGTGCCTTTGTCTACCTTGATTGAGAATAATAATGAATCTATGGATGTGAATTGTGTTCGTAGGAACAATTTTGGTAATAACGCGTATAGAGGTAATTTTAATTCTAGGCCATTTCCTAGTAATTCCTCTAATAATTATTGTAATTCCTACAACAATTCTTATGGAAATTTTAATAAGATGCCCTCTGAATTTGAGACTAGTGTTAAGGAGTTTATGAATTTGCGAAAGAATTTCAATGCTTTGCTTAAAGAAAAATTGCTTAAGGTTGATGAATCGGCTAGGAACGTTGATAGAATTTGTCTTGATGTTGATTCTTTGAAACTTAGATCTATTCCACCTAAGCATGATATCAATGAGTCTCTCAAAGCCATGAGAATTTCCATTGATGAGTGCAAAGAAAGAACCGCTAGGATGCGTGCTAAGAAAGATTGCTTTGTGAAGGTGTGTTCTTCTAGTTTTTATGAAAATAAAGATGAAGATATAAAAGTTATTGATGTGTCTCCTATTAAATTTTTGTTTTGCAATATGAATCTTGATAATGATGTGACTGAAGATGAGCCACCTTTACCTAGAAGGCGTTCCAAAAATTCGGAGTTTTTAGATCTTGATGCAAAAATTGGTAAAAGTGGGATTGAAGAGGTCAAAACTTTAAATATCAATGAACCCAATATTTTGGATTTCAAGAAATTTAATTATGATAATTGCTCTATGATAGATTGTATTTCCTTGTTGCAATTCGTGCTAAATTCTCCTCATGCTTATAGTCAAAATAAAGCTTTTACTAAACATATCGTTGATGCTTTGATGCAATCTTATGAAGAAAAACTTGAGTTGGAAGTTTCTATCCCTAGAAAACTTTATGATGAGTGGGAACCTACAATAAAAATTAAAATTAAAGATCATGAGTGCTATGCTTTGTGTGATTTGGGTGCTAGTGTTTCCACGATTCCAAAAACTTTGTGTGATTTGCTAGGTTTCCGTGATTTTGATGATTGTTCTTTAAACTTGCACCTTGCGGATTCCACTATTAAGAAACCTATGGGAAAAATTAATGATGTTCTTACTGTTGCAAATAGGAACTATGTGCCCGTAGATTTCATTGTTCTTGATATAGATTGCAATCCTTCATGTCCTATTATTCTTGGTAGACCTTTCCTTAGAACGATTGGTGCAATTATTGATATGAAGGAAGGGAATATTAGATTCCAATTTCTGTTAAGGAAAGGCATGCAACACTTTCCTAGAAATAAAATTAAATTACCATATGAATCTATTATGAGAGCCACTTATGGATTTCCTACCAAAGATGGCGACACCCAGATCTATCCTTGCTTTTATGCCTAGCTAGGGGCGTTAAACGATAGCGCTTGTTGGGAGGCAACCCAATTATATTTTTATTACTTGCTTTTTAATCCTGTTTAGTAATAAATAATTTATCTAGACTCTGTTTTGGTTGTGTTTTTTGTGTTTAATTGGTGTTTGTGCCAAGTAGAACCGTTGGGAAGACTTGGAGAAAGTCTTTTTGATCTTGCTGTAAAAAACAGAAACTTTAGCGCTCACGAGAATTGCTGCCATTTTTATTTGAAAATTGATATTTAGTTAATTCTTCTTGAATATGATTAATAGATAAATTAATAACGTCCAGAAATTTATTTTAGAATTTTTGGGGTTCCATAAGTTTGCGTTACATACAGATTACTACAGACTGTTCTGTTTTTGACAGATTCTGTTTTTCGTGTGTTGTTTTCTTATTTTGATGAATCTATGGCTAGTAAAAAAGTTTATAAACCATAGAGAAGTTGGAATACAGTAGGTTTAACACCAATATAAATAAAGAATGAGTTCATTACAGTACCTTTAAGTGGTGTTTTGTTTTCTTTCACTAACGGAGCTCACGAGATTTTCTATTTTAAGTTTTGTGTTGTGAAGTTTTTTTGGGTAAAGATTTGATGGATTATGGAACAAGGAGTGGCAAGATCCTAAGCTTGGGGATGCCCATGGCACCCCAAGGTAAAACTCAAGGACACCAAAAATCCTAAGCTTGGGGATGCCCCGGAAGGCATCCCCTCTTTCGTCTTCGTTCATCGGAAACTTTACTTGGAGCTATATTTTTATTCACCACATGATATGTGTTTTGCTTGGAGCATCTTGTATGAATTGAGTCTTTGCTTTTTAGTTTACCACAATCATACTTTCTGTACACACCTTTTGAGAGAGACTCACATGATTTGAAATTTATTAGAATACTCTATGTGCTTCACTTATATCTTTTGAGCTATAAGTTTTTGCTCTAGTACTTCACTTATATCTTTTAGAGCACGGCGGTGGTTTTATTTTATAGAAATAATATATCTCTCATGCTTCACTTATATTATTTTGAGAGTCCTTTAGAACAACATGGAAATTTGCTTTTAGGAATAATATAAAAACTTTCATAGAAGTGCATTGAATACTAAGAAGTTTGATACTTGATAATTGTTTTGAGATATGGAGATGGTGATATTAGAGTCATGCTAGTTGAGTAGTTGTGAATTTAAGAAATCTTGTGTTGAAGTTTGTGATTCCCGTAGCATGCACGTATGGTGAACCGTTATGTGATGAAGTCGGAGCATGATTTATTTATTGATTGTCTTCCTTATGAGTGGCGGTCGGGGACGAGCGATGGTCTTTTCCTACCAATCTATACCCCTAGGAGCATGCGCGTAATACTTTGTTTCGATAACTAATAGATTTTTGCAATAAGTATGTGAGTTCTTTATGACTAATGTTGAGTCCATGGATTATACGCACTCTCACCCTTCCACCATTGCTAGCCTGTCTAGTATCGCGCAACTTTCGCCGGTACCTTAAACCCACCATATACCTTCCTCAAAAAAGCCACCATACCTACCTATTATGGCATTTCCATAGCCATCGCGAGATATATTGCCATGCAACTTCCCACTGTTCCGTTATTATGACACGCTCCATCATTGTCATATGGCTTGCATGATCATGTAGTTGACATCGTATTTATGGCAAAGCCACCGTTCATAATTCTTCATACATGTCACTCATGCATCATTGCACATCCCGGTACACCGCCGGAGGCATTCACATAGAGTCATATTTTGTTCTAAGTATTGAGTTGTAATTCTTGAGTTGTAAGTAAATAAAGTGTGATGATCATCATTATTAGAGCATCGTCCCAAGTGAGGAAAGGATGATGGAGACTATGATTCCCCCACAAGTCGGGATGAGATTCCGGACGAAAACAAAGAGGCCAAAAAAGAGAAAAGGACCAAATAAAAAAATTAATGAGATAAAAATAGAGAAGGGACAATGCTACTATCCTTTTTCCACACTTGTGCTTCAAAGTAGCACCATGATTTTCATGATAGAGAGTCTCTTATGATATCACTTTCATATACTAGTGGGAATTTTTCATTATAGAACTTGTCTTGTATATTCCAATGTGGGCTTCCTCAAAATGCCCTAGGTCTTCATGAGCAAGCGAGTTGGATGCACACCCACTTAGTTTCTTTTGTTGAGCTTTCATATACTTATAGCTCTAGTGCACACGTTGCATGGCAATCCCTACTCACTCACATCGATATCTATTGATGGGCATCTCCATAGCCCGTTGATACGGCTAGTTGATGTGAGACTATCTTCTCCTTTTTTGTCTTCTCCACAACCACCGTTCTATTCCACATATAGTGCTATATCCATGACTCACGCTCATATATTGTGTGAATATTGAAAAAAGTTTGAGAACATCAAAAGTATGAAACAATTTCTTGGCTTGTCATCGGGGTTGTGCATGATTTAAATATTTTGTGTGGTGAAGATAGAGCATAGCCAGACTATATGATTTTCTAGGGATAACTTTCTTTGGCCATGTTATTTTGAGAAGACATGATTGCTTAGTTAGTATACTTGAAGTATTATTATTTTTATGTCAATATTAGACTTTTATCTTGAATCTTTCGGATATGAACATTCATGCCACAATAAACAAAAATTACATTGAGAAATATGTTAGAAAGCATTCCACATCAAAAATTCTTCTTTTATCATTTACCTACTCGAGGACGAGCAGGAATTAAGCTTGGGGATGCTTGATACGTCTCCAACGTATCTATAATTTTTGATTGATCCATGCTATTATATTATCTATTTTGGATGTTAATGGGCTTTATTTTACACTTTTTGGGACTAACCTACTAACCGGAGGACCAACCCAAATTGTTGTTTTTAGCCTATTTTAGGGTTTTGCCGAAAAGGAATATCAAACGGAGTCCAAACGGAATGAAACCTTCGGGAACGTGATTTTCTCAACAAACGTGATCCAGGAGACTTGGAGTGGGCGTCAAGAAACAATCGAGAAGGCCACGAGGCAGGGGGCGCACCTACCCCCCTGGGCGTGCCCTCCACCCTCGTGGGCCCCTTGTTTCTCCACCAACGTACTTCTTCCTCCTATATATATCCACGTACCCCCCAAACATCCAGGAGCACCACGAAAACCTAATTCCACCGCCGCAACCTTCTATACCCGAGAGATCCCATCTTGGGGCCTTTTCCGGAGCTCCGACGGAGGGGGCATTGATCATGGAGGGCCTCTACATCAACTCCATGGCCTCTCCGGTGGTGTGTGAGTAGTTTACTTCAGACCTTCGGGTCCATAGTTATTGGCTAGATGGCTTCTTCTCTCTCTTTGGATCTCAATACAAAGTTCTCCTCAATCTTCTTGGAGATCTATTTGATGTAATCTTCTTTTGCGGTGTGTTTGTCGAGATTCGATGAACTGTGGGTTTATGATCAAGTTTATCTATGAACAATATTTGAATCTCCTCTGAATTCTTTTATGTATGTTTGGTTTATCTTTGCAAGTATATTCGAATTATCAGTTTGGTTTGGCCTACTAGATTGATCTTTCTTGCAATGGGAGAAGTGCTTAGCTTTGGGTTCAATCTTGCGGTGCTCGATCCCAGTGACAGAAAGGGAAACGACACGTATTGTATTGTTGCCATCGAGGATAAAAAGATGGGGTTTATATCATATTGCATGAGTTTATCCCTCTACATCATGTCATCTCACTTAAAGCATTACTCTGTTCTTATGAACTTAATACTCTAGATGCATGTTGGATAGCGGTCGATGTGTGGAGTAATAGTAGTAGATGCAGAATCGTTTCGGTCTACTTGTCACGGACGTGATGCCTATATACATGATCATACCTAGATATTCTCATAACTATGCTCAATTCTATCAATTGCTCGACAGTAATTCGTTTACCCACCGTAATACTTATGCTCTTGAGAGAAGCCACTAGTGAAACCTATGGCCCCCGGGTCTATCTTCCATCATATTAATCTTCCAATACTTAGTTATTTCTATTGCCGTTTATTTTCCTTTGCATCTTTATTTCTCTTTATCATAAAAATACCAAAAATATTATATTATCATATCTATCAGATCTCACTCTCGTAAGTGACCGTGAAGGGATTGACAACCCATTTATCGTGTTGGTTACGAGGTTCTTATTTGTTTGTGTAGGTGCGTGGGACTCGAGCGTGATCTCCTATGGGATTGATACCTTGGTTCTCAAAAATTGAGGGAAATACTTACGCTACTTTACTGCATCACCCTTTCCTCTTCAAGGGAAAACCAACGCAGTGCTCAAGAGGTAGCAGGTATCTTTGCCTCGCGCCTCACTGCACATTTTAACATACCTATTAGACATTATGAGAAGGAAGAAAAGTTACCGCCTCCTGTTTTTCTAGACTATAAGAGTATGGTAGCACATGATTTTATCGTTAATAATAAGGAAAAGATGCTTAAGTACAAGTTGATATTTGATAAAAATCACCCTGAGACTATTACTTTGCTTGCTCCTTCCTTGTTTGACTTATCTGCAGGCAAGTACCTTATTCCGCCGGAGGCCATTCATGCCTGCCGAAACCCAACACCAGCTACAGAGCTAGAGCCGGAACCACAATTTGATCCTCACCGGCAGTCTGTTTATCAGTAGAATCCGGAGGAGATTGCCAACCAGTGGCACTAGGGGGATCCTTCTCAGTACGACCCCAACTATTACTTTGGATATCCGCCAGGCCAGCCGTGGCCATAGACCAACTTAGGCCAAAATCCTAAGCTTGGGGGAGTACATATTTCTCACCGACATTATATTCATGTTCACACACTCATGCTAGTTGTTGGTGCTCATACTTTTTCATTGTAATATCCATGCTAGTTTATTTCCTTTTTATGCTTTCTTCTTGTGTGTTTGTTAAACCTTAAGAAAAACTAGAAAAAATTAGTTGTAGCTTTTAGTTAGTTTACTTTCCATGCCTGTAGTACTAATAATTAAAATTAAACCCAAAAAAAATTCTCATTCTTCTTTGCTTGTTGGGAGCTTTCCCGTGTAAATAGTTTTATTTATTTTCTTGTTCTTTGGGGGTCGAGAGGAGAAGACCATGATTAAAATGTTGAGTGGTCTTATATGCATTATTGTTGATCTAACAAAGAGCCCATATTACCTTGTCTTCTCTCTTGAATTGAATGCTTGCATATTCCAGCTTAGTCCCATGCACGTGCACTATTATTATTATCCATGCTATTCGGTCGTGCAAGTGAAAGGCAATAATGATGATTATATGATGAACTTATTGAGATGAGAAAAGCTGGTATGAACTCGACCTCTCTTGTTTTTCTAAATTTGATTAGTTCATCGTTCCTGATTCAGCCTATTATGAATAAACATGTTTGCAATGACAATTAGAGATTATAGTTGCTTAAGCCATGCTTAATTAGCTAGGAGCTTATAATAGTTTACCTTGTGTGCCAACATGCTATTAAAATGGTTGTGATGTGGTATGATGGGTGGTATCCTCTTTTGAACGATTCAAGTGGCTTGACTTGGCACATGTTCACGCATGTAGTTGAAACAAAATCAACATGGCCTCTATGATATTTATGTTCATGGTGCATTATATCCTACTCATGCTTGCATTGGTGTTGATTAATTTTAATGCATGCTCATGACTGTTGTCGCTCTCAAGCTGGTCGCTTTCTAGTCTTTTTCTAGCCTTCACTTGTACTAAGCGGGAATACTGCTTGTGCATCCAATTCCATAAACCTCAAATTTATTCCATATGCGTCCACCATACCTACCTATATATGGTATCTACCTACCGTTCCAAGTAAATTTGTATGTGCCAAACTCTAAACTTTCAAATAAACATTCTGTTTTGTATGCTCGAATAGCTCATGTATCAACTAGGGTTGTCTATATCTTCCATGCTAGGCGGGTTATTCTCAAGAGGAGTGGACTCTGCTCCTCACTCACGAGAAAAGGGCTGGTCATCGGGATGCCCAATCCCATGCTTTATGCAAATCAAATCAAAATAACTGCAAACAAAACTCCCCTGGGACTCTTGTTAGTTGGAGGCACTCATTGTTTCGAGCAAGCCATGGATTGATGCTTGTTGGTGGAGCGGGAGTATAAACTTTACCATTCTGTTTGGGAACCACCTATGATGTGTGTAGCATCGAAGATATCAAAATCTCTCGATTGTTATGTTGACAATGAAAGTATACCGCTCAAAATATTATTCATATCTATTTCAAAACCGAGCTCTGGCACCTCTACAAATCCCTGCTTCCCTCTGCGAAGGGCATGTCTATTTAATTTTATGTTGAGTCACCATCCTTTTATTAAAAAGCATCAGTTGGAGAGCACCGCTGTCATTTGCATCCATTACTGTTAGTTTACATTGAGTACGACTTGACTGGATCTCTTTTACCATGAATTACAATGTCTAGTCAGTCCTTAATCTTTAAAGGTGCTCTGCATTTATGTTTTGCGGTCTCAGAAAGGGCTAGCAAGATACCATCTTGTCATATCATATCATGCTTGTTTTGAAAAAGTGCTGTCATATGAGATTTACTATTATTGCTCGCTAGTTGATTATGCCATTGATATGAGTAAACATGAGACCTAAATGTTATTCTGAATATGGTTAGTTCATAATCTTTGCTGAAAACTTGAATGCTGGCTTTACATATTTACAACAACAAGAGCAAACAGAGTTTGTAAATTTTTTTCTTTATCACTTTCAGTTTATCAACTGAATTGCTTGAGGACAAGCAAAGGTTTAAGCTTGGGGGAGTTGATACGTCTCCGTCGTATCTACTTTTCCAAACACTTTTGCCCTTGTTTTGGACTCTAACTTGCATGATTTGAATGGAACTAACCCGGACAGACGATGTTTTCAGCAGAATTGCCATGATGTTATTTTTGTGCATAAATAAAAGTTCTCGGAATGACCTGAAAATCAACCGAGAATTATTTTGGAATATATAAAAAATACTGGAAGAAAGATCCACGTCAGGAGGGACACCACATGTCCACGAGGGTGGGGGCGCGCCCTAGCCCCTGGGCGCGCCCCCTGTCTCGTGGGCCCCCTGACGCTCCACTGACCTCAACCTTGACTCCATATAATCACTTTCGGGGAGAAAAAACCCAGAGAGAAGGATTCATCGCGTTTTACGATATGGAGCCGCCGCCAAGCCCTAAACTCTCTCGGGAGGGTTGATCTGGAGTCCGTTCGGGGCTCCGGAGAGGGGAATTCGCCGGCATCGTCATCATCAACCTTCCTCCATCACCAATTTCATGATGCTCACCACTATGCGTGAGTATTTCCATCATAGGATTGCTGGACGGTGATGGGTTGGATGAGATTTATCATGTAATCGAGTTAGTTTTGTTAGGGTTTGATTCCTAGTATCCACTATGTTCTGAGATTGATGTTGCCATCACTTTGCTATGCTTAATGCTTGTCACTAGGGCCCGAGTGCCATGATTTCAGATCTGAACCTATTATGTTTTCATCAATATATGAGAGTTCTTGATACTATCTTGCAAGTGTATAGTCACCTATTATGTGTTATGATCCGTTGACCCCAAAGTGACAATAATCGGGATACTTACCGGTGATAACTATAGTTTGGGGAGTTCATGTATTCACTATGTGTTAATGCTTTGGTCCGGTACTCTATTAAAAGGAGGCCTTAATATCCCTTAGTTTCCAATAGGACCCCGCTGCCACGGGAGGGTAGGACAAAAGATGTCATGCAAGTTCTTTTCCATAAACACGTATGACTATATTCGGAATACATGCCTACATTACATTGATGAACTGAATCTAGTTCTGTGTCACCCTAGGTTATGAATGTTACATGATTGATCGCATCCGGCATAATTCTCCATCACCGATCCAATGCCTACGAGCTTTCCATACATTGTTCTTTGCTCATTTACTTTTCCGTTGCTACTGTTACAATCATTATAAAACCCAAAAATATTACTTCTGCTACCGTTACTTTTTGCTGCCGTTACCACTACTATCATATTACTTTGCTACTAAATACCTTGCTGCAGATATTAAGTTTCCATGTGTGGTTGAATTGACAACTCAGCTGCTAATACTTGAGAATATTCTTTGGCTCGCCTTGTGTCGAATCAATAAATTTGGGTTGAATACTCTACCCTTGAAAACTGTTGTGATCCCATATACTTGTGGGTTATCATTATTTATATTTCCTTATATCATGATAAATGTTTATTATTCATGCTACAATTGTATTAACCGAAAACTTAGTACATGTGTTAATACATAGACAAGCAGAATGTCACTAGTATGCCTCTACTTGACTAGCTCGTTGAATCAATGATGGTTATGTTTCCTAACCATGGACATGAGTTGTCATTTGATTAACGAGATCACATCATTAGAGAATGATGTGATTGACTTGACCCATCCGTTCACTTTGCACGATGATCGTTTAGTTTGTTGCTATTGCTTTCTCCATAACTTATACATGTTCCTATGACTATGAGATCATGCAACTCCCGAGTACCGGAGGAATAATTTGTGTGCTACCAAACGTCACAACGTAACTGGGTGATTATAAATGTGCTCTACAGGTGTCTCCGATGGTGTTTGTTGAGTTGGCATAGATCGAGATTAAGATTTGTCACTCCGATTGTCGGAGAGGTATCTGTGGGGCCTCTCGGTAATGCACATCAATATAAGCCTTGCAAGCAATGTGACTAATGAGTTAGTTGCGGGATGATGCATTACGAAACGAGTAAAGAGACTTGCCGGTAACGAGATTGAACTAGGTATTGAGATACCGACAATTGAATCTCGGGAAAGTAACATACCGATGACAAAGGGAACAACGTATATCGTCATGCCGTTTGACCGATAAAGATCTTCGTAGAATATTGATACGTCTCCGTCGTATCTATAATTTTTGATTGTTCCATGCCAGTATTATTCAACTTTCATATACTTTTGGCAACTTTTTATACTATTTTTGGGACTAACATATTGATCCAGTGCCCAGTGCCAGTTCCTGTTTGTTGCATGTTTTTTGTTTCACAGTAAGTCCATATCAAACGGAGTCCAAACGCGATAAAAACTGACGAAGATTTTTTTGGAATATATGTGATTTTTGGGAAGAAAAATCCACGCGAGACGATGCCTGAGGGGGCCACGAGGCAGGGGGGTGCGCCCCAGGGGGGGCAGGCGTTCCCCTGACCCTCATGGCCACCACGTAAGGCGGTTGATGCCCTTCTTTCACCGCAAGAAAGCTAATATCCGGATAGAGATCGTGTTAAAATTTCAGCCCAATCGGAGTTACGGATCTCCGGGAATATAAGAAACGGTGAGGGCAGAATCTGAGAACACAGAAACAGGGAGAGACAGAGAGACAGATCCAATCTCGGAGGGGCTGTCGGCCCTCCCATGCCATGGAGGCCAAGGACCAGAGGGGAAACCCTTCTCCCATCTAGGGAGGAGGTCAAGGAAGAAGAAGAAGAAGAAGAAGGGGGCCCCTATCCCCTTCTCTTTCGGTGGCGCCGGAACGCTGTCATGGCCATCATCATCATCACCGCAATCTTCACCAACAACTTCACCGCCATCATCACCAACTCTTCCCCCCTCTATGCAGCGGCGTAACCCCTCTTTTACCCGCTGTAATCTCTACTTAAACATGATGCTCAATGCTATATATTATTTCCCAATGATGTTTGGCTATCCTATGATGTTTGAGTAGATTCGTTTTGTCCTATGGGTTAATTGATGATCGTGATTGGTTTGAGTTGCATGTTTTATTATTGGTGATGTCCTATGGTGCTCTCCGTGTCGCGCAAGCATGAGGGATTCCCGTTGTAGGATTTGCAATATGTTCATGATTTGCTTATGGTGGGTGGCGTGAGTGACAGAAGCACAGATCCGAGTAAGTAGGTTGTTTGCGTATGGGATAAAGAGGACTTGATACTTTAATGCTATGGTTGGGTTTTACCTTAATGATCTTTAGTAGTTGCGGATGCTTGCTAGAGTTCCAATCATAAGTGCATATGATCCAAGTAGAGAAAGTATGTTAGCTTATGCCTCTCCCTCAAATAAAATTGCAATAATGATTACCGGTCTAGTTATCGATTGCCTAGGGACAAATAACTTTCTCGTGACAACCAGCTCTCTACTAAAACTAACTTAGTTGTGTCTTTATCTAAACAGCCCCTACTTTTTATTTACATGTTCTTTATTATCTTGCAAACCTATCCAACAACACCAAAAAGTACTTCTAGTTTCATACTTGTTCTAGGTAAAGCGAACATCAAGCGTGCGTAGAGTTGTATCGGTGGTCGATAGAACTTGAGGGAATATTTGTTCTGCCTTTAGCTCCTCGTTGGGTTCGACACTCTTACTTATCAAAAACTGTTGCGATCCCCTATACTTCTGGGTTATTAAGACCTTTTTCTGGCCCCCTCCTCAATTTCCGCGCCGCCAGCCACCTCTTACCTGCAGCCGCCGCCCCTCTCCTCGGAATCCGTGCCCGGCTAGCCCTCCGCCGCCAAGTGGCGTGCCACCACTGGCCGCGCCGCCGCAGCCGACGCCCGTGGCCAACCGGACGCCGCCACGTCACCCTTCCAGCGCCCCATCTGCCGCGGCCCGCTCGAG
This sequence comes from Triticum dicoccoides, assembly GCF_002162155.2. NCBI lineage: Eukaryota > Viridiplantae > Streptophyta > Magnoliopsida > Poales > Poaceae > Triticum > Triticum dicoccoides. The sequence continues at coordinate 606,991,289 of NC_041384.1, read as the reverse complement.
CCCATCCGGGGCCCGAGCGCCGCCCGCGCTCGCTGCCCGTCCTGCCCCCCTGCTCCAGCCCTGCCGCCTGGGAGCCCCGACCCCGCCGCCTCGTACCCGCACCACCGCGTCAGCCCCGCCGCCTCCGGCCACCGGCCCTTGTCGTCGCCGGCGAGCGCCGCCACCATCTCAGGTGAGCAGCGCCCCATCCTGCGCCTTTTGCTGCCACCATCTCCCTTCCTCTTATCTCTCTCTAACCTCTCTCTCCCTGTGCCATGTACACTGCCGCCTGATCTCGAAAACGCCCCGGTGTACCTCGTCGGCCCCTCCTCCGGCCGAATCCGAGCGCCCTCCTGCCAGATCCGTCCATCCCCGTCGTCCGCCGGCCCTCTCCGCGCTGCGCCTCCATCCCCATCGCCGGCCATCGCCGCCCCTGCCTTCCCTCGATCTAGTGGGATCGGGGAGGAGGACGAGGTGCCTCTGGGCCCCGTGGGCCGCAACCCACCCGAGGCCCAGCGCTCCAGCGGGCCTCCTCAACTAGCCAGCCTGTCGACCACCTCCCACCGAACTGGGCCGAGCCCATGGTGAGGGCACACCCCCAGCGCCCCCGCTTGTTTTTTTACTTGTTGGGCCAGCTAGATATGGCCCGTTTCATGTTTTTTTCCATAGAACGTTTTTCCTATTTTTTCCAGAGAGAGCAGTTTTTTTAGAAAACCCCTTAATGTTCATGCATATAATAACTTCATAACCGTGCATCGGATTAAAATGATTTATATATGAAAAATGCTTAGAATTGTGTCTAGTTTCATAATATCCAACTTTCAACCATGTTTAAAATGTTTAACTTGCTGTTTGCATTAATTTGCTCATGTGCCAAGTTAAAATGTTTTATTTCATAACTAAATAACCGTATCTCCAAACTTAACAAACTTTATATGTAAATGGGGTAGAAGAATGCCTAGTTTAACATGGTGGCATTACTTTGCATGTTTAAGAACTCTAAAATATGGTTTAGGGCAGAACAGTACCAAACCTAAAATATGCATATGAGGATTTTCCGGAATTGTTGTTTGTTGTTCTGGCCTCATTTAAACTTGTCTAGATAGGTAGTTTTCATATGCTTCACCCTCTTGCCATGTTAATCAACATTTAATTTTGTTGGGTACATAAACGAGAGTGAACTAAATATTTGTTGTGGTGTTCCGTCAATATGCAACCCGTTGCATATTGAGCTCCACTTAATTTGTAGTTTTGGTTGTTGCACTTTGCCATGCCATGCCTCTTTAAACCGGACATGCATCATACTAGATTGTGCATCATGCCATGTTTATGTGATGGTTGTTTATTATGTTGCTTGCTTCTTTCCGGGTTGCTTCTATCGTTAGCTTTGGTTTTGTTCCGGAGTTGTGGGGATCCGTTCGACTATGTCCATTTGTCTTCTTCATGGACTCGTTCTTCTTCCTTGCGGGATCTCAGGCAAGATGACCATACCCTCAAAATCACTTCTATCTTTGCTTGCTAGTTGCTTGCTCTATTGCTATGTCGCGCTACCTACCACTTGTTATATCATGCCTCCCATAATGCCATGTCAAGCCTCTAGCCCACCTTTCCTAGCAAACCGTTGTTTGCCTATGTTACCACTTTTGCTCAGCCCCTCTTATAGCGTTGTTAGTTGCAGGTGAAGTTGAAGTTTGTTCCATGTTGGAACATGGATATGTTGGGATATCACAATATCTCTTATTTAATTAATGCATCTATATACTTGGTAAAGGGTGGAAGGCTCAGCCTTATGCCTGGTGTTTTATTCCACTCTTGCCGCCCTAGTTTCTGTCATACCGGTGTTATGTTCCTTGATTTTGTGTTCATAACGCGGTTGGGTGTTATGGGAAACCCTTGACAGTTCGCTTTGAATAAAACTCCTCCAGCAAGGCCCAACCTTGGTTTTACATTTGCGTAACAACCTATTACCCTTCCCTTGTGTCGGCCAACCTAAGGGTCATCTTTATTTTAAACCCCCCGGGCCAGTGCTTCTCTAAGTGCTGGTCCGAACTAGAGTCCTTTGCAGCGCCACCTCGGGGAAACTTGAGGGCTGGTTTTAGTTGTGCGGAGTGCTCATCTGGTGTTGCCCTGAGAATGAGATATGTGCAGCTCCTATCGGGATTGTCGGTGCATCAGGCGGTCTTGCTGGTCTTGTTTTAGCATTGTTGAAATATCTTGTGACCGGGATTCCGAGACTGGTCGGTTCTTTCCAGGAGAAGGAATATCCTTCGTTAACCGTGAGAGCTTGAAATGGGCTAAGTTGGGACACCCCTGCAGGGTTTAAACTTTTGAGAGCCGTGCCCGCGGTTATGTGGCAGATGGGAATTTGTTAATATCCGGTTGTAGAGAACTTGACACTTGACTTAACTAAAATGCATCAACCGTGTGTGTAGCCGTGATGGTCTCTTTTCGGCGAAGTCCGGGAAGTGAACACGGTTCTTGTGTTATGCTTGAACGTAAGAAGTTTCAGGATCACTTCTTGATCACTTATAGCTTCTCGACCGTGCTTTGCTTTGCTTCTCTTCTCGCTCTTAGTTTGTGTATGTTAGCCACCATATATGCTTAGTGCTTGCTATAGCTACACCTCATTACCCTATCCTACCTGTAAGCTTAAATAGACTTGATCTCGCGGGTGTGAGATTGCTGAGTCCTCGTGGCTCACAGATACTTCCAAATAGTTGCAGGTGCCGATGATATCAGTGCAGGTGGCGCAACTGAGCTCAAGTGGGAGCTCGATGAAGATCGTGTTCGTTGTGTTGTTTCGTTTCCAGTTGATCAGTAGTGGAGCCCAGTCGGGATGATCGGGGATCTAGCATTTGGGGTGTCTTTCTTTTATTTTGGTTCCGTAGTCGGACCTTGTTTGTATTCTGGGTGATGTATGTTTAACTTGTATTTGTGTGAAGTGGCGATTGTACGCCAACTCTTTATCCCTTTCTTATTCAGTACATGGGATTGTGTGAAGATTACCCCTCTTGCGACAAACCTACCATGCGGATATGCCTCTAAGTCGTGCCCTGACATGTGGGAGATATAGTCGCATTGTGGGTGTTACAAGTTGGTATCGGAGCCAGGTTCCCCGACTTAGGAGCCCCCTGCTTGATCGAATCGCTGACATTGTTGAGTCTAGAACAAAATGTTTTGAGTCTTAGGATTATATATATCAGAGAGTAGGATTCTTTTTACTCCTCAGCCCCTTCGTCGCTCTGGTGAGGCCTCCTGACGTAGAAGTTTTGACTTTTCTCTCCTCAAATTTCACTAATTTTTTTAGGATCACACTGGTATCTTGGAATCGTTTCGATGGTTTTGTGACGAGAACATTGTTCTTGGTGCCTCCTGACATTTAGGGGTTGTGGCAGTGTCCCGGGGAGTTGAGCTCCGAGGTGTTGTCGTCACAATTTTATCGTTGCAGTTCTGGAATACCCGAGTTCGCCGACATCAAAAATCTATTTTATGCAGTTGTTGGTGAGATAACCTCGACGCCACCCAGTACTGGGGCGGGAGTTTGGGAGTATTGCCATAACTCGTATAACGGATGCTTTTCGAAGGTTGAGGTACACGATTTCCGAAGTTTTCTTGGTTATGTGCTGAAGGATGGATATAGCTGGATGTAGGTATTGCAAGTTTTGGGTGAGATATTATGCTTCCCCTGTATCCCCAGCACCTGATTGCATAACCAGAAAGTTTCGGGAGTTTATAAGTGGGAATTCAAGTATATCGTAGGATATCTTTCAAACATACACATGATACGATGGGATCTATCATATGTTTGTTCCGGCTTATTTTGCAAGCCAATCATTTGTTTTGTTTTTCAGTTGTGGTATTCGAGTTGCTTCGAAGTCAATGTTGATTCCATACCTTTCCTAAGCGGTGTTCTCATATTCCTATGTGAATATAAATCCTTCTTGATCTTCGAGTTTGCCATCTCAATTTCTTCTGAACCGGTCTGTCTCTCTTCAAGTGGATCCGATCTTTTTCAACATCCACAAGATCAACTCAAGTCTTCTCAATGTTGTTTGTTTCATCCGTCCCAAGTTGCCTTTGTTTTCCCGCCCTCCCACCCTTTTGTTTCTTTGAGGACTCAGATTTCTTATTCAAGTATCCTTTTACTGATGGGAAGTCTCTCCATTCCATTCCGTCCATGTTCTTATCCGGTGATTCTCAAGAAGATTCTAACGGAGCTTCAAGTTTAGCATTCTTCATTCCTTTTCTTTTCCGGTGGATTTAATTCAAGCTTCGGTGTTGAGCATATTCCTTTCATTTGTCCAATGTTTTTCCATACCGGTGCACCTCTTAATCATCCACTTTTCGCTATTCAATTGTTCCGATGTGCTGAAGATATCTCAGAAGATTCAAGTTTCCATTCTCAATTCGCTCAAGTTCTTTTGAGGATGTTATCTCATTCAAGCCATTTAAATCAACCGGGTCAATCTCCTTTTCAAGTAACCATTTCAACGGTGTATCTTTTGAGTGGGCCCTAACCCACTGGTCTTTTCCCAGGATCTTACCTGACTCTTCTAATTTTCCCGGAGTTACTCTCAAATTCTTTTCCAAGTTGACGTAAGAATGAATTATCATCAGTCATATGTATTTCTCCAAGATCTTCCAAATTATTTTCATCGTTGGTTCAACCTTTCTAATTTTCATCCCGGAGTATCTCAACAATTTGTGGTGGTGTTTCTCATCGTCATTCTCTGCTTTTGAAGACTGAAGAAGTGTTTCCTCTAAATCTTGGTCCGTTCTCTCGAAGATTCATGGCTCTAGCATTATGCCATCCTCTCATAATTGTTTTTGATTGTGAGAATTCTTTTCACCCATACGGAGCAATTCAAGAGTCTTTTTAGTTTGATTCTCCGGAGCCCATCATCTCGGAATTATTCATTCCAGCTTTCAGCTCTCGTTCTCCAAATCTTACCGGTGCATCATTCAAGTATTCTCTAGTCAGGTCATGACCTCTTCATTCACTTGTATCTAAATTCCCTCAAGTATCTTCATTCGTTCTCTAATTCTTCCCGGTGTTTCGTTATCTTTTCTTTGTTCATATTCAATTCTTATGATGGTTCGTTCAAGAGTTATCTTCCTTGGTTATCATATCAATTCATTCGTTGTTTCCAAATCCTACCGGTGGTTCGTTGAAGACCTTCTCAAGTTTGCGCTATATCTATCTTAATCCTTCCTACGAGAATAAGTAGTATGCCAAATCTGTTGCTTGTCATCAATTTAATTGATGAAGGATAAGCATAATGTAATTCTTATTCTTGTTTCATCCAAGTAAATTAATTCCTTATTCCGGAGGTTCATCAAATTCCCGGTTTCAATTGTTCATCTTTTCTTTTCCGGAGTTCCAAGTTTTTTTTCTCGGCTATATCATCGTGAAGCTCCATCTAAATCATTGCAAGGATTCACCTTGTGTTTTCAACTTCTCTTTCTTTTTATCATCATTTTGTTACCGGAGTTCTTCATGGAGCCTCTACATGGTGGTTCATCAAGGATTCCTTCCATCCTTCAATTGTCCTCAAGATTTCTCTCGAAGTTATGTTCCGCTAAGCTATACTGTAAAATGAACATGGTGCTCAACACATGTCTTGTTTTGAGGAGTTCAAGCATTCTTCATCTTGCATTCCGAAGTGCAATTCTTTCTACCTTATGTTTTGAGGTGGTGTTATCTCATTCTTGATAATTCCCCTTTGTGTTTCATGATTCACAAGTTTTCAAGAGTGACATATCTAAAATCCATCATTTTTCTCTTTGCTCAAGACATCTTTTCAATCCATCAATCTCTTCATTGAAGTTATCTTGGGTTATATTTCACCTAAAGCTTTCCCTCAGGATTGTTGCTATTATGGTGCTTATCAATGACCCAAGTTCTGCATTCATCCTCCCGGTCATATAAGTTTCTCGTCTCCTTGTGATGTCAATTCAATCTATTGTTTTTGTTAGTGGCAGAATTTCACCTCATAGTTTTGAGATGTTCTCCATAAGCCCACTACAAGCTTGTTCTTTTCGTTGTTGGTTTTTCAACAGCTCCGTTCGACCCTTCTCCTAAAGATGCTTTTTCAAGCTCATTTGAGGTAGAAGATGTTGTTTTCTTCTTCGTTCCTTTAATTCCATTCTTTCATTTCTTCCGGAGGCTTTGTGATGTTGTTTTATTCAACCCATTATCTCATTTTTGTCAATGATCATGTTCTTTTCTTTGCTTATCCATTCAACCGGAGTGTCGTGTCCAACATTCAAGTTCTCTCATCTTATCATGTTTGCCCCCCTTCCCAACCGGAGTGTTGTCCGAAATCATTCTTACCCCTTGTGCCATTCTTTCAATAGTTTCGGTGGCAGTGTGTTGTTGATTTCATCAAGTACCCTCTCATCTTTTCAAGTTCATGTTCAATTCCGTCCATTTACAATCGGAGTGTTGTCCAAATGATATCATTCTTATTCCTTCTCTATCTTGTTTTTAACCGGAGTGGTTTCAATATCTATCTTGCCACTTAACCTCTAGATTCTAGTCGTATCCCATGTTCCTCTTTTCTAACAGAGTGTTTTCTACTTTGTTCATCTTCATTGTATTCTTTCTCTCAATTTGTACGACCTCTCAAGGCTCGTGGTTTCACTCATTTGTCAAAGAAGCAACTTTGTTTTACCTCTTCCTCTTCCGTTTTCTCTCTGGTGCCATCCTAGATCTCGGGACGAGATCCTCTTGTAGTGGTGGAGTGTTGTGACGCCCCAAGACCGATGTTCTAGGTGTCTTCCAGTTATTCGTTGTTGTTGCCTTGTCATTTGCTTGCACGTCGCATCTTGCCATGTCAACATATGCATTGCATCATCATGTTTTCAAAACTTGCATTCGTCCGGGTTCCCCCAGTTCCTTCCATTGTCCGTTCTGAGCCCAGACACACTTGCACACGCTCGAGGCACGTCCGAAATATTATTTTATAAGTGGCCTAAAAATATTCTCGGAATGGGATGAAAGTTGGCGTGCGGTGTTGTTATAGTGTAGGTAGACCGCCTGTCAAGTTTCGCCGCCCCTGCCTTCCCTCGATCCAGTGGGATCGGGGAGGAGGACGAGGTGCCTCTGGGCCCTGTGGGCCGCGACCCACCCGAGGCCCAGCGCTCCAGCGGGCCTCCTCAACCAGCCGGCCTACCGACCTCCTCCCACCGAACTGGGCCGAGCCCATGGTGAGGCCACACCCCCAGCGCCCCCTCTTGTTTTTTTTACTTGTTGGGCCAACTAGATACGGCCCGTTTCATGTTTTTTCCATAGAACGTTTTCCCATTTTTCTAGAGAGAGCAGTTTTTCAGAAAAAAACCTTAATGTTCACGCATATAATAACTTCAGAACCGTGCATCGGATTTAAATGATTTATATATGAAAAATGCTTAGAATTGTGTCTAGTTTCATAATATCCAACTTTCAACCATGTTTAACTTGCTGTTTGCATTAATTTTCTCATATGCCATGTTAAAATGTTTTATTTCATAACTAAATAACCGTAGCTCCAAACTTAACAAACTTTATATGTAAATAGGGTAGAAGAATTCCTAGTTTAACATGGTGGCATTACTTTGCATGTTTAACAACTCTAAAATATGGTTTAGGGCAGAACAGTACCAAACCTAAAATATGCATATGAGGATTTTCCGGAATTATTGTTTGTTGTTCCGGACTCATTTAAACTTGTCTAGATAGGTAGTTTTCATATGCTTCACCCTCTTGCCATGTTAATCAACATTTAATTTTGTTGGGTACATAAACGAGAGTGAACTAAATATTTGTTGTGGTGTTCCGTCAATATGCAACCCGTTGCATATTGAGCTCCACTTAATTTGTAGTTTTGGTTGTTGCACTTTGCCATGCCATGCCTCTTTAAACCGGACATGCATCATACTTGATTGTGCATCATGCCATGTTTATGTGATGGTTGTTTATTATGTTGCTTGCTTCTTTCCGGGTTGCTTCTCTCGTTAGCTTCGGTTTCGTTCCAGAGTTGTGGGGATCTGTTCGACTATGTCTGTTTGTCTTCTTCATCGACTCGTTCTTCTTCCTTGCGGAATCTCAGGCAAGATGACCATACCCTCGAAATCACTTCTATCTTTGCTTGCTAGTTGCTCTCTCTATTGCTATGTCGCGCTACCTACCACTTGTTATATCATGCCTCCCATAATGCCATGTCAAGCCTCTAACCCACCTTTCCTAGCAAACTCTTGTTTGCCTATGTTACTGCTTTTGCTTAGCCCCTCTTATAGCGTTGTTAGTTGCAGGTGAAGTTGAAGTTTGTTCCCTGTTGGAACATGGATATGTTGGGATATCACAATATCTCTTATTTAATTAATGCATCTATATACCTGGTAAAGGGTGGAAGGCTCGGTCTTATGTCTGGTGTTTTGTTCCACTCTTGCTGCCCTAGTTTCCGTCATACCAGTGTTATGTTCCTTGATTTTGCGTTCCTAACGCGGTTGGGTGTTATGGGAACCCCTTTAAAGTTCACTTTGAATAAAACTCCTCCAGCAAGGCACAACCTTGGTTTTACATTTGCCTAACAACCTATTACCCTTCCCTTGGGTCGGCCAATCTGAGGGTCATCTTTATTTTAAACCCCCCCGGGCCAGTGCTTCTCTAAGTGTTGGTCCAAACTAGAGTCCTTTGCGGCGCCACCTTAGGGAAACTTGAGGGCTGGTTTTAGTTGTACGGAGTGCTCATAAGGTGTTGCCCTGAGAACGAGATGTGTGCAGCTCCTATCGGGATTGTTGACGCATCGGGCGGTCTTGCTGGTCTTGTTTTAGCATTGTCGAAATGTCTTGTAACCAGGATTCCGAGACTGATCGGGTCTTTCCAGGAGAAGGAATATCCTTCGTTGACCATGAGAGCTTGTGATGGGCTAAGTTGGGACACCCCTGCAGGGTTTAAACTTTCGAGAGTCGTGCCCGCGGTTATGTGGCAGATGGGAATTTGTTAATGTCTGGTTGTAGAGAACTTGACACTTGACTTAACTAAAATGCATCAACCGCGTGTGTAGCCGTGATGGTCTCTTTTCGGTGGAGTCCGGGAAGTGAACAAGGTTCTTGTGTTATGCTTGAACGTAAGTAGTTTCAGGATCACTTCTTGATCACTTATAGCTTCTCGACCGTGCTTTGCTTTGCTTCTCTTCTCGCTCTTATTTTGCGTATGTTAGCCACCATATATGCTTAGTGCTTGCTGTAGCTCCACCTCGTTATCCTATCCTACCCATAAACTTAAATAGACTTGATCTCGCGGGTGTGAGATTGCTGAGTCCTCGTGGCTCACAGATACTTCCAAATAGTTGCAGGTGCCGATGATACCAGTGCAGGTGGCGCAACTGAGCTCAAGTGGGAGCTCGATGAGGATCGTGTTCGTTGTGTTGTTTCGTTTCCAGTTGATTAGTAGTGGAGCCTAGTCGGGACGATCGGGGATCTAGCATTTGGGGTGTCTTTCTTTTATTTTGGTTCCGTAGTCGGACCTTGTTTGTATTCTGGATGATGTATGTTTAACTTGTATTTGTGTGAAGTGGCGATTGTAAGCCAACTATTTATCCCTTTCTTATTCAGTACATGGGATTGTGTGAAGATTACCCCTCTTGCGAGAAACCTACCATGCGGCTATGCCTCTAAGTCGTGCCCCGACACGTGGGAGATATAGCCGCATTGTGGGTGTTACAGGCAGGCCGCGCGCCCCCTCCCCCCTCTAGTCCGAATTGGACTAGGAGGGGGGCGCCGCCCCCCTTTCCTTCCTCCCTCTCTCTCCCTTCCTTCTCTCCTAGTCCAACTAGGGAAGGGGGGAATCCTACTCCCGGTGGGAGTAGGACTCCTCCAGGGCGCACCATAGAGTGCCGGCCCTCTCCCCCTCCTCCACTCCTTTATATACGGGGGAAGGGGCACCCCATAGACACACAAGTTGATCATTGATCTCTTAGCCATGTTCGGTGCCCCCCTCCACCATAATCCACCTCGGTCATATCGTCGTAGTGCTTAGGCGAAGCCCTGCGCCGGTAGCTTCATCATCATCGTCATCACGCCGTCATCCTGACGAAGCTCTCCCTCGACACTCTGCTGGATCGAGAGTTCATGGGACGTCACTGAGCCGAACATGTGCAGATTGCGGAGGTGCCGTACTTTTGCTACTAGGATTGGTCGGATCGTGAAGACGTATGACTACATCAACCGCATTGTCATAACACTTCCGCTTATGGTCTACGAGGGTATGTGGACAACACTCTTCCCCTCTCATTGCTATGCATCACCATGATAGATCTTGCGTGTGTGTAGGAAATTTTAGAAATTACTGCGTTCCCCAATAGTGGCATCCGAGCCAGTTCTATGCGTAGATTTTATATGCATGAGTAGAACACAAAGGATTTGTGGGCGTGGGTATATACATATTGCTTGTCGTCACTAGTTGATTCTTGATTCGGCGGTATTGTTGGATGAAGCGGCCCAGACCGACATTACGCGTACGCTTACGCGAGACTGGTTCTACCGACGTGCTTCGCACACAGGTGGCTGGTGGATGTCAGTTTCTCCAACTTTAGTTGAATCGGATTCAATGAACATGGTTCTTTCTGAAGATCAAAAAGCAATCATTATACCGTGTTGTGGTTTTTGATGCGTAGGTAAGAACGGTTCTTGCTCCGCCCGTAGTAGCCACATAAAACTTGCAACAACAAAGTAGAGGATGTCTAACTTGTTTTTGCGGGGCATGTTGTGATGTGATATGGTTAAGAAATGATGCTAAATTTTATTATATGAGATAATCATGTTTTGTAACACAGTTATCGGCAACTGGCAGGAGCCATATGGTTGTCGCTTTATTGTATGAAATGCAATCGCCATGTAATTGCTTTACTTTATCACTAAGCGGTAGCGATAGTCGTAGAAGCAATAGTTGGTGAGACGACAACGATGCTTCGATGGAGATCAAGGTGTCAAGCCGGTGACGATGGTGATCATGACGGTGCTTTGGAGATGGAGATCAAAGGCACAAGATGATGATGGCCACATCATATCACTTATATTGATTGCATGTGATGTTTATCGTTTATGCATCTTATTTTGCTTAGTTCGGCGGTAGTATTATAAGATGATCTCTCACTAAAATTTGAGGTATAAGTGTTCTCCCTGAGTATGCACCGTTGCTATAGTTCATCGTGTCGAGACACCACATGATGATCGGGTGTGATAAGCTCTATGTTCACATACAACGGGTGCCAGCCAGTTTTGCACACGGAGAATACTCGGGTTAAACTTGACGAGCCCAGCATATGCAGATATGGCCTCGGAACACTGATACTAAAAGCTCGAGCGTGAATCATATAGTAGATATGATCAACATAGTGATGTTCACCATTGAAAACTACTCCATCTCACGTGATGATCGGACATGGTTTAGTTGATATGGATCATGTGATCACTTAGAAGATTAGAGAGATGTCTATCTAAGTGGGAGTTCTTAAGTAATTTGATTAATTGAACTTTAATTTATCATGAACTTAGTACCTGATAGTATTTTGCATGTCTATGTTGTTGTAGATAGATGGCCCGTGTTGTTGTTCCGTTGAACTTTAATGCGTTCCTAGAGAAAGCTAAGTTGAAAGATGATGGTAGCAACTACACGGATTGGGTCCGTAACTTGAGGATTATCCTCATTGCCGCATAGAAGAATTACATCCTGGAAGCACCGCTAGGTGACAAACCCACTACAGGAGCAACACCAGATGTTGTGAACACCTGGCGGAGCAAAGCTGATGACTACTTGATAGTTCAGTGTGCCATGCTTTACGGCTTAGAACCGGGACTTCAATGACGGTTTAAACGTCATGGAGCATATGAGATGTTCCAGGAGTTGAAGTTAACATTTCAAGCAAATGCCCGGATTGAGAGATATGAAGTCTCCAATAAGTTCTACAGCTGCAAAATGGAGGAGAATAGTTCTCTTAGTGAACATATACTCAGAATGTTTGGGTACCACAACCACTTGACTCAGCTGGGAGTTAATCTTCCTGATGATAGTGTCATTGACAGAGTTCTTGAATCACTGCCACCAAGCTACAATAGCTTCGTGATGAACTATAATATGCAAGGGATGGATAATACTATTCCCGAGCTCTTCACAATGCTAAAGGCTGCGGAGATAGAAATCAAGAAGGAGCATCAAGTGTTGATGGTCAACAAGACCACTAGTTTCAAGAAAAAGGGTAAAGGGAAGAAGGGGAACTTCAAGAAGAACAACAAGCCAGTTGTTGCTCAAGTGAAGAAACCCAAGTCTGGACCTAAGCCTGGAACTTAGTGCTTCTACTGCAAAGGAACTAGTCACTGGAAGCGGAACTGCCCCAAGTATTTGGCGAAGAAGAAGGATGGCAAAGTGAAAGGTGTATTTGATATACATGTTATTGATGTGTACCTTACTAATGCTCGCAGTAGCGCCTGGGTATTTGATACTGGTTTTGTTGCTTATATTTGCAACTCGAAACAGGGGCTACGGATTAAGCGAAGATTGGCTAAGGACGAGGTGACGATGCGCGTGGGAAAAGGTTCCGAAGTCGATGTGATCTCCGTCGGCACGCTACCTCTACATCTACCTTTCGGATTAATTTTAGACCTAAATAATTGCTATTCGGTGCCAGCGTTCAGCATGAACATTATATCTGGATATTTTTTGATGCGAGACGGTTATTCATTTAAATCGGAGAATAATGGTTGTTCTATTTATATGAGTAATATCTTTATGGTCATGCACCCTTGATGAGTGGTCTATTTTTACTAAATCTTGATAGTAGTGATACACATGTTCATAGTATTGAAGCCAAAAGATGCAGAGTTGATAATGATAGTGCAACTTATTTGTGGCACTGCCGTTTGGGTCATATTGGTGTAAAGCGCATGAAGAAACTCCATTCTGATGGACTTCTGGAATCACTTGATTATGAATCACTTGGTACTTGCGAACCATGCATCATGGGCAAGATGACTAAAACTCCGTTCTCCGAAACAATGGAGCAAGCAACAGAGTTACTGGAAATCATACATACTGATGTATGTGGTCCAATGAACATTGAGGCTCGTGGCGGATATTGTTATTTTCTCACCTTCACAGATGATTTAAGCAGATATGGGTATATCTACTTAATGAAACATAAGTCTGAAACATTTGAAAAGTTCAAAGAATTTCAGAGTGAAGTGGAAAATCATTGTAACAAGATAATAAAGTTTCTACGATCTGATCGTGGAGGAGAATATTTGAGTTACGAGTTTGGTCTTCATTTGAAACGATGCGGAATAGTTTCGCAACTCACGCCACCCGGAACACCACAGCGTAATGGTGTGTCCGAATGTCGTAATTGTACTTTACTAGATATGGTGCAATCTATGATGTTTCTCACTGATTTACCGCTATCATTTTGGGGTTATGCTTTAGAGACAACCGCATTCACGTTAAATAGGGCACCATCTAAATCCGTTGAGACGACACCTTATGAACTGTGGTTTGGCAAGAAACCCAAGTTGTCGTTTCTTAAAGTTTGGGGCTGCGATGCTTATGTGAAGAAGCTTCAACCTGATAAACTCGAACCAAAATCAGAGAAATGTGTCTTCATAGGATACCCAAAGGAGACTGTTGGGTACAACTTCTATCACAGATTCGAAGGCAAGATATTTGTTGCTAAGAATGGATCCTTTCTAGAGAAGGAGTTTCTCTCAAAAGAAGTGAGTGGGAGGAAAGTAAAACTTGATGAGGTAATTGTACCTGCTCCCTTATTGGAAAGTAGTTCATCACTGAAATCAGTTCCAGTGATTCCTACACCAGTAAGTGAGGAAGCTAATGATGATGATCATGAAACTTCTGATCAAGTTACTACCGAACCTCATAGGTCAACCAGAGTAAGATCCACACCAGAGTGGTACGGTAATCCTGTTCTGGAGGTCATGTTACTTGACCATGATGAACTTACGAACTATGAGGAAGCGATGATGAGCCCAGATTCCGCAAAATGGCTTGAGGCCATGAAATATGAGATGGGATCCATGTATGAGAACAAAGTGTGGACTTTGGTTGACTTGCCCGATGATCGGCAGGCCATAGAGAATAAATGGATCTTCGAGAAGAAGACTGACGCTGACGGTAATGTTACTGTCTAGAAAGATCGACTTGTTGCAAAAGGTTTTCAACAAGTTCAAGGAGTTGACTACGATGAGACCTTCTCACCCGTAGTGATGCTTAAGTTCGTCCGAATCATGTTAGCAATTGCCGCATTTTATGATTATGTAATTTGGCAAATGGATGTCAAAACTGCATTCCTTAATGGATATCTTAAAGAAGAGTTGTATATGATGCAACCAGAAGGTTTTGTCGATCCAAAAGGTGCTAACAAAGTGTGCAAGCTCTAGCGATCCATTTATGGACTGGTGCAAGCCTCCCGGAGTTGGAATATACGCTTTGATAGTGTGATCAAAGCATATGGTTTTATACAGACTTTTGGAGAAGCATGTATTTACAAGAAAGTGAGTGGGAGCTCTGTACCATTTCCGATATTATATGTAGATGACATATTGTTGATCGGAAATGATACTAAATTTCTGAATAGCATAAAAGGATACTTGAATAAGAATTTTTCAATGAAAGACCTCGGTGAAGCTGCTTATATATTAGGCATCAAGATCTATAGAGATAGATCAGGACGCTTAATTCGACTTTCACAAAGCACATAGCTTGATAAAGTTTTGAAGAAGTTCAAAATGGATCAAGCAAAGAAAGGGTTCTTGCCTGTGTTACAAGGTGTGAAGTTGAGTCAGACTCAATGCCCGACCACTGCAGAAGATAGAGAGAAAATGAAAGGTGTTCCCTATGGTTCAGCCGTAGGCTCTATCATGTATGCAATGCTGTGTACCATACCTGATGTGTGCCTTGCTATCAGTTTAGCAGGGAGGTACCAAAGTAATCCAAGAGTGGATCACTGGACAACGGTCAAGAACATCCTGAAATACCTGAAAAGGACTAAGGATATGTTTCTCATATATGGAGGTGACAAAGAGCTCATCGTAAATGGTTACGTCGATGCAAGCTTTGATAATGATCCAGATGGCTCTAAGTCACAAACCGGATACGTGTTTTTATTAAATGGTGAAGCTGTCAGTTGGTGCAGTTCCAAGCAAAGCATCGTGGCGGGATCTACGTGTGAAGCGGAGTACATAGCTGCTTCGGAAGCAGCAAATGAAGGAGTCTGGATGAAGGAGTTCATATCTGATCTAGGTGTCATACCTAGTGCATCGGGTCCAATGAAAATCTTTTGTGACAATACTAGTGCAATTGCCTTGGCAAAGGAATCCAGATTTCACAAGAGAACCAAGCACATCAAGAGACGCTCCAATTCCATCTGCGATCAAGTCAAGGAAGGAGACATAGAGATTTGCAAGATACATACGGATCTGAATGTTGTAGACCCGTTGACTAAGCCTCTCTCACGAGCAAAAACATGATCAGTACCAAGACTCCATGGGTGTTAGAATCATTACAATGTAATCTAGATTATTGACTCTAGTGCAAGTGGGAGAGTAAAAAATGCCCTAGAGGCAATAATAAAGTTATTATTTTTATTTCCTCATATCATGATAAATGTTCATTATTCATGCTAGAATTGTATTAACCGTAAACTTAGTACATGTGTGAATACATAGACAAACAGAATGTCACTACTATGCCTCTACTTGACTAGCTCGTTGAATCAATGATGGTTGTGTTTCCTAACCATAGACATGAGTTGTCATTTGATTAACGGGATCACATCATTAGAGAATGATGTGATTGACTTGACCCATCCGTTAGCTTAGCATGATGATCGTTTAGTTTGTTGCCATTACTTTCTCCATAACTTATACATGTTCCTATGACTATGAGATCATGCAACTCCCAAATACCGTAGGAACATTTCGTGTGCTACCAAACGTCACAACGTAACTGGGTGATTATAAAGGTGCTCTACAGGTGTCTCTGATGGTGTTTGTTGAGTTGGCATAGATTGAGATTAGGGATTTGTCACTCCGATTGTCGGAGAGGTATCTCTGGGCCCTCTCGGTAATGCACATCAATATAAGCCTTGCAAGCAATGTGACTAATGAGTTAGTTGCGGGATGATGCATTACGGAACGAGTAAAGAGACTTTCCGATAACGAGATTGAACTAGGCATTGAGATACCGACGGTCGAATCTCGGGCAAGTAACATACGGATGACAAAGGGAACAACGTATATCGTTATGCGATTTGACCAATAAAGATCTTCGTAGAATATGTGGGAGCCAATATCAACATCCAGGTTCCGCTATTGGTTATTGACCGAAGACGTGTCTCGGTCATGTCTACATAGTTCTCAAACCCGTAGGGTCCGCACGCTTAACGTTCGGTGACGATCGGTATTATGAGTTTATGTATTTTGATGTACCGAAGGTAGTTTGGAGTCCTGGATGTTATCACTGACATGACGAGGAGTCTCAAAATGGTCGAGACATGAAGAACGATATATTGGATGACTATGTTTGGACATCGGAAAGATTTCGAGAGAGTTTGGGCATATACCGGAGTACCGGGGGGTTACCGGAACCCCCGGAGAGTATATTAGTGGAGAGAGAGAGAGAGAGAGAGAGAGAGAGAGATGCAGCCAGGGCAGGCCACGCGCCCCCTCCCCCTCTGGTCCGAATTGGACTAGGAAGGGAGGGGCGGCGCCCCCTTTCCTTCCTCCCTCCCCCTCCTTCTCTCCTAGTCCAACTACGGAAGGGGGAATCCTACTCCCGGTGGGAATAGGACTCCTCCAGGGCGCGCCATAGAGGGCCGGCCCTCTCCTCCTTCTCCACTCCTTTATATACGGGGGAGGGGGGCACCCCATAGACACACAAGTTGATCATTGATCTCTTAGCCGTGTGCGGTGCCCCCCTCCACCATAATCCACCTCGGTCATATCGTCGTAGTGCTTAGACGAAGCCCTGCGTCGGTAGCTTCATCATCACCGTCATCACGCCGTCGTGCTGACGAAGCTCTTCCTCGACACTTAGCTGGATCGAGAGTTCATGGGACGTCACCAAGCCGAACGTGTGCAGATTGCAGAGTTGCCGTACTTTCGGTACTAGGATCGGTCGGATCGTGAAGACGTACGACTACATCAACCGCGTTGTCATAACACTTCCGCTTACGGTCTACGAGGGTACGTGGACAACACTCTTCCCCTCTCGTTGCTATGCATCACCATGATAGATCTTGCGTGTGCGTAGGAAATTTTTGAAATTACTGCGTTCCCCAACAACAACCTCCACCGTCAATGACGGTAGCCTATCGGACACAATAGCAAGAGCATACCAGGCCCGTGGGCCCACAGGCCTGGCCGGGACCTCCACGGCCGTAAAGCTCCCGTCATCGCGCTGCAGCAGGCACGTCGTCGGCGTCGGCGCCCCTCGTCTGAGTTGCTCCTCCTCCACACCACACAGACGAGACGAATCAACGCCGGGGGCCGGCCCGCTAGGACCCAGACGGGGCCCGCAGGGCCCAGATCTGGGTCGGGTGCGCCGCCGGCCAACCTGCGCCACCACGTCGTCTCGCCGCCACCTGCGCCAAGGGGCCACGCCACCACCTCGCGCACCGCCGGCCACTGCCGCCGGGTCGTCGAGCCGAGGAGCACCGCCGCCGCCCCCATGACCCAAGCAGGGAGCCAAGCACACGGGGACAGGCAGTCCCGCCGCCGCCAACACCACCCGGCCAAGCGCCCGGGGCGACGTCGGCGGCGGCAGGAGGGAGGGGGAAAGGAGGGCGGCTGAAGGGGGAAGGGGCTCGCACCGCCCCGGGACCTCCCGGGGAGGCGACACGGGGGCAGATCCGGGAGGGGGAGAGGGGAAGGAGGCGGGGACGGCCGGCGGCCGGCGGCGGCGGGGGCCCTAGGAAGGCCGGCGGCAGCGAGGGGAGGGTGGGAGGACCCCTGGAGAGCCGCCATGTGTCATGGGCCGTGATTTTGCTCGTGAGCTGTCAATCTAGGATTCTACTAGGTGCCCCTATTTGTCGCCTTACGCGAGAGAGGGGCAAGCCTCGCGTTGGGGGCAGTCTCAAATGGCCCGGCCCAGCCAGGTGGGAGATCAGGGCCTTCTTCTTGTTTCTTTTTCTGTTTTCTGTTCTTGTTTTCTGCTTTATTTTGGTACTTTTATTTGTACTTTAAAATACTAAATACTCTTCAAAACACATTATTAAAAATGTTGAATAAGTATTAAAAATATTGAACAAGTATTTGAACAAATATTTGAAAAAAAATTATAAGTACAAAAAATGTTGAACAAGTATTTGAAAAATATTTAATAAGTATAGAAAAATATAAACGAGTATTTGAAAAGTGTTGTACAACAATATTTGAAAATGTTGAATAAGTATTAAAAATGTTGAACGAGTATTTGAAAAGTGTTGAACAAAAATATTTGAAAATGTTGAATAAGTATTAAAATTGTTGAATGAGTATTTGAAAAATGTTGAATAAGTATTAAAAATGTTGAAAGAATATTCGAAAAATGTTGACCAAGTATTTGGAAATGTTTATTAATTACTAAAAATATTTATTAATTATTAAAAATGTTAAACAAGTATTTGAAAATGTTGAATAAGTATCAAAAATGTTGAACAAATATTTGAAAAAAGTTGAATAAGTATTAAAGAATGTTCAATGAGTATTTGAAAAGTGTTGAACAAAAATATTTAAAAATGTTGAATAACTATTAAAAATGTTGAACGAGTATTTGAAAAATATTGAATAGGTATTAAGAAATGTTGAACGAGCATTTGAAAAATGTTGACCAAGTATTTGAAAATGTTGAATAATTATTAAAAGAATTGGACGTGTATTTGAAAATATTGAAAGAGTATTAAAAATGTTGAACAAGTATTTAAAAAATATTGAATAAGTATTAAAAAATGTTGAACGAGTATTTGAAAAGTGTTGAACCAAAATATTTAAAAATGTTGAATAAGTATTAAAAATATTGAACAAGTATTTAAAAAATGTTGAACGACTATTGAAAAAATATTGAATAAGTATTAAAAGGTTGAACAGGCATTTGAAAAATGTTGAATAAGCCATCGGACAATGTTGGATGTGTATACAACATATACGAAAATGTATATTACGAAAACAAACATAGAGAAGAAAACAGAAAACGGAACAAAAAGTCAAGAAGAAAAAAATCCAAACAAAAAATAGAGAAGACAAAAGAAAACCAAACAAAAAATGAAGAAAAAACAAAGAAAAGCCCTGTCAAAAAATAAAAAGGTAAAAGGAGAAAAAAAGATGAACAAATAAATGCAAATATAGAGAACAAAAAAGAAAAGAAAGAAAACCAAGACGAAAAAAAGGAAAGAAATGGTGCGACCCGCTTTCAAGTAGGCTCGCGCCTTCGTTTAGCACGAAGTGTAGGATGGCAAGGTGGCTAGTAGCACAAGCTTTCTTTGCTGGGTGGTTCGATCCTAAAGCTCCCCTTTTCCTTCGTTTTTTAAATGGAGTAAACGGATCAATGTTCGTTTTCAGTCCGCTTTCGACTCATGTCTGGCTCAATTTTGGACCGTTTGCATTTAAACGGACACACGCGCCTTTGTCCTCTGGCCCGTCCATCGGAGACACAACCAATTTTCTCTTCCCTCCGCCCGCCATCACCCCCGTTCCCGGGCGCGTCGCCTTCCATCAAGGTCGTCTGACCACGCCATGCCATAGCCAGCCCACACCCGTGTTTCGGAAGAGTTTTTGGCGGCGTTCATGGGTCCTTGTCGCCCGTGGGAGAGGAGCTACGGCCGCCGACGCCGCCAGTCGACCCCAACAACTTTCGGCAGGCGCTGCATTGCCGCAGGGTGCCCACCCCCCAACACCAACCTTGCTTTTCTATCTGCGAGGGGAGCTCGACGTGCTCTTTTCAGCCGCATCTCCACCACGATCACAATGTGTTCGACGCTTTACTCACAAGGTACTATGGATAGCGGGGATGAGTATTTCTTTCACAACTTCATTTGTTCATCGGATGATTCATCCTTGATGAAGAGCTTGTGGTGGTTGCATTGGTCTTTCATGACCACATTAGTAGGAAGCAGCCTTGTTTCAGGGCCGGGATCAATCCACGGGCATGCTCCGGCCTTGAACCGCAATAGGGAGAGAGGCCACACCCTTCTCTATGCCGATTACTTTGAGAATACCACAATCTTCAAACCACATCAATTTCGTCGCCGATTTCGCATGAGGAGACATGTGTTCAATCATATTCGGGAAAAAGTAGTAGGATATGACCTATACTTTTAGGGCAAAGAGGATGCCCTTGGCAAGTTTGGCTTCTTTTCTTACCAAAAATGCACCGCATCTATTCGCATGCTTCCATATGGAATTCCTGGTGATCTTGTCGATGAGTATGTGTGTATGAGTGAGCCCACATGTCTCCTCTCAATGTACAGTTTCTGCAAGACCGTGGTGGCAGCGTTCGGCCCCGAGTACCTGAGAGAGCCAAGTGTTGCTGATACAGAGAGTTTGTTGGCGATCAATGCCGATATGGGTTTTCCGGGCATGTTTGATAGTATAGATCGTATGCACCGGAAGTGGAAGAACTGTCCATTTACCTGGCAGGGGCAGCACAAGGGGCATGTGAAAGGTGACACTGTCGTACTTGAAGCGGTGGCTTCACAGGACCTGTGGATATGACATTCTTTCTTCGACATGACTAGTTCTCACAATGATATCAACGTGCTTCAGCGTTCTCCAGTGTTTGCAAAGCTTGCAGAAGGCCACTCCCTAGAGGTCAACTTTGAGATCAATGACCACCATTACAACAAGGGATATTACCTAGTTAATGGTATCTATCCTCGGTAGACAACTCTTATGAAGACCATACCCAGTCCGCGGGGAGAGAAAAGACAGAGATTTGCCCAAATGCAGGAGAGTGCTAGGAAGGACGTGGAGCGTGCTTTTGGTGTGCTCCAATCTCAATGGGGTATCGTTCGAGACCCTACATTGACATGGAGCACTTAGAAGATTTGGGAGATGATGACCGCTTGTGTGATCATGCACAACATGATTGTGGAGGATGAGCTTGATGATAGTATCTACGACTAAGGGTTTGATTTTTAGGGTGAAAATGTTGAGTCTGAGCACCTACCTCCCGCAACCTTTCAACAGTTTATCTAATTTCATCATGAAACACATGATTGACATACTCATATGCAGCTTCAGCATGACTTGGTTGAACACATATGGACTCACATCAGTAACCAGTAAATCTACCGATTTAATTTCTTTTCATGCATACAAATTTTGAGGTTGTAAAAGCAACTCCAAGGGAGTAACCATTTCGTCCGCCGCCCGTTTGAGTTAGCGCGAACAAAAATGCCGGCCCAATGCGCAGACCTGTTTCATGTCTGTTTTGTATCCGCGCGAATCCATTTCCATCCCAAATTTGAGCCACATTTGGGTCGACGGCGGACACAAAGCGGACGTTATATGCACCCGCCTCGTCCGCCTGTGTCCAGGCCTGCCCCACCTGTCACTCACCCACCCACGTCCCTTTGCTTTATTTTATTCGATGGCCCACCCCACCCCACCTCTCTCCTCTGTGCAGACGCCAAGGTGCACCTCGAGGCGCACTGCTCCAACGCGCCCGCCGCCCCGCTTGACCACCTCCTGCTCGCCGCGCGGCCCAACCGTCGACTGGTGCGCCGCCGCCAACGAGCGGGGTACGGGCAGAGGCGAGCTCGCCGGATGCGGCGCGCAAGAGCGGGGCACGGGCAGAGGCGCGCGAGGCGAGGCGAGGATGGCTCCGGCGAGCGCGGGGCGCGGAGCGGCAGCGCGCGGGACGGCTCCGACGGGCGCGGCGAGCTACAACGCGAGCGGGGCACGGCGCGCGGGACGGCTCCGTCGGGCGCGAGGTGGCTGCTTGTGTGCGTGCATGCACAACGCATGCTTCCCGCGTGCGTAGCTAGCCGCTCCGATGCTCGTCGTGGCCTTCGCTCATCCTGCTTGCCGTGGCCTTCGCTCGCCCCTCTCGACATGGCCTCGCTCGCCCCGCTCGCGACCTCCCCTCCAATGCTCGGAACTTGTCGCGGTGCGCCGAGCTCGCTCTGCCGCGCAGCAGAGCCATGGCGGGCTCCAGCTCGTCCGCGCGCCGGGGCGGCGCTACTGGCCTCGCCTCCCCACGCCTAGCCACTGCACGGCCTCACCCAACGCCAGACCTCAAGCAGCAGGCTCCAGCTCGTCCCGGCCAGGGCCAACGTGCACTGGCGTTTGCGAGCTTCCTGTCTCCTATGTGTTTGACAAAATGCCGATCCGGACATGCATAAAATCGGCCTGCCTCCCGTTAGGTGCACGGCCGACCCAAACTAAAAAGCGGACACGGACGGGCGGACGGGCGACCCAAACGGATAAAAAGCGGACAAAATCGATGTCCGTTTGGGTCGCCCCGTTGGAGTTGCTCTAAGATTATTTGATGTTGTGTTTTATTTCTATTAGGTTGTACGACTATTTCAAATATGAAATTATTTGCTATGTTTGATTTGAACTATTTGTTATGCTTGATTTTGGTATAAATGACCTTTGACAGACGAGATACGGTCGCGCGTTGAACATACAGCTGATGCATACAAAAATCAAAACAAACACCGCTCCATTGCCATCTGAAACGGACAAAATCCGAATAATATGAGGCCTCCTTTGGTTTGTAGGAATGTTATAGGATTTATATAGGATAGAATTTGCATAGAAAAATTTCCTTTGAGGCCATTTGGTTTGTAGGAATGGATTCTTATTCCTATATAGGATATGAATCAATCCTTCACATTTTGAATGAAAAAAAACATTAGTTAAGACTCAATGAAAAAATTCCTATCCTATACATCAAATGACATCTCTTTTTTTATAGAAATTGAGATGCATGTCATCTCATTTTTTATGATTTTTCTATTCCTACATGTAAGACAATAGGCTTTGGGGGGAACCGGCACAACCCTCTAGGGGTGGCCTATCACATATATATATAATGAGGTGGTATACAACGTTACAATATACACATGTAAATACAGTCTAACACCCTCCCTCAATCTTAGCCACTTTCTAATGAATCTAGAAGGGTAAGATTGCGCCTGCAAGTCTCAAACTGTGGCAAAGGCAATGGCTTGGTGAAGATGTCAGCAAGTTGATCCTTGGAAGAAATAAACTGGATCTATAGTTGCTTCTGAGAGACACGTTCACGCACAAAGTGATAGTCAACTTCAATGTGTTTCGTTCGGGCATGGAATACCGGATTTGCAGAAAGGTATGTAGCACCGATGTTATCACACCAAAGAACAGGAGGCTGTGATTGGGGTATACTTAACTCCTGAAGCAAGGACTGTACCCAGATAATCTCTGATGTGGCATTGGCCACAGCCTTATACTCAGCCTCAGTACTGCTACGCGAGACAGTAGCCTGTTTCCGAGCACTCCAGGCAATCAGGTTAGAGCCAAAGAAGACAGCATAACCCCCTGTGGATCGCCTGTCATCCGGATTGCCAGCCCAGTCTGCATCAGAATATGCTGAAAGACAACCAGAGTCAGACGGCCGAATATGCAAACCATGAGCCATCGTGAAACGAATATAGCGCAAAATCCGCTTAACAGCAGACCAATGAGTGTCACGGGGTGACTGCAGATACTGGCAGACTCGGTTAACAGCATAGGAAATGTCTGGTCGCGTGATCGTCAAGTACTGGAGCCCACCAACAATACTCCGGTACTCGGTCGCATCAGAAGAAGAAAGAAGCACACCATCAACAACATTGAGCTTATCAGTGGTAGACATGGGTGTAGTCGTCGGTTTGCACTTAAGCATCCCAGCTTGCTGCAACAAATCCAGAGAGTACTTCTTCTGCGTCATAACAAGGCCAGCAGCACGAGAAGTAACCTCCACACCAAGAAAGTAATGAAGCTTCCCAAGGTCCTTGACCGCAAAATCAGCACTAAGTGAGCGAACAAGCGCAGTAGCCGCCGACTGAGAGGAGCTGACCAAAATGATATCATCTACATAGACCAACAAGTACATAGTAACCTCAGGCCTTTGAAGAAGAAACAATGAGGAGTCAGCAGTTGATGATGCAAAACCATGAGCACGAAGAGCCATTGCAAGACGAGCATGCCAAGCACGAGGAGCCTGCTTCAGACCATAAATTGCCTTTGACAGACGACAGAGATGATCAGGGCGATCCGGATCAGAGAAACCCGGAGGCTGGCGCATGTAAACCTCCTCCGCCAAGACACCATGAAGAAAAGCATTTTGAACATCAAGCTGACGAAGAAACCAACCTCGAGTAACAGCCAGAGAGAGAAGAAGTCTGATGGTAGTAGGCTTGACCACTGGACTGAAGGTGTCTTCATAGTCAAGTCCAAAATGCTGTCGAAAACCACGAGCAACCAGACGAGCCTTATAGCGCTCAATGGACCCATCAGAATGCTTCTTCACTTTGAAAACCCATTTGGAATCAATGACATTTACCCGTGATTGTGGAGGAACAAGAGTCCATGTCTGATTGCGAAGAAGCGCTTGATACTCCTGCTCCATGGCCTCTCTCCAATGAGGAATGCGCATAGCAGCTTGATACGTGCGTGGCTCAGAGGATGGATCTGCGAGAGCAGCAGACATGCACGCCGCTAACCAAGCAACTGTGCCATCGTGACGTTGCTTAGGCTGAAAAATGCCACTCCGACTGCGCGTATGTGGACGTAGAGCAGCAGCAGGAGCCGGCGGAGGCGAAGGTGACGGAGACGTGACGGTCGCCGGAGATGCAGGAATCACCTCAGGCGAGCTCGGGACAGACGACTCCGGGCTGCATGGCGAAGACTGGCCCGACGACAGGGGCTCAGAGGCCATGGGCGAACCGAGGGTGGGCGAGGCCAGCTCCGGTGACACCGGCCCAGACGGCCTTGGCGAGGCGAGAGCAGGCGAGGCCGGCCCTGGTGAGAAGGGCCCAGACACCCTGGGCGAGGCAGGGGCGGGCGAGGCCAGGCCTGGTGATGACTGCTCCGATGCCCTGGGCGAGACGGGGACCGAGGAGGCCGGCCCAGTCGGCGGGGTTGCAGGGCGCGACGATGGCGAAGGCAGCCCAGAAGCCAGAGGCGACCGGGCCAGGACGTCGATCGGCCGTGCATGAGCACGGAAACCGAGGCCATGCAGGGGCGCCATGTGCTCCTCATGCACAACAGAAGGTGCCGAGGATGAAGGCGATGGCGACGAAGAGGAAGATGGCGCTTCCAGAATCTCCAAACGAGCCCCACGACCAGTGCCTGCACCATGGTTAAGCAACAATAGAGGAGAATATGCAACATCATCAAATTGGTCAGAAGCAACAGAGGATGAATGCATGACAGGTGGCTCGGTAGTGGACACAGGGAGTTTGGCAAAGGGAAAAACATGCTCATCAAACACAACATCCCGAGAGATGTAGACACGATTAGTGGGAACATGAAGACATTTGTATCCTTTATGAAGAGAGCTATAACCAAGAAAAACACACTTCTTGGAACGAAACTCGAGCTTACGCTTGTTATATGGACGGAGATGGGGCCAGCAAGCACACCCAAACACCTTGAGAAAGGTGTAGTCCGGTTGTTCATTAAGGAGAACTTCAATGGGAGTCTTCATATTCAAAACACGAGTGGGAGTACGATTGATGAGAAAACATGCAGTGGTGAAAGCATCACTCCAAAAACGAAACGGAACAGATGCATGGGCCAAAAGAGTCAGACCAGCTTCAACAATGTGACGATGCTTACGTTCTACTGAACCATTCTGCTGATGTGTATGTGGACATGCTAAACAGTGAGTGATCCCAAGCGACTGAAAGAAGGAGTTGAGGTTGCGATACTCGCCACCCCAGTCCGACTGAACATGAACAATTTTGTGCTTGAGAAGGCGTTCAACATGTTTTTGGAACTGAACAAAAATGTCAAACACATCAGATTTACGTTTGATAAGATAAAGCCAGGTAAAGCGGCTGTAAGCATCAACAAAACTGATATAATAATTATGACCACTAACAGAAGTCTGAGCAGGACCCCATACATCTGAAAACACAAGTTCTAAAGGATGTTTCACCTCACGACTGGACTCTGAAAAAGGAAGTTGATGACTCTTCCCCTGCTGACAAGCATCACACACTGCTACATCTTTATTACTAGACACACTAGGAAGCTCATGACGACGCAAAACATGCCGGACAATAGGTGTGGCCGGGTGACCAAGACGAGCATGCCACTGTGACGGAGATACCCGAACTCCACTAAAGACGCGAGCGACGCCAGGATGCTCCAGACGATAGAGACCTTGGCAGAGCCGCCCACTAAGAAGAATGTCCCTCGTGCCCCGATCCTTAATAAAAAGATCAAAAGGATGAAATTCACAAAGCACATTATTATCACGAGTGAGTTTAGGAACTGAAAGAAGATTACGTGTCACAGATGGAACTCGAAGAACCTTGCGAAGTTGAAGACTCCTATTGGCATGTCTAGTGAGAAGTGATGCTTGACCAATATGAGAGATGTGCATACCTGCTCCATTGGCGGTGTGGATCTTGCCGGAGCCATGGTAGGGTTCACGAGTGTGAAGCTTCCCCATCTCACTGGTCAGGTGCTCTGTCGCCCCAGAGTCCATGTACCAGTGGGGATCAATGGAGTAGGACTGAGTGTGTCCCTGTGGCTTCTGCGGCGGTGGACGATCAGCCATGGCGACCTGGCGAGCAAAGTTGCGTGTATCCTTCCCGTCATTGCCAAGACCAAGAAAACCCCGCTGGAAGCGCTTGTGACACTTCGAGGCCCAGTGCCCATCGCGACCACAAAGCTGGCACACACGGGGACCGCCAGCCCCTGGTAGCGTCGCGGTAGGAGGAGGGGCCGAGGCGGGTGGTGGTGACTGCCCCGAAGGAGCCCTGGATGAAGCAGAGGAGCGACCACCCTTGGTGGCGGCGTTTGCCGAGAGGGCGCCGTTGTCCCTGGATCGGCGCGTCTCGACTCGTTGCTCAGTAAGCAAGAGGCGTGAAAAGACCTCGTGTGCTGGCATGGGCGTGGAGTTGCCCCTCTCATTGATGATCTCGACTAGGGCGTCATACTCCTCATCAAGACCATTGACAATAAACGAGTTGAACTCGGAGTCGGTGAGGGGCTGTCCAATGGAGGCCAGCGTGTCGGCGAGACTCTTGACTTTGTTGTAGAACTCAGTGGCGGTGGAGTCAAGCTTCTGACACTCCCCAAGTTGGCGACGGAGCCCAGATACACGAGCCTGCGACTGTGCCGCAAACGAGCGCTCAAGAATAGTCCATGCCTCGTGGGACGTCTTGGCGAAGACAACAAGCCCAGCAACGGCCGGAGAGAGCGACCCCTGGATGGAGGAGAGGTTCGCCTGATCCTGCCCTGTCCAGACACGGTGAGCCGGATTATAGACCGGACCATGCACGCTGTCAACCAGCGCAGGAGGGCAAGGGAGAGAGTCGTCGACATAGCCAAGCAGGTAGTGACTCCCAAGAAGCGGAAGAACCTGCGCGCGCCAGAAGATGTAATTGTCCGACGACAACTTGATGGTGATGAGATGGCCGAAGTGAAACGGCGGCGGCGGCTGCGATCCCATCGAGGAGACTGGCTGAGGTGAGAACACCGTGGAGACAGTCGGAGGGGCAGCCGGCGCGGTGACAGAGGGCGCGATGGCCGCGGTTGACGCCGCGAAGCCTGCCAGCGCGACGTCCTCCGCCACCAGCGGCGCAGTGGCCGAGGGCGCGACAGCCGCGGTTGACGGGGCGGCGGTGGTGTGAGCCACAAGCGCCTGCCCGGGCGAAGTAGCAGCCGGCGGGAGCGCGAAGAGGGAGCCGACGCTCCGTGTCCCGATCGGCGCCTGAAGGGAGGCGGCATCCATCGGCCTCAAGAGAAGTGCCGTGAGGGAGGCCGGCAGAAAACCGGTGGCGGTGGAGCCGGACGCAGCGGCGGACGTCATAGCAGTCGGGCGACGGCGGCGGCGGACGCGGCGGCGGCGGCGGTGGCGGCGGCGGTTTAGGGTTTTTAGGCGGAAACGGACGTAACCTAGTGTGATACCATGTAAGACAATAGGCTTTGGGGGAACCGGCACAACCCTCTAGAGGTGGCCTATCACATATATATATATATAATGAGGTGGTATACAACGCTACAATATACACATGTAAATACAGTCTAACACTACAACATAATGTTTTCAGACTGTTTGTTCATCGTGCAGTTCGATCCATGATGCAGCTGACACGCCCGCTCCCAATGCCATGGTTTCGGGCGCTCTTTTTGGTCCGCTGACACCGTCAATGATTCTTACCGTCTTTCTAGGCGTTCCTGGATTATCCTATGTACCCTCTGCCACAGTCGCCCTTCCTCTTGACCGCTGCAAAGACTGGCATGGCAATGCGCTGCGCCCATGCCGTTGGATTGCAGACGAGACCTCTCTCGCAGCAGCATTGGAATACCTTATCTGCCTCGAGGCCAGTCAAATAACTTTTCTACTGACCATCGTTTAGCTTTTTCACGTGTTACCACCATTGCCTTTGTCCATACCATATAACCTTAACCACATCTCTGCTCGCCTCCTTACTGTTACTGGTGATCTGATCTCTCCTGCTCTTGATACGGAGAGCTCTGCTCTGCTCATCAGCTCATGGCCCATGAGGTGCGCCTGCCTAAGCCTGTCCTACTTACAGTTCCCTGTTTTCCTTACACTTTGCACTAACCATCCAAAGATAGTGACAAATTTATGATTCTTGACTGGGAGGTATGGCAGGACGGCTGGCCTCTTGGACTGGGCCTGGGCACCCTGAATCCGGGAGCCGGGGCGGTCAGGAGCGTCGGCTCCTCCTCCTCCACCGCGGCATTCACCCCGTCCCACTGCGTCTCGTCCGTCGCTTCGTCTGATCTGGACACAGAGGTCAGAATCGATCAACTCCTCCTACTATCTGTCTGCAATATAACAGTGTCAGTGTAGGTCAGCTTGATTTGATGTTCCTGCTTATACTTTGTATGCTGCAGTCGGCGTGGTCTTTGCCGCGCGCTGGCGGCGGCGGCGGCGGCATCACGCTGGCGGCCCTGATCGGCCTGGTGGACGCTATGGAGAGCCGGCGCAGCAGGCGCCGGGGCGAGAGGGCGAGCAGGAGCGGCAGGCTGCGGGCGCTGCTGCTCTCGCTCTGCCTCCGGAGCCACCTGGAGAACGGCGGCGGCGCGGCGCCGTCGCTCGGCCAGTTCCTCGAGATGGAGAGGAGGGCTAGCGGGAGCAGTGGCCATCTCCACAGGATGCTTCCGTGGAACCGTGACTGACGAGCCTGTATCCACGATGCAACCGACGGAGGAATAAGATTTGCATGTTGTTATTCTTAAAAAAAAAAGATTTGCATGTTGTCGCTCATTTTTCTTCTTTTTTGAGGGACATGTTTTTTTCGCGTAAACGCAAAGCTTACATATCATTCATCAATAGGTAAAAACAAACAGAGTTCCGAACATTACACTTAGGGATGTACACGGATAAACGGCGCAAAGGCGCCCGTGGTGGCCATTGTCCTGTTTGCTTGGCAGAGTGTGCCGGCCGCTTTCTTTCGGCGGTCTGGGCGTCCGTGATCTGCACAGGGCTGGGATTGCGCTCAGCGTCTGTTGGCTCTGGCTCCAGCGCGCGGACGCTGCGAGGCCATGGCAACACCTCCATCTCCCCTCTGACCCCGAGGCTGCCGCGATGTTTCACGCGTCCACAACTTAGGCCATCAGTAATGGCCTGTCGTGCAAATTCTAGACGGACCACTGGATCAACGGTAGGACGGTGGCGGAGATCGCCCTGGTCTTTGATCTGGTCCCTCGCCGTCGTCGCAAAAACCGCCTGGTGCACGACGGCATGCACCAGCGGGCGTGGGTACAAGGCATCAAGGGCGCCCTTGGTCCTTTGGCGCTTCTTCAATATGTCGAGCTCTGACGTCAGGTGCAGCTCGTTCACCTTTCAGTCTCCCCAGACGCGATCCGTTGGCACTGGACCGACTCTGGCCACTACTTGGCCAAGTCCTGCTACGAGCAGATGTTTGCTGGCTCCATCCGTGACCCCCATTGGCGCCTCATATGAAAATCTTGGGCACCTCTCCGGATGAAGGTGTTCCTCTGGCTCGCTGTCCTTGACCGCTGCTGGACGGCGGCCAGGCTTGCGCGTCACAACCTCCCGCACGATGATTCTTGCCTGCTTTGTGACCAAGAGTTCGAGTGCATCCAACACATCCTGGCCCGCTGCACCTTCTCCAGACAAATCTGGTTCGAGGTCCTCTCCTGGTGTCAGCTGCACATCCTCCTGCCGCGCCTTGATGCGGATTTTACCCGTTGGTGGGAACAATCCCGTGACCTGCTTCCTGCGAGCGCTCGCAAAGGCTTCAACATTCTTGTTATGCTCACATCTTGGGAGCTTTGAAAGCATGGGAACAGCTGCGTCTTCGACGGGCTACGCCATTCCATCACCAGCATGTTCAAGACCATCCGCCAGGAGGCTCTTCTTTGGGCTCGTGCTGGGGCCAACGGATTGCAAAACATCATAGGCGTAGGCTGATTCTTTTCTATTTGGGTTGAGCAGCCCCATCTTGTTCTTGATGCTCAGGTATTGCGCTTAGGGACATGTTGTTGCAATGTTGCTCCTTTTGATTTGGGCGTGCCTAGAGGCCAGGTGATCTATTTCAAGCCAGCCCAATCATTATTTCAGAATTCCTAATAAATCATATAGGTCCATATAGTCCATTCATGCAAGGCAAGAGATGTGACTAAAGTTTAGTCCAATATCAACATCTGCCATGCTAAAGTTATACAATATGAAACTTTAAGTCATGACACATTTATTGGTATTGATTTCAGATTGTAAATGTTGGTACTTTTTTCTATAAAGTTGATCAAACTTTATGAGGCTTGACTTCAGTCAAATTTTATATACGAACTAAAAAGGACCGGAGGGAGTAGGAAGTTGGGCGTGCGCTCCTCCTCTGTTGCCCTCCTCGGCATGACGCGCCGCCGGAATAAGCTGAGCCGTTGTCTAACTTTTTGTCGCACATGACTGGGATATGAAATGTCATCCAAAATCTGCCTCGGTGCAAAATACTAGTATACTACTACTACTAGAAGAACGCCCGTGCGTTGCAACAGTGCCACATTAACTTTAAGAGTTCAATATTAATATTCTCATACATATCAAATGACATTGGTGACCTTTTTTACCATCAAATCCTTACACACACACACTCTCCCTCCCTCTTCCTCACTCTCTCTCCCCCTCTCCCTCTCCCTCTCTAACACACACACATATCCATTTTATTGGATACGGGACCATAATCCATCTATTTCACACACACACACTAGTGCATAACAATATGGATTATGTGTATTATATTTGCCACCAAAACTGAGGGAATTAATTTCATGTAAATTGGTCAGCCACAGCTCCAAGAATACGCTGAGGAGGTGGCCCGGGTCAGCGTCGGCGCCGTCCGGCACGGGCCACGGGCCCGTTTCCAAGTGCGTCTGTGCGCCGGCCACCCACGCCGGGTCCTTCAAGTGCCGCTTCCACCTCACCAACTCCTAGGGCCACGGCCACAACCAGGGCCAAGGAAGCCGCCCTTCTTCGTCCCCTTCACCGGCCGCGGCCAACGGGTGCCGCGGCACCCGGCCTCGCCGTCCTCGTCCTCCGGCACCGTCGCGACCCAGTGACACAGCCCAAGCATCGACCTCGAGAATCAAGAACGCTCGACGACGAAGAGGGAAGGGAAGATCATATACATGTCATAAAAAAGAGAGTTTATTTACTGCTCCCTCGATGTATTGTTTCCTTTGTTTGGAGATTGACTACCATCCGTGAGTTAAGGTAAGGTTAATGTGATTGAGCGATTTTTCTGAAAATCAAATATTTGTTTTCTAATTAATGTGATTGAGTGATTTAAGGTAAGGTTAATTAATTTAGATTTAATCTTTAGAGATTGTTCGTGATTGATTCTATATTACTAAATAACTTGTGCCAGTATTGAAAGTTCTGATCTGTTCAGATTTCTTTCGTTGTGTGAGAGGGTAACGCGAAAATAAACCGATAAAGTGGGGGGAGGGAACGAAAAAAAATCTACAAAAAAACCCAGCGAAGGTGGGAGGAGGTACCAAAAAAACCATAAAAGGTGGGACGAAAAAAACCCTGAAAGCGAGACTACCAACTGCTCTATTAGAAGTAGAGACTCATAGTACAAGCTAGCTAGCTATAATAGTAGTATATTTTTGTTGAACAGATCCTAAAAACTACAAACAAGTGTTGGAGTTCATATATGTCTTCTATGTGTAAGTTCCGATCCATCGATCCAATGCAGCTTAATTACAGTACAAGATATGTGTATATACATGGACTTAGAGTTTAATTAATCTTCACATGAGAATGATGAGGAAAGGCATAGGTATGTGTATGTATATGTGGAGTTAGAGTACAACTAACCTTTGTAAGGGCATATCTTTCCCTAAGTGTTTTGGTGATTGATGACAATGCTCGTGCGGACTAATCGTGTGCTTTGAGTTCCTCAGACTCCTCATCATTAGGCACAAGACGATTCCGTGCCCCTCGGAGACTGTTGAAGCCGGCGTTGTTCTACGTTTCTCCTTGGTGGAGTTGAGTCGTAGGAGAGCCGTACTATTAAGAGGGGGTCCGCGGCGGAAAGGTAGGGTGGAATCACACGTACACTTGTCCCTCCTTTCCTTGCACTTTGGAGCTACCCGTCGTTATCTTGGTTGTGTGGAAATCTGGCGACTACTGCTGTACTTGCGGTAGTACCGCAGGTACAAGCGGTAGTACCGCGGCGCTTCACGGTAGTACCGCCCCTTGGTGCGGTAGTACCGCGGCTCCCTGGCCTAGTGCCGCTCCGGTGCGGTAGTAGGGGCGGATGTAATTTTTTACATCCGCGCCGCCCACGGTAGTACCGCTCGTCCAGCACGGTAGTACTGTGGCGGCCCACGGTAGTACAGCTCCCTTGGAGTCGTAGTACCGTGGCCCATAGGCCTAGTACCGCAGTGTCACGGTAGTAGGCGCGGATGAAATTTTTTACATCCGCGCCGACCACGGTAGTACCGCGCCTCGCAGGCGGTAGTACCGCGTCGGGTTTTCGCACCACCCTAGTTTCTGCGGAAGTTTGCACGGATGTATTTTATTTCATCCGCGCCCTTTCGAGGCCGTGACCCTCCTGCCTTGCGGTAGTACCGCAAGGGGAGCGGTAGTACCGCGCAAGCGGTAGTACCGCGCAAGCGGTAGTACTGCTCCTTCTTCAGGCTTGTTCCGGCCTGTGCAGTTGCCACGGTAGTACCGTGGTGGTCCACGGTAGTACCGCGCGGCGCCGCGGTAGTACCGCTTCCTTGGAGCGGTAGTACCGTGAGTCGCGGGCAGAACTAGTGGATAACGGTTGGATTCTTTCCACGACTATATAAGGGATGTCTTCTACCTCTAGTTGACTATCTCTTCCACCTCTAAGCTCCATTGTTGCTCCAAGCTCCATTTTCGCCCGATCTCTCTCCCTAGCCAATCAAACTTGTTGATTTGCTCGGGATTGGGTGACAAGGGCCCGATCTACACTTCCACCAAAGGATATTTGATTCCCCCCACTTATCCCTTGCGGATCTTGTTACTCTTGGGTGTTGAGCACCCTAGACGATTGAGGTCACCTCGAAGCCATACTCCATTGCGGTGAAGCTTCGTGGTGTTGTTGTTGGGAGCCTCCGATTGTTGTGGAGATTGCCCCAACCTTGTTTGTAAAGGTTCGGTCGCCGCCTTCAAGGGCACCAATAGTGGAATCACGGCATCTCGCATCGTGTGAGGGCGTGAGGAGAATACGGTGGCCCTAGTGGCTCCTTGGGGAGCATTGTGCCTCCACACCGCTCTAACGGAGACGTACTTCCCTTTAAAAGGAAGGAACTCCGGTAACACATCCTTGTCTCCACCGGCTCCACTATTGGTTATTTCGTGCCTTTACTTTCGCAAGCTTACTTATTGTTACATCTCTTGTTTGCTTGCGTGCTAGTTGATATTGCATCATATAGGTTGCTCACTTAGTTGCACATCTAGACAATCTATTTGTTGCAAAGTTTAATTTGGTAAAGAAAAGGTTAAAAATTGTTAGTTGCCTATTCACCCCCCCTCTGGTCAACCATATTGATCCTTTCAATTGGTATCAGAGCCTCGTCTCTTTATTAAGGACTTTGCCGTCCGAAGAGTATGGTTGACACCAACGATGGTGCGGAGGAACACTCCGGTGTGAATCCCATCTCATCTTCGGCCGAAGGGGGAACCTCGGTCTCTCGTGAGGAGTTCAATGTGGCTTTAGACACATTGAAAACCTCCATGACGGCCGAGGTTAAAAGCATGTTTAATGATTTCCTAGAGGGACTCAAACTATCTACCGCGCCTATGAAAGTGGGTGATCCTACTAACAAGGTGACGGATGCTATCTCCGACAAAGGGGAAGCTAACAATGAAAAGAGTCCTTCTACTAGTGGTAGAAATGGCACCGGCATCTTTGCCCATGTGGAACCCCCGGTTTATGGAGGGCCTATCCCCTCCACTCATTTGAATCATGCCGGTCCACCTCCTAAATATGAGAAACATGAAGATTTTGATAATTGGGTCTATCGCTTTAAGCGTCATTTGAAACATGTGAACACTAACCTTTGGAGAATCATTGAAGAAGGTTTTTATCCTCATGACCCAAGCAACTTCACCCCCCGAGAAGCCGTGGACAATCAATTCAATGAGAGTGCTCTCTTCATCATCCAAGATGCAATCCTCCCCGAAGATCTCCCTCACCTTTGACCCCATGTCGTGGCTAAAGAAGCATGGAAATGTGTCGAGGGTCTCTATCGTGGAAGTGCTAGCATTCAACAGTCCAACTATGAAGTGGTGCAAGATGAAGCCGATGAGTTTGCAATGAAAGAAGACGAAGAACCTCATGAGCTCTTTCGAAGAGTGACCAAACTCGCGGTGGCACTCTGAGATCATGGAAGCAAGGACACGGATGACAATTGGATCAAGCGGAAGTTCCTCAAGGCCATGATGCCCTACAACAAAGCCATGTCCTCCGTCATTCGTCAACGACCGGACTTCCACACCATGACCTCAAGTGAAGTGTTGGATGAGTTCGTTGCAATGAGCATCTTGGACAAGACCGCCGACAATGCGGTACTTCGTTCTCAAAGAGTAAAGAAGCCTAACATTGCCTTGAAGGCCAAGGTTATTGTGGAAGAAGAGGAAGAAGTGGAGGATGAGGAAAGCAACCCCGAAGACACCAAGTTTGACTACCATAAGCACATGGCCCTTGCTTGAAGACAATTTTGGAGCAAGAAGAGCTCAAGACCCAACTTCAACAAGAACAACTCAAGTGGCGTCAAGGGCAAGCAACGAGTGAGAACTTGTTTCAACTGTGGCAATGTGAGCCATTTCGTTGCGGATTGTCCTTACGAGAAGCGGGAAGACAATGGTGGCAAGTTCATTCGAAAAGACAAAGCCAAGTACTTCCCCAACAAGAACAACTTCGCCAAGAAGACTCCCACGCGTGGGTTGGTGGTTCAAGAAGAATACCAAGAGGATGACGATGATGATGAGAATGAAGAAGCAACGGCCATGGCATCCATTGCCATTGCTACTCCCCGGGTGTCTCTCTTCGAATCACCCAACGAAAACATCACCGCTAGATGCCTCATGGCTAAGGCTTCAAACAAGGTAACCCCCAACATCACAACCACCATCATTACTAATCCCTCCGTGGAGGATTGCATTGATGGACATGTTGAGTCTAATGAGGAAGTGAATGAATTTGAGTCTTTTATGAGTAAGCTCAAGGGAAAGTCCAAGAAGCACTTTGTTGCTCTCTTGGAACAACTTGGTGAGGCCAATGACATGATCGAGGCTCACGAAGAAACCATCTCCAAGATGGAAGGTCATAGTCGTGACTATGCCGATGAGATATCGGATCTCTCTAATGCTCTTGAGGAAGAGCGTGTGCATCGTTTGACTCTTGAGGAGTCACACAATGATGACCATGCTAAGTTAAAGAAAGATCTTGATCATGCTCTTGTCATGTCTCGTGTGCTAACCTCCGAGAAGGCTAAACTTGGGGTTGATCATGCTAGACTCAAAGAGGAGTTTGAGATACTTGACAAGGCCCACAAGGTCTTGAAGGGTACTCATGCTAGCCTCAAGGAGTCTCATGCTCAACTCCAAGTTAAGCTAATCAAGGAAAAGGCCACCTTTCCTCATATGGTATTAATTGATAATGCACGTGCTACTAACCCTTGTTGTGAGCATGTGTATCTTGTGGAGGAAAATGCCAAGTTGAAGGAACAAATTGAGAAGGGCCTTGTGACTTGTATTCAAGGTGAGAAAACCCTCAACGACCTTTTGAGCAACCAAAAGGAAGTTGTGGGCAAAGAAGGAATTGGGTTTGCACCCAAGTCCAAGAGCAAGAAGAAGAAGAACAACAAGGCCAATCGTCCTCCTCCCCTCAAACAAACGTTCGTGAAAGAGGGAGAGGGTACTTCTAATAAGAAGAAGGAGAAAGTGAAGGAAGTTGATGTCCAAAAGGGCAAGAACATTTCCTCAAACAAAGCCGGCGACTTTAACCCTTCATATGTGTTGTGCCGTGCTAGTGATGGACATGTTTATGCTAAATTTGTTGGTTCCTCGTATGAATACATTGAATGGTCTATTTGGGTTCCCAAGACCCTTGTTACTAACATCAAAGGACCCATTACAAAATGGGTACCTAAAACCAAACATTGATCTCGTGTAGGTGTTTGCTTCCGGTGGGGGATCATGGTTGCTCGATAGTGGAGCAACAAATCATATGACCGGGAGCAAGGACTTGGTGGTGGACGTGCAAGAGATTCCATCTATGCCCACCAATGTCGAGTAGGGTGATGCATCACATTCTAAGGTATTGGGTCTCGGCAAGGTTGTCATTTCTCATGATCTAACGATCGAGAAAGTGATGCTTGTTGAGTCCCTTGCATTTAATTTACTTTCCGTTCGTCAACTTGCACTCATGGGCTTTGCCACATTCTTTGATATTGATACCGTGGCCCTCTTGTGGAGCAAGACTCTTAAAGTAGCCTTCGTTGGGCATGTCGAGAACGGTCTCTATGTGGTTAACTTTTTGGAGCAACCTACTAAGACCGCGACATGCCTAATGGCTAAAGTTGACGTGGGATGGCTTTGGCATCGCCGTTTAGCCCACGTCAATATGAGATCTTTGCAAAGTCTTCTCAAGGGGGACCATGTTCGTGGACTAACAAATGTTAGTTTTGCCAAAGATCGTGCTTGCAGTGCTT
The DNA here is from genome assembly GCF_002162155.2 of Triticum dicoccoides. Classification (NCBI taxonomy): domain Eukaryota; kingdom Viridiplantae; phylum Streptophyta; class Magnoliopsida; order Poales; family Poaceae; genus Triticum; species Triticum dicoccoides. Next base: position 606,953,897 of record NC_041384.1, on the reverse strand, counting down.
GTATCGAAGGAAAGCTTCATGAAAAGGCTCACCCTCCCTAGACCATCATCTACTCGAAGAGACCCTTGGAGCTCCTTCACATGGATCTCTTCGGGCCTCCATCTTTTGATAGTCTTGGAGGAAGAAAGTATTTCTTGGTGATTGTGGATGATTATTCAAGATACACTTGGGTATACTTCTTCAAGAGGAAAAGTGAGACCCAACAAGCCGTCATCAACTTTGCAAATGAAGCTCAATGTCAACATGATGCAAAGATCTTGACTATAAGAAGCGACAACGGCACTGAGTTCAAGAACTACACCTTGGATGAGTTTCTTAGTGATGAGGGGATCAAGCATCAATATGCGGCACCTTATACCCCTCAACAAAATGGTGTTGCGGAGAGGAAGAACCGGACGTTGATGGATGCGGCAAGGACCATGATGGCGGAGTTCAAGTCTCCGTACAACTTTTGGGCCGAAGCCATCAACACAGCATGTCATGCATCCAATCGGCTCTATCTTCGCAAAGGCTTGAACAAGACTCCTTATGAGATCCTCACCGGCAACAAGCCCAACCTCAAGTACTTCCGGGTGTTCGGTTGTAAGTGTTTCATTCTCAAGAAAGGTGTTCGATTGTCTAAATTTGAGGCTAGAGCTCATGAGGGCATATTTGTTGGTTATGCTACAAACTCTCATGCTTACCGTGTCCTCAACAAGTCCACCGGACTCATCGAGGAGACGTGTAACGTGGAGTTTGACGAAAATAACGGCTCCCAAGTGGAGCAAAGTGGTACTTGTGATATAGGTGATGAAATTCCTCCCCAAGCCATAAGAAGAATGGGTATTGGTCAAATCCTACCCATTGAGGAACCCCTTGTGGCCGAAGGAGAAGGACAATGCTCTACTCTAGTAGAGCCATCACCTCATCAAGACCCACACGCTTCCGAAGAACAAAGTGAAGGCCCTCAACCTCGTGAACAAGACCAAGGGCAAGATCCACCTCAAGACGGTGATGAATCACTAATTGATGCCCAAGGTCAAGTTCTTCCCCTCGAGCGAGTTCAAGACCAAGATCAACCTCAAGGTCAAGAACAAGCTCAAGACGGCGCTCAAGATCATCAAGTCAACCCTCCTCCTTCCACACCCGAGGAGGAATTAGAGCGTCGTGCCGCGAAGATTGCCTCCAAACTCACCACCCAAGGCCATCTCATGGAAAATGTGGTTGGAAGCCTAAGAAAGGGGGTAAGCACTCGTAGACAATTGGCAAACTATTATGAACATCACGCGTTTGTCTCTTGTGTCGAACCCCAAAAGGTCTATGAGGCGCTCGAAGACTCGGATTGGCTCAATGCCATGCATGAAGAACTCAACAACTTCGAGTACAACAAGGTGTGAAGATTGGTGCCAAGACCGTCCGGGAACCACAACGTCATTGGAACCAAGTGGATCTTCAAGAACAAGCAAGATGCTCATGGGAACATCATTCGCAACAAGGCGAGATTGGTAGCACAAGGCTACTCCCAAGTCGAGGGTATCGACTACGGTGAAACCTTTGCTCCCGTTGCTCGTCTTGAATCCATTCGTTTGTTGATTGCTTATGCTTCCCATCACAACTTTAAGTTGCAACAAATGGATGTGAAAAGTGCTTTTCTTAATGGTCCTATTAATGAGTTGGTCTATGTCAAACAACCCCCCGGGTTCGAGGATCCCTACTTTCCGAATCATGTGTATCAACTCGATAAGGCACTCTATGGCCTTAAACAAGCCCCACGTGCGTGGTATGACCACCTTACCGAGTTGCTACAAGATCGTGGTTTTGAAGTAGGGCTAATCGACCCCACTCTTTTTACTAAGAAGGTCAACGGGGAGTTGTTTGTATGCCAACTATATGTTGATGATATTATCTTTGGTTCTCCTAACAAAGCTTTCAATGAAGAATTTGCCGCTCTCATGACATCCAAGTTTAAGATGTCTTCGATGGGAGAGTTGAAGTTCTTCCTTGGTTTCGACATCAAACAAAGAAGAGAAGGAACCTTCATCAACCAAGCCAAATACACTCAAGACATGCTTAAAAGATTCAAGCTAAGTGATGTCAAGCCGGCTACTACACCAATGCCTACCAAGTGCCAACTTGACATCGATCCCAATGGTAAAGCGGTGGATCAAAAGGTATATCGCTCCATGATTGGCTCCTTGCTTTACCTTTGTGCATCTAGACCGGATATCATGTTGAGTGTGGGAATGTGTGCACGTTTTCAAGCCGCACCAAAGGAAAGTCACTTTGTGGCGGTAACGCGAATCTTTCGATATTTGGCTCATACCCCAAACTTTGGCTTATGGTACCCAAGAGGAGCAAACTTCAAGCTTGAAGGTTTCACGGATTCCGATTGGGCGGGAGACAAAGTGGATAGGAAGTCCACTTCCGGAGGGTGCCAATTTCTTGGTTGCTCCTTGGTAAGTTGGTCTTCCAAGAAGCAAAGTTGTGTGTCTCTCTCGTCCACCGAAGCGGAGTATGTGGCGGCCGGTAGTTGTTGTGCTCAACTCCTATGGATGAGGCAAACTTTAAAGGAGTACGGTGTCATTTGTGACAAAGTGCCTCTTTGGTGTGACAATGAAAGTGCCATCAAGATCTCTCTCAACCCGGTGCAACACTTCAAGACGAAGCACATTGAGATTCGGTATCACTTCATCCGGGATCACATTAGGCGAGGGGAGATTGAGCTCAAGTATGTCAACACTCATGATAACCTTGCAGATATTTTCACGAAGCCCTTGGATGAAGCAAGATTTCGCGAGTTAAGGCATGAGCTAAATATCATTGATTTGAGCAATGTGACTTGAACCCGTGCACCCCCCACCACACTCAACTTGTTGTCTAGTTTAGGTGTAGGCATGGACATAGGGGGGGTACTGTTCTCTCAATGAACTCTTCCTCCCCCCATTATGCATAAATAGATCACCTCTTTCACATTAGCCATTTTTTATGGTACTTGTGCTTCAAAGACGAGTTTTGGTCATGGGCCCAAGGATAATTCTTCGCGGTGCCATACCATCCAACTCAAACATAGGTGGCTTCGGCCACCGCCCTCTCTCCTCGAGAGGTTTTGTCGCTTAGGGTTTTTCTGTTGTTTCCTTGGTTTGTGCTTGTTTTTTTTGTGTAGTTTTGGGTTGTGTCTGTTTTTCCGTGCAAAGGCGTTTTCTTTTCTCTTGTTTGTTTCCTTCGGTGGCGTGAGCTCACGGTACTACTGCAATCGGCCACGGTTCTACCGCAGCCAACCACGGTACTACCGCTGATGGGAGCACGGTACTACCGTCCCCAAGCGGCAGTAATTTTTTACTGCCGCCTGGTGGAGCAGTACTACCGCCTCGGCGTGGTACTTCCGCCCGGGCGGTACTACCGCGATGACCCGCGGTACTACCGTGCCGGTTCGAGCGCGTGGGGATAAGGTTGGGCAGGGGGAGTTCTAACTTCCCATACCCATTCGTCCTCTTTCTCTCCATGTTGTCTCTTCCTCTCTCGTGCTCACGAACGGAGCCGGCGTTCGTCGCCGGATCTCCTCCACCGGCTGCCCTCCTGTGATTCCGTCCGGTGGGATCGTTCCCCACCACGTGCTCTTGCTATGGACCAAGGTTTTTCCCCAATTCCTTCTCCTTTTTGTTTGTGTTTGGTCCTTCTAGGTTTTGGGGGAGGCTTGTATGTTCTTGAGATTCCTAGATTAAATCTCTGCAAGATTAGGATGAAGGAGTGTGGTATTGCATAGGATTTACACTTGTATTGTTGTCTAGCGCTAGATCTGATCTCCGTAGCACCGCCATGGCTTCGCGGTTCTTTTTCAGATTCAAATCCTGTTAGATCTGTCGCGACGCGGTACTACCGCCCGTAGGGAGCGGTACTACTGCTCGCACGGTACTACCGCCCCTACGGTGCGGTACTACCGCGCATCGTGTGGTACTAAAACTTTACTACTGCCCCAGCCACGGTACTACCGTGACCCCGCACGGTACTACCGCGTCTGGAGCTGTACTAAGCCTTTAGTACCGCAAACCATGGCAGATCTACCGTGGTTCACATCTATCGCATGCCAACTTTCTCGTTTATCTTCTATGGGTTTCTTGTGCTGTCTTTGGCCTTTGCATTGATTCTTTTCGCCTTTTGTTTTGGTGTCTTGCATGTGTGTCTCAGGTGGTGGCTCTCGCCGGGCCAATCCCGTTCGTGACACTGGCTCCAAGCGTCTGCGCAACCCAGGAGAAGTTCCCGAGGGATCATCTGCGTCCAAGCGAAATGTCAAGACCACAGCTAGCAAGCACAAGGAGCCCGCCAGGGGTATGGATGAGATAGGCCCTATAGAGTATGTCCGTCTCAGGCAGCTTCACCCTTATGCGACCCCTCGCTCCACTGTCAGAGGGTGTGAACTATTCTGGAACAAGACCCAAACCCAGATCTACTTGGATGTCATCAAGAACAAGCAAAATACCTATGTGGAGGTAAAGTGGATTGATATGCACCACATGAGGAAGGACAAGTTTCGTGACTACTTTGGGGAAGCTCTGGACTTGGTGGAGCAGTTTGGAATTGAGCATGTGCTCTCTTTCCACTTGGACTATGACCCTGAGATCATCTGTCAGTTCTTTGCCTCAGTGTATTTTCACACCAATGATGAAAGGAGGATGACTTGGATGACCAATGGCCGCAAGCTGTCTGCTACCTGGAAGGAGTTCATGGATTTGCTTCAAGTTGTTGATGATGGACTTGACACTCCTGTTGGTGTTCGCCCTCACGGCAATGCTGACTCTGCTGACAAGGACAAGCTCACCCCGTTCATGGTTGAGAAGACGCTCGCCAATAGCAAGACAATCTTGGTTCTCAACCCCTTTCTGGATATCATGTACCGCATCTTCCGCAACTCCTTGTTCCCCCGCATCGGTGACAAAGACAAGGTTCATGCCTATATGGTGGACATGATGCTTATTTGCCAGGAGGCTCGCTCGTCTCAGACTCAGCCACTTGATGTCTCTCACATCATGTGGTGTGAGCTTCGGTTTGCTGTGTTCAACTGCAAGGTGCCTATTTATGGGCCCTACCTGTTTCTGCTGATTTCGAAGACTTGGGAGAAGATGTACCCTGCGGAGAAGTTCCTGGCTCCAAACTGGATTCGCCACGAGCCCATTTGTCTGAGGGTCAAACCCAACTGGGCTAACACCGCTACCCGTGCTGAGGCGTCTGCTGCTAGGGCTGCTGCTGTTGATGAGGATGTTGCTGGCGCCGAGGGCCATTCTGCTAGGCCCTCTCAGAGTGACTCTAGGCCATCTTGGGCCAAGAAGTTGAAGGATAAGATGAAGTCTCTTTTCTGCATGCAAGCCAAGGGCCAGTACAGGGCTCACGTGGAGTCCAAGGAGAGTCGTCGCCGGCACAACAAGGTCTTGCAGCTCTATGGCGAGGATGTGTCTGGCGGGTCTGAGGAGCACATCACTCCTGAGACCGAGTGGATGGAGAAGCAAGGATTCAGGTGGACTGATTCTGAGGAGGAGGTCGAGGAGTCCATTCCAGCTGCAGAGGCGTCTGACAAAGAGCCATGGGACGACTTCTCTGCTTGAGCCACCTCTTGTGTGTTTAGGTGTCCTCTCTGCCTTTTTGGCGTCTCGATGCCAAAGGGGGAGAGAGTGTAGGGATTTGCGAGTGTGTGTGTCGTGTGTTTGCTGCTTTCAGTTGTTCTCTCTGCTTTCGTTTGAACCTTGGTTTCTTACCTCATATGGTGTAAGACATATGCACTCTATCTATCCTAGCTAGCTTGTGTTATTGTGCTACTTTCCTGCTATGCTATGCCTATTATCCTGTCTTGGTCTCTAAAATATAGGGGGAGTGTTGATCCTAGTTTGTGTGCCATGCAGTCCAAAGCATTCTTCTAAAAGTGCACACATCTAGGGGGAGCCCCGTCTATATTTTAGAGAAGTGGGGTTTGCCACTGCTCTAATATTATCTTATCTTTGTGCAAATCCCGTGTTGTCATCAATACACCAAAAAGGGGGAGATTGTAAGGGCATATCTTTCCCTAAGTGTTTTGGTGATTGATGACAATGCTCGTGCGGACTAATCGTGTGCTTTGAGTTCCTCAGACTCCTCATTATTAGGCACAAGACGATTCTGTGCCCCTCGGAGACTGTTGAAGCCGGCGTTGTTCTACGTTTCTCCTTGGTGGAGTTGAGTCGTAGGAGAGCCGTACTATTAAGAGGGGGTCCGCGGCGGAAAGGTAGGGTGGAATCACACGTACACTTGTCCCTCCTTTCCTTGCACTTTGGAGCTACCCGTCGTTATCTTGGTTGTGTGGAAATCTGGCGACTACTGCTGTACTTGCGGTAGTACCGCAGGTACAAGCGGTAGTACCGCGGTGCTTCACGGTAGTACCGCCCCTTGGTGCAGTAGTACCGCGGCTCCCTGGCCTAGTGCCGCTCCGGTGCGGTAGTAGGGGCGGATGTAATTTTTTACATCCGCGCCGCCCACGGTAGTACCGCTCGTCCAGCACGGTAGTACTGTGGCGGCCCACGGTAGTACAGCTCCCTTGGAGTCGTAGTACTGTGGCCCATAGGCCTAGTACCACAGTGTCACGGTAGTAGGCGCGGATGAAATTTTTTACATCCGCGCCGACCACGGTAGTACCGCGCCTCGTAGGCGGTAGTACCGCGTCGGGTTTTCGCACCATCCTAGTTTCTGCGGAAGTTTGCACGGATGTATTTTATTTCATCCGCGCCCTTCCGAGGCCGTGACCCTCCTGCCTTGCGGTAGTACCGCAAGGGGAGCGGTAGTACCGCGCAAGCGGTAGTACTGCTCCTTCTTCAGGCTTGTTCCGGCCTGTGCAGTTGCCACGGTAGTACCGTGGTGGTCCACGGTAGTACCGCGCGGCGCCGCGGTAGTACTGCTTCCTTGGAGCGGTAGTACCATGAGTCGCGGGCAGAACTAGTGGATAACGGTTGGATTCTTTCCACGACTATATAAGGGATGTCTTCTACCTCTAGTTGACTATCTCTTCCACCTCTAAGCTCCATTGTTGCTCCAAGCTCCATTTTCGCCCGATCTCTCTCCCTAGCCAATCAAACTTGTTGATTTGCTCGGGATTGGGTGACAAGGGCCCGATCTACACTTCCACCAAAGGATATTTGATTCCCCCCACTTATCCCTTGCGGATCTTGTTACTCTTGGGTGTTGAGCACCCTAGACGATTGAGGTCACCTCGAAGCCATACTCCATTGCGGTGAAGCTTCGTGGTGTTGTTGTTGGGAGCCTCCGATTGTTGTGGAGATTGCCCCAACCTTGCTTGTAAAGGTTCGGTCGCCGCCTTCAAGGGCACCAATAGTGGAATCACGGCATCTCGCATCGTGTGAGGGCGTGAGGAGAATACGGTGGCCCTAGTGGCTCCTTGGGGAGCATTGTGCCTCCACACCGCTCTAACGGAGACGTACTTCCCTTTAAAAGGAAGGAACTCCGGTAACACATCCTTGTCTCCACCGGCTCCACTATTGGTTATTTCGTGCCTTTACTTTCGCAAGCTTACTTATTGTTACATCTCTTGTTTGCTTGCGTGCTAGTTGATATTGCATCATATAGGTTGCTCACTTAGTTGCACATCTAGACAACCTATTTGTTGCAAAGTTTAATTTGGTAAAGAAAAGGTTAAAAATTGTTAGTTGCCTATTCACCCCCCCTCTAGTCAACCATATCGATCCTTTCAACCTTCCTGTATTATACGGAGTATAATATGTCTAGTTTCCTGTATGGAGATAATAAAATAAAAAATAAAACAAAATCAAATACCGAGGTTTTATAAGGAAAAATAAATTAGTGGCATTGATTTTACCCTTGAAAACAACAAATAAATCCACATATAATTTTCACAGAAATTCCGCTTTTTGATGATATAAGAATAAGCATATAACCGTGCAATTTCACAACAAAGAATTCCTAAGAAGAAATGAATCAGTGGCATTGATTATGACCTTTAAAGAAATAAAAAGTAAAACAAAATCAGGCTGATGAAGTTCTCTGTGAAAGAACGATGGTTACATTGGTATTACCCTTCCAGAAGAAAACAAATGAAAAATTGATGATATTTGCACACAATTTACATAGAAAATACACTTAGAGAGGAAATAAAATAAAATAAAAACCGGATAGAATAAAAAAGAAGTTTTCTACAACAGAATGAATTAATGGCATTAGTATTACCCTTTAAGAAGAAGAAAATAAAAATGAAACAATGAAAAAAAATTGCACATGATTTACACAAAAATTGCATTTTAATGTGCAATAATCATCATATAATAGTGAAATTTGAAAACAAAAAAGGGTTTCTTGAATTAGTGACATTGCTATTACTCTTTAAGAAGAATGAAAAGAAGCAAAATAAAATAAATAGTGATAATATTTGCACATAATTTGCATATGAATTTATTTCTTTTATAATAGGCAAAATAATAATAAAGCAGTGGAATTCCGTCAAAAAAGTTACTAAGAAGAAATGAATTAGTGGCGTTGCCATTACCTTTAAAGAAGAAGCAAAACGAAACAAAAGAATAAATAAATGAAGTTTATAGCTATATGCATCGTAATAGTGCAGAGGCCGGAGGTAAATCCTCCTTTTCTGAAAATAAAAATAAAAATATATAAATGAAGTTCTATAAAGGACAATGAATTACTTTCATTGGTATTAACCTTTAAAAATAAAGAAAATAAAAAATCTTAAAAAAACTTGCACACAACTTTGCGCTGAAATTGCACCTGAAATAAACATATAATAGTGCAATTTTTACACTACAATATAATTTAGACACATATTGTATGATACTTGTGTGTATACATTTTACACTCACCTAGCATCCCAAAAATACCCATTAAATAACCAACTAAAATAGAGAAAAAAAACAGAAGCGAAAAGGCGTACAAACAAGCCAATAAGAAAACGTGTAACAGGCTTCAGCCCAATAAGAAATCGACTGACCCAAGATAATGGTGAGTCAAAACATTTCGGCTCAAAATATGACAATACACCAACAGAAAAAAAAGAGCACACATCTTGGAGCAGCGATCAATGGTAAAAAAAGACTGGCCCAAATTAAAAATACCTAGCTAAAGTGTTTTGAATTAGTGTGAGTGGGAGATTTTTTTTTGCTAAGTTTGTCGACTTTCATTAAACAATAACTATGTCTGCTACGATAGAGGGGATAAGGGAGTCAGTATGGTGTCCATACCATTCCTCATAAAGTTTCTCCGTGTAACATGCTTGAGCCTGCGAATGCGCAATGACATTGCTCTCCCGGACACAATGCAACGCGAGTGGGAGATTGTTATGCGCCATCTCATTGATTTCTTATTTGTTTGTTTGTTCAGAGTGTTTTCCGTGAGGCACAAAATACTCTCTTCATTCCATAATTTTTGTTTGACTAAAACCACGACAAGAATTATAAAACGAAGGAGGTAATTTTTATGTTCGGCTTTGAGAAACAAAACGTAAACGGTTAGAGCAACTATAGCAGAATCATCATATTGACAACATCCATATCGTATATGAAGCGTGCTCCGTAATGTTTTGAAGGTTGCGGAGACTGTGCACACACAATTGTCATAATATGACCCCTATATGGTCCTTGCAAGTAGAATCCATATGTCATTTGTGTCATACATTATTTCTAGCATTTTAGATACATGTAAGTTTCCAGAAAATTAAATTTTGGTTAGTCAGTTTTTTCAACTGTTGGCTGCTCCTCCAAGATTCATGCTCCCTTTCCTCTGTTGGGTGGCGTGTCTTGTTTTGGGGCGCCCCTATTCCTTGTGTTACGCGAGAGGGGATGCTCTCGCGTCGGGGCGAGCCCCAGACGCGCCGTCCCAGTCGCGCGGGCGCCACAGCCTGTTTTGTTTTTTTCTTTATTTCTATTTTCTGTTCTCATTTTTTATTTTTTTGTACTTTTCTTTATACTTTAAATTATTCTACATATATATATATATACACATATTACAAAGAACACTGTTCAAGAACACATTCAGAAAAAAATGTTGAATAAGTATTAAAAAATGTTGAACAAGAATTTGAAAAATGTTGATCAAGTATATGAAAAAATGTTGAAGAAGTATTAAAAACATTGAACAAGTATATGAAAAATGTTGAACGGGTATCAAAAAATGTTGAACGAGTATATGAAAAATGTTGAACAAGTATTACAAATGTTGAACAAGAATTTGAAAAATGTTGAACAAGTATTTGAAAAATGTTGAATAGGTATTAAAAAATATTGAACGGGTATTTGAAATTGTTGAATAAGTATTTGAAAATGTTGATCAAGTATTTGAAAAAATATTGAATAACTATTAAAATGTTGAACAAGTATTTAAAAAAAGCTAAAATAGCGTTTGGACAATGTTGACCGTGTATACAAAAAATGTTGATCACTTGTTACAAAAAATGTTTTTGATATGTACAAAAATGTGGAGTGAAAACAAAAACAAACATAAGAAAACACAAAAGAAAAACGAAAAACGGAGAAGAAATAAGAAAACCATGACAAAAAAACCGAGAAGAAGAAAGAAAACCAAACAAAAAATGGTGAAGAACAAAGAAAATGCAAAAAAGAATGAAAAATAATGACAGAAGAACGGAGAAGAAAAAAGAAAATAAATAAAATAAAATAAAAAGGAAAAAACTGGAAGAAAACGGCTCGAGTAGCCTCAGGTAGGTGGTGCCCCTTTTTCTTCCCACGAAATTTTGTTGGGCGGAGTGGCTGGTGCAGCACGTGTTCAACCTGAAGACCAGGGATCGAATCCATCCCCCTTCTACCATTTTCCTTTTTACGAACATATGCATGTAAATGGGCTGACCCCAGACAACGCAAAGGGAGAAAAAGCTTCAGCAAGACTTCCTCTCTCGATCGCTCAATGCGATAAATAGTGTTCGCGCTTGTTTTTGACTGTGAATTTTCGACTGACCTCTGTTTTGGGCCAATTAATTCCGTAATAGCTCTATCTAGCCCATGTGACGGCCCAGCCCTCCCCTCTCTCCTTTCTTCCTTTCTAGTTTTATCTTTTTATTTATTTAATTTAATTTTAATTTCTATTAGTTCTTTTGTGGAAATCTTTGGGATGTTGGGTGAGTGTAAACGCATACACCCAAATACAATGCAATATGTGTGTTGCACTATTACATGATTATTCTTTGCATACTATTTTCGACTGACCTCTGTTTTGGGCCAATTAATTCCGTAATAGCTCTATCTAGCCCATGTGACGGCCCAGCCCTCCCCTCTCTCCTTTCTTCCTTTCTAGTTTTATCTTTTTATTTATTTAATTTAATTTTAATTTCTATTAGTTCTTTTGTGGAAATCTTTGGGATGTTGGGTGAGTGTAAACGCATACACCCAAATACAATGCAATATGTGTGTTGCACTATTACATGATTATTCTTTGCATACTACAAAAGTGCAATTACAGTGCAAAGTTGTAACAAACTCCTTTGTTCAATGTAAGCACTTGTGAGATATGTGTGTGGTTGGCTGCAAACACCAAAACAAGTTGAGCACATTGGTTGTGGAGGGCCGATCCATTCACAGCCATGCAGTATGTTTGGATTGTCGTGTAGTCCATGACACCATCGGTGTTGGATTATAGATGGGTTTTGGCCCATACAAGACAATAATCCATGGTTAATTTCTAAGATCCATTTAGGTGTATGACAAATGATGGGAATTTTGGTACCATACTGCTAGAGTAGTAAAAGTGAGACGCCTTTATAAGGGCTACTCTACCATATGCCATTAGCTTGGAAAAATAAGTTGTACACGCGCTCTCTTCCTCCTCTGCCGCCCGCCTTGCCATGCCATGCAGGTTGCGGGAATGAGTCGAGCCTTATTTTTGCCAGTCAAGAATGGTTAATTAAGTGCGCTGGACCGTGGAGTAAACCCTAACTCACTCACTCCTTCTTGCACAACCCTAGCCATTGATACGTCTCCAACGTATCTATAATTTTTGATTGTTCCATGCTATTATATTATCTGTTTTGGATGTTTATGGACTTCATTATACACTTTTATATTACTTTTGGGACTAACCTATTAACCCAGAGTCCAGTGCCAGTTTCTGTTTTTCCTTTGTTTTTAAGTATCGCAGAAAAGGAAAATCAAACGGAGTCCAAATGACCTGAAACTTCATGGGGATCATTTTTGGACCAGAAGAAGCCCACGGAGTACCGGAGGTGGGACAGAAGAGTCCCGAGGGGGCACGCCCCCTGCCTCGTGGCCCCCCTGACCGACTTCTTTCGTCTATATATATATATATATATATATATATATATATATATATATATATATATATATATATATATATATATATATATATATATATATATATATATATATATCAACATACCCTAGAAACATCGAACGGCAGAATAGATCGGGAGTTCCGTCGCCAGAAGCCTCCGAAAACCAATCTAGACCCGTTCCGGCACTCTGCCGGAGGGAGGAATTCCTCTCCGGTGGCCATCTTCATCATCCCGGCGCTCTCCATGATGAGGAGGGAGTAGTTCTCCCTCGGGGCTGAGTGTATGTACTAGTAGCTATGTGTTTGATCTCTCTTTCTCTCATATTCTTGAGGTGGTAAGATCTTGATGTATCGCGAGCTTTGCTATTATAGTTGGATCTTATGATGTTTCTCCCCCTCTACTCTCTTGTGATGAATTGAGTTTTCCCTTTGAAGTTGTCTCATCGGATTGAGTCTTTAAGGATTTGAGAACACTTGATGTATGTCTTGCACGTGCTTATCTGTGGTGACACTGGGATATCATGTGATCCACTTGATGTATGTTTTGGTGATCAACTTGCGAGTTCCGTTACCTCGTGAACTTATGCATAGGGGTTGGCACACGTTTTCGTCTTGACTCTCCGGTAGAAACTTTGGGGCACTCTTTGAAGTTCTTTGTGTTGGTTGAATAGATGAATCTGAGATTGTGTGATGCATATCGTATAATCATACCCATGGATACTTGAGGTGACATTGGAGCATCTAGGTGACATTAGGGTTTTGGTTGATTTGTGTCTTAAGGTGTTATTCTAGTATGAACTCTATGATAGATTGAACGGAAAGAATAGCTTCGTGTTATTTTACTACGGACTCTTGAATAGATTGATCAGAAAGGATAACTTTGAGGTGGTTTCGTACCGTACAATAATCTCTTCGTTTGTTCTCCGCTATTAGTGACTTTGGAGTGACTCTTTGTTGCATGTTGAGGGATAGTTATATGATCCAATTATGTTATTATTGTTGAGAGAACTTGCACTAGTGAAAGTATGAACCCTAGGCCTTGTTTCAACGCATTGCAATACCGTTTGTGCTCATTTTTATCACTTGTTACCTTGCTGTTTTTATATTTTCATATTACAAAAACCTATATCTACCATCCATATTTCACTTGTATCACCATCTCTTCGCCAAACTAGTGCACCTATACAATTTACCATTGTATTGGGTGTGTTGGGGACATAAGAGACTCTTTGTTATTTGGTTGCAGGGTTGTTTGAGAGAGACCATCTTCAACCAACCTACGCCTCCCACGGATTGATAAACCTTAGGTCATCCACTTGAGGGAAATTTTCTACTGTCCTACAAACCTCTGCACTTGGAGGCCCAACAACGTCTATAAGAAGAAGGTTGCGTAGTAGACATCAAGCTCTTTTCTGGCGCCGTTGCCGGGGAGGTTAACGCTTGAAGGTATATCTTTAGATCTTGCAATCGAATCTTTTAGTTTCTTGTTTTATTACTAGTTTAGTTTATAAAATAAAATTACAAAAAAATGGAATTGAGTTTGCCTCATACGCTTCATCTTTTTAATATATTTCATGAGAATGATGGAAAGGAAAATTGTGCTCAAGTGCTAGAAGAAGAAGTCTATAAAATGTTTGGCACTAAATCTTTGAATGATGAGCATGATTGCAATGTTGTCAGTATGAACTCTTTGAATATCCATAGTACTAATGATGATTGCACTAGTCATGATGAAAATATCTCTTATAAGCATGCCGATTTTTGTGGAGTGCATAGAGTTTGCAATTACATACCAAACAGGGAAGATAGATTTTGCAAGAGGCATAAGTATTTGGAAACTAAATGGTTGCAATAAAGGCTAGATATTTGTGCTGAAAATTTAAACTTTCTTGGCCCTACTTGTGAACTTTGCAATGAACGTGATCATTTCAGTACCCAATGCAAATTGTTTCATGATCGTATCGTGTCCAAAAATTGTGATGACTTGATTTCCCTTGCACATCATAATGAACTTAGTTTGCTCTTGGGTTATGAAGAAATGAAACGTATATCTAAGGTTATTCCAGAATTTGCCCTTCATGGAGTTCTTAATTTTGATCTAGAGGAAATTTATATGTATTGTGCGGTGAATTGCATTGAAAATCCTTATATTGCCAATTACATAAAAAAGGAAACAAATAGAGGATGAAGAGAATACTAATGAAAGGGAAGAGACTTCCCAATATCCTCCTACTATTTCTTATGATGAATCAGGTAACGAGGAGGAGCCTCCTATTCAACCAATCTCATTAATAAGGAGCTTCAAAAAGAGGATTGAACCCACACATGATGTGAAGAAGAAAAAGAAAAGACGGAGAAGCAAAGGTAGAAAGGTATCCTTGCCAAATGATGTTGCTTCTATTACTCATGGTGATGCTGATAATTGCTATATTATTGGTGCCATCCATACTATTAATGATGAGAGTGATTATGCTTATGAGATGAAAAGGCCCAAGCTTGGGGATGCTATGTTTGATGAAGATGATGTTTTTGAGAATATATTTGCTGCAATTAATGTTTGTCCCAAGCTTGGGGATGCTACATTTAATGAAGATGATATTTTTAGTCTCCCAAGTTTTGATATGCAAATTTATAATGATGATAGCATGCCTCCTACTTATGATGATTATATTGATGAAAGTGGGTTTGGAAGAGTGTCAACTTTAGGAAGTAATGATCCCATTATTTTGGAGGATGTTGAATCTTATTATGACAATTATGAAAGTGGATTTAGAGAGGTCATGACTTTATTTAGTGATGATTCCACTATCTTGGAAGAGGTTTCAATTGATTATGATGAGAACACAGTTGCTACTTATGATGATTACTGTGATGATACTTATGCTATAAAAAATAGAGATGATTATATTTATAAAACTTGTCATGACTATGATTACCCTTTTTCTGAACATTTCTCCTTTAATGTGGAAACAATTTATATTATTCGAGTTTCTTATGATGCTCCCACTATTCCGAATGAGAAGAATTTTGCTTATGTGGAGAGTAATAAAATTTCTATGCTTTTAGATCATGAAAAGAATGCTTTAGGTGCTGGTATATTGTTGAATTCATTCATGATGCTACTGAAAATTATTACAAGGGAGGAATATACGCTTGTAGGAATTGCAATAATACCAAGTTTCCTCTCTATGTGTTGAAAATCTTGAAGATTTGCTTGTTTTACCTTCCTATGCAAGTTAATTGTTGTTCCCATAAGTTGTTTGATCACAAAATCCCTATGCATAGGAAGTAGGTTAGACTTAAATGTCCTATTCATATTCTTCATGATGCTCTCTTTATGTTTCAGTTCTTATCTTTTATGTGAGCATCATTGAAATCATCATGCCTAGCTAGGGGTGTAAACGATAGCGCTTGTTGGGAGGCAACCCAATTTGCTTTTTGTTCCTTGCTTTTTGTTCCTGCTTAGTAATAAATAATTCATCTAGCCTCTGTTTAGATGTGGTTTTATGTTTTAATTAGTGTTTATGCCAAGTAAAGCCTTTAGGACCTTCTTGGGTGATTGTTATTTGATCTTGCTGTAAAAAAATAGAAAGTATGCGTTCACGAGAATAATTTTCGTTTTTACCAGAGAGCGATAAAATACCAATTCCACTTGAAATAAATTAATAAACAAATTGCCTAGGACTTCATAATTTCTCAGGATTTTTGGGGTTCGAGAAGTTTGCGTTAGTTACAGATTACTTCAGACTGTTCTGTTTTTGACAGATTCTGTTTTTCATGTGTTGTTTGCTTATTTTGATGAATCTATGGCTAGTAAAATAGTTTATAAACCATAGAGAAGTTGGAATACAGTAGGTTTAACACCAATATAAATAAAGAATGATTTCATTATAGTACCTTGAAGTGGTGTTTTGTTTTGTTTCGCTAACGGAGCTTACGAGTTTTCTGTTAAGTTTTGTGTTGTGAAGTTTCAAGTTTTGGGTAAAGATTCGATAGACTATGGAATAAGGAGTGGCAAGAGCCTAAGCTTGGGGATGCCCAAGGCACCCCAAGGTAATATTCAAGGACAACCAAGAGCCTAAGCTTGAGGATGCCCCGGAAGGCATCCCCTCTTTCGTCTTCGTTCATCGGTAACTTTACTTGGAGCTATATTTTTATTCACCACATGATATGTGTTTTGCTTGGAGCATCATTTTATTTTCTTTTGTTTTGCTTGCTGTTTGAATAAAATAACAAGATCTGAAATTCTTAAATGTTAGAGAGTCTTCACATAGTTGCATAATTATTCGGCTACTCATTGCTCTTCACTTATATCTTTCGGAGTAGTTTGTCATTTGCTCTAGTACTTCACTTATATCTTTTTAGAGCATGGTGGTGGCTTTATTTTGAAGAAATAGATGAACTCTCATGCTTCACTTATATTATTTTGAGAGTCTTTAGAACATCATGGTAATTTGCTTTTAGGCATAATAAAAACTTTCATATAAGTGCATTGAATACTATGAGAAGTTTGATACTTGATAATTGTTTTGAGATATGGAGATTGTGATATTAGAGTCATGCTAGTTGAGTAGTTGTGAATTTGAGAAATACTTGTGTTGAAGTTTGTGATTCCCGTAGCATGCACGTATGGTGAACCATTATGTGATGAAGTCGGAGCATGATTTATTTATTGATTGTCTTCCTTATGAGTGGCGGTCGGGGACGAGCGATGGTCTTTTTCTACCAATATATCCCCCTAGGAGCATGCACGTAGTACTTTGTTTCGATAACTAATAGATTTTTGCAATAAGTATGTGAGTTCTTTATGACTAATGTTGAGTCCATGGATTATACGCACTCTCACCCTTCCACCATTGCTAGCCTCTCTAGTACCGCGCAACTTTCGCCGGTACCATAAACCCACCATATACCTTCCTCAAAACAGCCACCATACCTACCTATTATGACATTTCCATAGCCATTCCGAGATATATTGCCATGCAACTTTCCACCGTTCCATTATTATGACACGCTTCATCATTGTCACATTGCTTTGCATGATCATGTAGTTGACATTGTATTTGTGGCAAAGCCACCGTTCATAATTCTTTCATACATGTCACTCATGAGTCATTGCACATCCCGGTACACCGCCGGAGGCATTCATATAGAGTAATATTTTGTTCTAAGTATCGAGTTGTAATTCTTGAGTTGTAACTAAATAAAAGTGTGATGATCATCATTATTAGAGCATTGTCCCAGTGAGGAAAGGATGATGGAGACTATGATTCCCCCACAAGTCGGGATGAGACTCCGGATGAAAAAAAAATAAAAAAAAGAGGCCAAAAAGAAAAGAAAAGAAAGAAGGCCCAAATAAAAAAATGAGAGAAAAAGAGAGAAGGGGCAATGCTACTATCCTTTTACCACACTTGTGCTTCAAAGTAGCACCATGATCTTCATGATAAAGAGGCTCCTATGTTGTCACTTTCGTATACTAGTGGGAATCTTTCATTATAGAACTTGGCTTGTATATTCCAATGATGGGCTTCCTCAAAATGCCCTAGGTCTTCGTGAGCAAGCGAGTTGGATGCACACCCACTAGTTTCTTTTGTTGAGCTTTCATACACTTATAGCTCTAGTGCATCCGTTGAATGGCAATCCCTACTCACTCACATCGATATCTATTGATGGGCATCTCCATAGCCCGTTGATACGCCTAGTTGATGTTCTCGTTTTTGTCTTCTCCACAACCACCGTTCTATTCCACCTATAGTGCTATGTCCATGGCTCACGCTCACATATTGCATGAAGATTGAAAAAGTTTGAGAACATAAAAAATATGAAACTATTTCTTGGCTTGTCATCGGGGTTGTGCATGATTTAAATACTTTGTGTGGTGAAGATGGAGCATAGCCAGACTATATGATTTTGTAGGGATAACTTTCTTTGGCCATGTTATTTTGAGAAGACATGATTGCTTAGTTAGTATACTTGAAGTGTTTTTATTTTTATGTCAATATTAAAAAATTTTCTTGAATCTTATGGATCTGAATATTCTTGCCACAATAGAGAAGATTACATGGATAAATATGTTAGGTAGCATTCCACATCAAAAATTCTGTTTTTATCATTTAGCTACTCGAGGACGAGCAGGAATTAAGCTTGGGGATGCTGATACGTCTCCAACGTATCTATAATTTTTTATTGTTCCATGCTATTATATTATATTATTTTTGGGACTAACCTATTAACCTAGAGCCCAGTGCCAGTTTCTGTTTTTTCCTTGTTTTTAAGTATCGCAGAAAAGGAAAATCAAACGGAGTCCAAATGACGTGAAACTTCACGAAGATCATTTTTGGACCAGAAGAAGCCCACGGAGTACCGGAGGTGGGCCAGAAGAGTCCTGAGGCCACCACGAGGGTGGGGCGCGCCCTACCCCCCTGGGCGCGCCCCCTGCCTCGTGGCCGCCTCGTGGCCCCCCTAACCGACTTCTTTCGCCTATATATATCAACATACCCTAGAAACATCGAACGGCAGAATAGATCAGGAGTTCCGCCGCCAGAAGCCTCCGTAGCCACCGAAAACCAATCTAGACCCGTTCCGGCACTCTGCCGGAGGGGGAATCCCTCTCCGGTGGCCATCTTCATCATCCCAGCACTCTTCATGATGAAGAGGGAGTAGTTCTCCCTCGGGGCTGAGGGTATGTACCAGTAGCTATGTGTTTGATCTCTCTCTCTCTCTCTCGTGTTCTTGAGGTGGTACGATCTTGATGTATCGCGAGCTTTGCTATTATAGTTGGATCTTATAATGTTTGTCCCCCTCTACTCTCTTGTGATGAATTGAGTTTTGCCTTTGAAGTTATCTCATCGGATTGTGTCGTGGAATTGTCACGGCAGATGTCCTAGCAAAAGGACTTAGTCGTAGGGCCATCACAACTAGGAAGCTTAAAGGGGTTCATCGGGACAAAGGACACGAGATGTTTTATACTAGTTCGGCCCCTTACGATGAAGGTAAAAGCCTACGTTTAGTTGTGTTGATATTGCTGGGGTTTCGATCACCAACAGGCTAGTTCGTCGGCTTGGTTCTCGATCTCTTGTTTCTTGCCCTAAGCCGCCACCGGGTCGTCCCCTTATGTACACGGGTTGACGCCTGGTGGCCTACAGAGTCCAGGCCGGCTCATAAAGCATGTCCGGCTCGGTGACTTCTTTTACATGCCTTTCCTCACAAGTCTTTCCTTACATACGGCGGTTTACAATATTGGGCCTTAAGCCGCCTCTAGGCCTTTAGGCCTTCTATAAGATTTAATAAACTATCGCCTTGAATGTTTACTCGGCTTCCTTTGTGACCCGCCATTGGAGCTAACCCGACCCCTCCTGGGCGGGTCATAACTGATAGCTATATCCCCAACATTAGGCCCGAGGTTGACTTTGAACTTTGTTCTTTGTCAATCTCCAACACTTAAACAAAAATCCATCTTCCTTTCCTCGCAGAAGTTTCTGTAACCCGCCATGACGTCATCTCTAGAAAACACGAAAAACTTTTATGACGCCATCTCTCAACAGATCTTCATCTTTAATGCCTTCCGAGAATCGAGGCGTCCATTTAGTTAGATAACCATTATTCGGGTCTTCCTTGATTTTTGTGCCTGCCTGTTTGCTTACTCCCTTATAAATACAATAGGCACGCCCCAATCTTCCTCATTCTTCTCTATCCTTCTTCTTCCTTCTCTCGCAATCTCCGTTGCTGCTCGAGCTCGCCGCCTCGCATAGCACCTCGTCGTCGTCGACCTTGGCCGCTGCATCAACCAGAATCAGTTCAGAGAACGGCGGCGATCCTTCGCGGAGGATCCGTGGCTGTAAGTCTTCGTCCCCCTGTTCCTCAGATCCACATTTATGACTTCTAGGTTTTCCGCATGTTCTTCGCAGTTCATCGCGGCTTCTTCGTAGTTCTTCCACTGCCTCCTCTTCTTGATCCAAAAAGAAATCTATGCTTTGTGCGGTAGCTGTTTGATGCCTACTCCTGACGCTAGTAGATCCCTTTTTCTGGTACAAAGGCCACATTAGGACTAATGAACTCATTTGTGCTATACTTTTAGGTCTAGAATTTTTTTCATTTTGAACGGCCATTTGATCCATAATAATATCCAGAAATTAAGAAACCTATTTGTCTCAACACTTAACCAATCCTGTTGTTGGTATTTCTCAAATGTCTGTAGTCATGGCGGCTTATTGTGCCGGCTTACTTTTCCTTATATGACATTAGCCCTTACTTAAGCCGTCATTACTCCCCTGTATCATCCTCATTTACTTTCACCATTGTCATTGAATTAAGCCGGTATGCTGCTTTCTTTTCAGTTCGTCTTTTGAACATCATGCCGTCCAAAGCACCGACTGTCTGCAACTGGGTTCCCTCAACAGTGACTGAGGACAATCTGAAGGAATTCTTTACCATAGGCTTTTTGCCAGGGAAGAATGTTATGTCCTACCATGCGCCTGACCCGGAGGAGGAACGACCCAATCCAAAAGATGGTGAAGTTATTGTCTTTTCTGATCACATGAACCGTGGCTTTTCCCCACCCGGCTCAAAGTTCTTCAGAGATGTCCTCCATTTTTTCAAACTCCACCCTCAAGACATCGGGCCTAACTCCATATCCAATATCTGCAACTTCCAAGTTCTCTGCGAGGTGTACCTTCAAGAAGAACCGACTGTGGGACTCTTTAGAGAGTATTTTTATCTGAACCGCCAGAATGAGTGCACCAATGGCCCTAGCCTGGAACTTGAGGTATCTCAATTCAGCGTCGACAAAGCGCCATCTTCCCCCTAATAGTATTGCCGAGTCATCCCAAGTACTAGAATCAGACTTGGTTCTATTGTCAAGACACTTCACCAGCAAATGAGCATCCACTGCCGGGTTATCGCGCAGAGCGTCTTGACTCCAAATTTGCACTCCCTGACAAGCTCACTGCCACCGAACGCGAGAAGCTGATACCATCCATTAAAAGGATTAACGCTTTATTGGGGAACGGCTTAACCGGAGTTGACTTAACCCGTTGCTGGGTTGCGTGGCAGGTCATCCCTTTAAGCCGCCGATCCAAACTGATGTACGAATATGGTGGAGGCCCGGATGACTCTCTTCATCACAGCTCTGTTCAATTAACAGAAGAAGATATTGTTTCAATGTCCACTCTTCTGGTGAACGGTAAATACGAAGACTGTAGTAAAGTCGGGTTAAACCCTTTCTGCAAGCTTAACCCGGTGCCAGAGGTAAAGAACCTCTGCTCTCTTCCTCTTTGCATTCTCCTAAGCTATTTTAAATACTTGCATGACCTTTCATCTTGCTTGTTTGTTTATAGGACAAATCCGATTTCTAGAAAGCCAAGTACGATCACGAAGCTGCCAAGAAAGCCAGAGCCGCCGCCATAACCGCCAAGAAGACGACCCGGAGATCTAAGAAGAAGAAGAAAAGCACTGCTGAAGATCTGTTGAAGCTTGATGATGATACTTCTGAGTCGGAGGTAGCCCTTGACTCCCTTGGCCAGCTTTTTAACAATCTTATTAACACTGATCATTGCCAGGACGACACGGGGGCCAGTCAGGCCGTGGAAGAAGAGGTAACTATTTCCTCTGACTCATCCCATTTGCCAAGACAGAAACTTTGTAACCCGGAAAGTAAGGTTTTCACACCCTTTGGCTTATCTGGACCCTCATTTTCTTTTGAAAAAGCAGCAACATGAGAGCTGCCGTCAGGCCCGGAACGTCGATGAACCGCCTGCTGTTCTTCAACAAACTCCTCAAAAGCGCCAGAATGATGTTTATTCCTTCACTTTTTACTTTCCATTAATGGATCTTCTCCCTTGTATTATTAACTTTATTTTATCTTTGCAGGAGGTGTCCCGCTCTTCTGGCGACTCATCTCAAACTCAATTCCCGGCCTTTAAGACCGCCCCTGGGTAAGGAAGAAATCATCTTTCCTCCGTGTCTTTCAAACTGCTTTTTTATACTGACTGTTTCATAATATCTTTCTTAGTGGCCAAGCCAAGTCCAAGAAGGCCAAGGTGACTAGGCCGGCGGAAGACCCGCCAGTTCTTGCACCTGAACCGGCCATGCCACCTTCTCCCCCTTAGACGGAAGCACCAGAAGACCCGGCTGTCAATACTCAATTAGATCCTCCTGAGCCGTCAGCTGACGCTACCATCATTAATCCTTCTGCTACCGAACCATCCAGCTCAGCCAACCCGCCATCACTGTCTGCCCAGGATGTTCTGATCACTGGAAGCCGCTTTGTTGAGCCGGGAAATCCCACCGTGTTGGCTCGTCACATGGCTAAACAAGAGTCTTTGGAGAGACAAAATGTGTGTTTTGACATTTCTCATTATGGCCATCTGAACGCCAACGACATATTGTCCGGCTATCTGAGCCACGTGCACTCTAGCGTGACTCAGAAATCGAAATGGTCAAGCAGTTGCAGCTGAAGTATGAGGTATGCTCTTCCGGCTTACTTATATTCTGCCAGCCCCCAAGTCTTTCGGTTATGATAAAACCCTGAATGATCTATAGACTTATGATATAGGCTAAAGCTTTACCTTTAGATATTTCTGGAGTCCAATAAAATAGAATAAACTTCACCGGTAGTCCCCAAGGGCCGGTTCACTTGACCATAAATGAGCCGGTACTTTGAATTTCATAACTGTCTTGTACCGAACTCAAAAAATATTGTAGTCCGGCTTACTTTAAGATACTTGCTGAATATCATACATTAGCCCCCAAGTGCCAAGCGTTGTTACTTTGTAAAGTACTTGGGACTTGAAGTATAGTAGAGTCATAAAAAATTGTTTTGGCATACATTAGCCCCCAAGTGTCAAGTGGTTTTGCAGTGCAAAGTAATTGAGACTTGAATCTTGACTCTTGGACTTTAATGGAAACCTTGACACACCTGTGTATGTTTTGTAGAATGCCTTATCTGAACTGATCTCGCAATTAACTGATGCGAAGACCCGACTGGCGGATCAGGAGGCAGAAATCAAGTCTGCTGACTCCAAACTGCAATTAAGTCCTGCTGAGACAGAGACATTGAGAAACGGCTTGACCGTTAAGAAGAAAACCTGGGCTGAAGAGAAAACACTGCTGACACAACGCACCGAAAAAGCTGAAGCATCTCTTGAAGAGGTTACTACGGAGCTGACCGGATTAAAAGATCGGGTGTCGCAGATGGTTTCCGCCATCTTTGGTATGTCATATGTATTGATCTTTTGTACCTGCTACTGACCCGGAATATAAACCGCTAGCTGACCCTTTGTGTACAAAATATGTGCAGGCCCGCGAAGCAAGAATCTGAGCCAAGACAACATGACTAAACTGAAAGTGGTCTATACCTTAGTGGAGCAGTTGTACATTGGCGCACAATGGGCACTTGCCGCTATCTCTCCTGCCAATCAAGGACCCAACCGGCTCAGTGATGTCTTAAAAAAGTTGTCAATCTTACCCGCCCGGTTCCAAGAAGTCAAGCAATCCTGTGCCAGAGCCGGAGCTTTGACTGCCCTGAGCCGCTCCAAGGCTTGGGTGCCAGATCTAGACCCGGCGGATGTAGCCAGAGGGTACCCCACGGTAAAGGAAGACGGGTCTCTGTTTGAACAGGATGACTGTGTTGCTTGCGTGAGGGAGGTGCGACCTCAGGCCACCATTCTCGGAGATGAAACAAATATCGATAAATACCAGCCGGGTTTTGATTTGGATAATAAGAAGATGGCGACTCCCTCCTACAAGGTGACCAACCTTATCCCGTCGGTTCGTCAACATGCATTTGCTCCGGATGTTGATCCAGCCGGTTTGATTGATGAAGAATCAGAATTCATCACCGTGAACGGCTTCGACTGGTCCAACTCCATCTTCCAATTAATAGAAGGAAGTGAACCGGCAAGGGAGGAGTGAGAACCATCTGTGTGGTCTTTTGAACAGCCTTGTAATAGA
This sequence comes from Triticum dicoccoides, assembly GCF_002162155.2. Taxonomy (NCBI): domain Eukaryota; kingdom Viridiplantae; phylum Streptophyta; class Magnoliopsida; order Poales; family Poaceae; genus Triticum; species Triticum dicoccoides. The sequence continues at coordinate 606,929,669 of NC_041384.1, read as the reverse complement.
CTTAGCTTTGAAAACAGCTGCATATTTTGCTTATGCCATCGCGCACAAGATGTCGTGTGTGACTCTTTGCTTCTTGATGTCAATATATGCGTCACATTCATGGTTATATTTGCGATATTTCAGCTCTGTTCCTGTAGCAAAAAGAAGAACTTGCTTGGCGGCTTAACACCGAACGGGTCAGAACACCCGGTGTATACGCAATACGTTATCATAGTAGATGAAATAGAAAAACAGATGCGAAAAATAACCAAGGTGGAAACAAACCATGATTAATATAAAAAGCAACTGTTCTTAAATAACAATCATAACTGTATTTTTTACCTCTGGACCATCGGCTTATGCGATCCAGGTGATGAGGTTGATGAATAAGTCTTTGTGAGAAGTCAATGCTTCGGTACGACTGATGACTGTAATGCCTTGGCGGCTTATTGTCAAGTAGTTAAGCCGGTGAAAAGACCGTGCTGACTTGTTTAAAATTGAGACAATAAAAGACCAATAAGACAAATAAAACAAATAACAATTGGTAACCGATATAAATTAACCTTGTAGTTAAAGGCTGGGGGTTTCTGATTCGAATACGATCAGTAAACCGGACCAAAGGGGTTAAGCTAAGATTCGAATACGACCATATAGCCCCCAGTGGCTTTGGCATTGCGCCGATCAAGAGGGTACCGACAGCTATGTTCTCTTTGGTTCGAATACGACCTATGTTTGAACAGGAAGCCCCCAAATGACCTTAAGAGGTTTTTAACGACCCTGATTCGAATACGATCCAAGTCAGACCCAAAAGGGGTTAAGCTATGATTCGGATACGATCAAGAAGCCCCCTAGTGAGTTTGGCTTTGAGCCGATCAAGAGGGTTACGACAGCTATGTTCTCTTTGGTTTGAATACGACCTATGTTTGAACAGGAAGCCCCCAAGTGACCATGATAGTTTACAGCTAGATTCGAATACGATCATAAGCCGGACGAAAAAGGTTAGACTTGACCCAGATATGATCAGCTCCTTAATAGTCATATTAAATAAAAAATAGTAAATATATGTAATCTTTGAAAGGGAAAAAAGACCGAGGTCCTGCTTTATTACTTATCATAGTATATACAACGTCAAAGTATGTACATGATGAGAGCCGGTGGCTCAGGTGTAGTATGGCCGAAGTTGAGCAATGTTCCATGGCCAGCGGGTCTCCTCCTCTGACTTACGTGAGTCTTTGTGCTCTCGAACGTCAATGAGGTAATATGACCCGTTGTTTAAGTTCTTGCTAACCACAAAGGGTCCTTCCCAAGGTGGGGATAGCTTGTGTGCATCTGACAGATCCTGGATGAGCCAGAGCACCAAGTCACCTTCTTGAGAAGTCCTGGACTTAACCCGGCGGCTGTGATAACGGCACAGGTCCTGTTGATAAATTGCTGATCTAGCTGCTGCTAAATCTCTTTCCTCATCCAATAAGTCAAGTGCATCCTGTCTGGCTTGCTCATTGTTTGCCTCAACATAAGCCGCCACACGGGGCGAGTCATGACGGATGTCACTAGGCAACACCGCTTTCGCTCCATAAACCATGAAGAAAGGTGTATATGTTGGAAATATGCCCTAGAGGCAATAATGAATTGATTATTATTATATTTCCTTGTTCATGATAATCGTTTATTGTCCATGCTAGAATTGTATTGATAGGAAACTCAAATACATGTGTGGATACATAGACAACACCATGTCCCTAGTAAGCCTCTAGTTGACTAGCTCGTTAATCAATAGATGGTTACGGTTTCCTGACCATGGACATTGGATGTCATTGATAACGGGGTCACATCATTAGGAGAATGATGTGATGGACAAGACCCAATTCTAAGCCTAGCACAAGATCATGTAGTTCGTATGCTAAAGCTTTTCTAATGTCAAGTATCATTTCCTTAGACCATGAGATTGTGCAACTCCCGAATACCGTAGGAGTGCTTTGGGTGTGCCAAACGTCACAACGTAACTGGGTGGCTATAAAGGTACACTACGGGTATCTCTGAAAGTGTCTGTTGGGTTGGCACGAATCGAGATTGGGATTTTGTCACTCCGTGTAAACGGAGAGGTATCTCTGGGCCCACTCGGTAGGACATCATCATAATGTGCACAATGTGACCAAGGGGTTGATCACGGGATGATGTGTTACGGAACGAGTAAAGAGACTTGCCGGTAATGAGATTGAACAAGGTATCGGTATACCGACGATCGAATCTCGGGCAAGTACCATACCGCTAGACAAAGGGAATTGTATACGGGATTGATTGAGTCCTTGACATCGTGGTTCATCCGATGAGATCATCATGGAACATGTGGGAGCCAACATGGGTATCCAGATCCCGCTGTTGGTTATTGACCGGAGAACATCTCGGTCATGACTACATGTCTCCCGAACCCGTAGGGTCTACACACTTAAGGTTTGATGACGCTAGGGTTATAAAGGAAGTTTGTATGTGGTTACCGAATGTTGTTCGGAGTCCCGGATGAGATCCCGGACGTCACGAGGAGTTCCGGAATGGTCCGGAGGTAAAGATTTATATATAGGAAGTCCTGTTTCGGCCATCGGGACAAGTTTCGGGGTCATCGGTATTGTACCGGGACCACCGGAAGGGTCCCGGGGGCCCACCGGGTGGGGCCACCTGCCCCGGGGGGCCACATGGGCTGTAGGGGGTGCGCCTTGGCCTACATGGGCCAAGGGCACCAGCCCCTAGAGGCCCATGCGCCAAGATATAGGGCACCAGCCTCCGAGGTGCCTTGGGGAGGATGGACTCCTCCCCCCCTCTTAGCCGCACCCCTTCCTTGGAGGAAGGGGCAAGGCTGCGCCTCCCCCGTCTCCCCTGCCCCTATATATAGTGGAGGGGAGGGAGGGCATCCATACCTGAGCCCTTGGCGCCTCCCTCCCTCCCGTGACACCTCCTCCTCTCCCGTAGGTGCTTGGCGAAGCCCTGCAGGATTGCCACGCTCCTCCATCACTACCACGCCGTTGTGCTGCTGCTGGATGGAGTCTTCCTCAACCTCTCCCTCTCTCCTTGCTGGATCAAGGCGTGGGAGACATCGTCGAGTTGTACGTGTGTTGAACGCGGAGGTGCCGTCCGTTCGGCACTAGGATCATCGGTGATCTGAATCACGACGAGTACGACTCCATCAACCCCGTTCACTTGAACGCTTCCGCTTAGCGATCTACAAGGGTATGTAGATGCACTCTCCTTCCCCTCGTTGCTAGTCTCTCCATAGATAGATCTTGGTGACACGTAGGAAAATTTTGAATTTCTGCTACGTTCCCCAACAGTGGTATCAGAGCTAGGTCTATTGCGTAGATTCTTTGCACGAGTAGAACACAAAGTAGTTGTGGGCGTCGATATTGTTCAATATGCTTGCCATTACTAGTCTTATCTTGATTCGGCGGCATCGTGGGATGAAGCGGCCCGGACCAACCTTACACGTACGCTTACGTGAGACCGGTTCCACCGACAAACATGCACTAGTTGCATAAGGTGGCTGGCGGGTGTCTGTCTCTCCCACTTTAGTCGGATCGGATTCGATGAAAAGGGTCCTTATGAAGGGTAAATAGCAATTGGCATATCACGTTGTGGTTCATGCGTAGGTAAGAAACGTTCTTGCTAGAAACCCATAGCAGCCACGTAAAACATGCAAACAACAATTAGAGGACGTCTAACTTGTTTTTGCAGGGTATGCTATGTGATGTGATATGGCCAAAAAGGATGTGATGAATGATATATGTGATGTATGAGATTGATCATGTTCTTGTAATAGGAATCACGACTTGCATGTCGATGAGTATGACAACCGGCAGGAGCCATAGGAGTTGTCTTTATTTGTGACCTGCGTGTCAACTTAAACGTCATGTAATTACTTTACTTTATTGCTAACCGTTAGCCATAGAAGTAGAAGTAATAGTTGGCGAGGCAACTTCATGAAGACACGATGATGGAGATCATGATGATGGAGATCATGGTGTCATGCCGGTGACGATGATGATCATGGAGCCCCGAAGATGGAGATCAAAAGGAGCAAAGTGATGATGGCCATATCATGTCACTATTTGATTGCATGTGATGTTTATCATGTTTATACATCTTATTTGCTTAGAACGACGGTAGTAAATAAGATGATCCCTTACAACAATTTCAAGAAGTGTTCTCCCCTAACTGTGCACCGTTGCGACAGTTCGTGTTTCGAAGCACCACGTGATGATCGGGTGTTAGATTCTAACGTTCACATACAACGGGTGTAAGACAGATTTACACACGCGAAACACTTAGGGTTAACTTGACGAGCCTAGCATGTACAGACATGGCCTCGGAACACGGAAACCGAAAGGTCGAACATGAGTCGTATAGAAGATACGATCAACATGAAGATGTTCACCGATGATGACTAGTCCGTCTCACGTGATGATCGGACACGGCCTAGTTTGACTCGGATCATGTAATCACTTAGATGACTAGAGGGATGTCTATCTGAGTGGGAGTTCATAAGATGAACTTAATTATCCTGAACATAGTCAAAAGGTTTTTGCAAATTATGTCGTAGCTCACGCTATAGTTCTACTGTTTAGATATGTTCCTAGAGAAAAATTAGTTGAAAGTTGATAGTAGCAATTATGCGGACTAGGTCCGTAAACAGAGGATTGTCCTCATTGCTTCATAGAAGGCTTATGTCCTTAATGCACCGCTCAGTATGCTGAACCTCGAACGTTGTCTGTGGTTGTTGCGAACATCTGACATATACGTTTTGATAACTACGTGATAGTTCAGTTAAACGGTTTAGAGTTGAGGCACCAAAGACGTTTTTGAAACATCGCGAAACATATGAGATGTTTTGAGGGCTGAAATTGGGATTTCAGGCTCGTGCCCATGTCAAGAGGTATAAGACCTCCGATGACTTTCTTAACCTGCAAACTAAGGAGAAAAGCTCAATTGTTGAGCTTGTGCTCAGATTGTCTGAGTACAACAATCATTTGAATCGAGTGGGAGTTGATCTTCCAGATGAGATAGTGATGTTTCTCCAAAGTCATTGCCACCAAGCTGCTAGAGCTTCGTGATGAACTATAACATATCAGGGATAGATATGATGATCCTTGAGGTATTCGCGATGTTTGACACCGCGAAAGTAGAAATCAAGAAGGAGCATCAATTGTTGATGGTTGGTGAAACCACTAGTTTCAAGAAGGGCAAGGGCATGAAGGGATACTTCATGAAACGGCAAATCAGCTGCTGCTCTAGTGAAGAAACCCAAGGTAAAACCCAAACCCGAGACTAAGTGCTTCTGTAATAAGGGGAACAACCACTAGAGCAGAATTACCCTAGATACTTGGTAGATAAGAAGGCTGGCAAGGTCGATAGAAGTATATTGGATATACATTGTGTTAATGTGTACTTTGCTAGTACTCCTAGTAGCACCAGGGTATTAGATACCGGTTCAGTTGCTAAGTGTTAGTAACTCGAAACAAAAGGCTACGGAATAAACGGAGACTAGCTAAAGGTGAGCTGACGATATGTGTTGGAAGTTTTTCCAAGCTTGATATGATCAAGCATCGCACGCTCCCTCTACCAAAGAGATTGGTGTTAAACCTAAATAATTGTTATTTGGTGTTTGCGTTGAGCATAGACATGATTGGATTACGTCTATCGCAATACGGTTATTCATTTAAGGAGAATAATGGTTACTCTGTTTATTTGAATAATACCTTCAATGGTCTTACACCTAAAATGAATGGTTTATTAAATCTCGATCGTAGTGATACACATTTTCATGCCAAAAGATATAAGATAGTAATGATAGTACCACTTACTTGTGGCACTGCCATGTAAGTCATAATGGTATAAAACGCATGAAGAAGCTCCATGTTGATGGATCTTTGGACTCACTCGTTTTTTGAAAAGTTTGAGACATGCGAACCATGTCTATTGGTGTGTACGCATGAAGAAACTCCATGCAAATGGACCGTTTTGACTCACTTGATTTTGAATCACTTGGGACATGCAAATCATACCACATGGGCAAGATGACTGAAAAGCCTCGTTTTCAGTAAGATGGAACAAGATAGCAACTTGTTGGAAGTAACACATTTTGATGTGTGCAGTCCAATGAGTGCTGAGGCATGCAGTGAATATCGTTATGTTCTTACTTCACAGATGATTCGAGTAGATGTTGAGTATATTTACTTGATGAATCACGAGTCTGAATTATTGAAAGGTTCAAGTAATTTCAGTGTGAAGTTGAAAGATCGTCGTGACAAGAGGATAAAAGATCTATGATATGATCATAGAGATGAATATCTGAATCACGAGTTTGGCACAGAATTAAGACATTGTGGAAATAGTTTCACAACTAATACAGCCTGGAACACCATAGTGTGATGGTGTATCCGAACATCATAACTGCACCCTATTGGATATGATGCATACCATGATGTCTCTTATCGAATTACCATGATAGTTTATGGGTTAGGCATTAGAGACAACCACATTCACTTTAAATAGGGCACCACGTAATTCCGATGAGATGACACCATATGAACTATGGTTTAGAGAAACCTAAGCTGTCATTTCTTAGAAGTTTGGGGCTGCGATGCTTATGTGGAAAGGTTTCAGGCTGATAAGCTCGAACCCAAAGCGGATAAATGCATCTTCATAGGACACCCAAAACAGTTGGGTATACCTCCTGTCTCAGATTCGAAAGCAATAAGGGATTGTTTCTAGAATCAGGTCCTTTCTCGAGGAAAAGTTTCTCTCGAAAGAATTGAGTGGGAGGATGGTGGAGACTTGATGAGGTTATTGAACCGTCACTTCAACAAGTGTAGCAGGGCACAGGAAGTTGTTCCTGTGGCACCTACATCAATTGAAGTGGAAGCTTATGATAGTGATCATGAAGTTTCGGATCAAGTCACTACCGAACCTCGTAGGGTGACAAGGATACGTACTACTTCAGAGTGGTACAGTAATCCTGTCTTGAAGGTCATGTTGCTAGACAACAATGAACCTACGAGCTATGGAGAAGCGATGGTGGGCCCAAATTCCGACAAATGGTTAGAAGCCATAAAATCCGAGATAGGATCCATGTATGAAAACAAAGTGTAGACTTTGGCAGAACAACTCGATGGTCGTAAGGCTGTTGAGTGCAGATGGATTTTGAAAGGAAGACAGACAATGATGGTAAGTGTCACCATTGAGAAAGCTCGACTTGTCGTTAAGATGTTTTTCGACAAGTTCAAGGAGTGGACTACGATGAGACTTTCTCACTCGTAGCGATGCTAAGAGTCTGTTGGAATTATATTAGCAATTACTGCATTATTTATGAAATCTTGCAGATAGGATGTCAAAACATTGTTTCCTCGATGATTTTTGAGGAAAGGTTGTATGTGATACAACCGGAAGGTTTTGTCCATCCTGAAATATGCTAATAAGTATGCAAAGCTCCAGCAATCCTTCTGAGGACTGGAGTGAGCATCTCGGAGTTGGAATGTATGCTTTGATGATGATCAAAGATTTTGGGTGTATACAAAGTTTATGAGAAACTTGTATTTCCAAAGAAGTGAGTGGGAGCACTATAGAATTTCTGATGAGTATATGTTGTTGACATATTAATGATCGGAAATGACGTAGAATTTCTGGAAAGCATAAAGGGTTATTTGGAAAGTATTTTTCAATGGAAAAGCCTGGATTAAGCTGCTTGAGCATTGAGCATCAAGATCTATAAGGATAGATTAAAACGCTTAATGGTACTTTCAAATGAGCACATACCTTGACATGATCTTGAAGGTGTTCAAGATGAACCAGTCAAAGAAGGAGTTCTTGCCTGAGTTGTAAGGTACGAGGTTAAGACTTAAAGATCGACCACGGCAGAATAGAGAGAAAGGACGAAGGTCGTCCCCTATGCTTAAGACGTAGGCTCTTCAGTATGCTATGCTGTGTACCGCACCTGAAGTGTGCCTTGCCATGAGTCAGTCAAGGGGTACAAGAGTGATCCAAGAATGGATCACAGGACAGCGGTCAAAGTTATCCTTAGTAACTAGTGGACTAAGGAATTTTCTCGGTTATGGAGGTGATAAAGAGTTCAACGTAAAGAGTTACGACGATGCAAGCTTAACACCTATCCGGATAGCTCTGAGTAGAGATAACGGATACGTATAATGGAGCAACAATTTAGAATAGCTCCAAGTAGAACAGTTATTTGGAATAGCTCCAAATAGAGCGTGGTAGCTGCATCTAGGAGATGACATAGAGATTTGTAAAGCACACACGGATCTGAAAGGTTCAGACCCGTTGACTAAAACCTCTCTCACAAGCAACATGATCAAACCTAAAACTCTCGGGTATTAGTCACATGGCGATGTGACCTGTGAGTGTTAATCACATATCGATGTGAACTAGATTATTGACTCTAGTGCAAGTGGGAGACTATTGGAAATATGCCCTAGAGGCAATAATGAATTGATTATTATTATATTTCCTTGTTCATGATAATCGTTTATTGTCCATGCTAGAATTGTATTGATAGGAAACTCAGATACATGTGTGGATACATAGACAACACCATGTCCCTAGTAAGCCTCTAGTTGACTAGCTCGTTAATCAATAGATGGTTACGGTTTCCTGACCATGGACATTGGATGTCGTTGATAATGGGATCACATCATTAGGAGAATGATGTGATGGACAAGACCCAATCCTAAGCCTAGCACAAGATCATGTAGTTCGTATGCTAAAGCTTTTCTAATGTCAAGTATCATTTCCTTAGACCATGAGATTGTGCAACTCCCGGATACCGTAGGAGTGCTTTGGGTGTGCCAAATGTCAGAACGTAACTGGGTGGCTATAAAGGTACACTACAGGTATCTCTGAAAGTGTCTGTTGGGTTGGCACGAATCGAGATTGGGATTTTGTCACTCCGTGTAAACGGAGAGGTATCTCTGGGCCCACTCGGTAGGACATCATCATAATGTGCACAATGTGACCAAGGGGTTGATCACGGGATGATGTGTTACGGAACGAGTAAAGAGACTTGCCGGTAACGAGATTGAACAAGGTATCGGTATACCGACGATCGAATCTCGGGCAAGTACCATACCGCTAGACAAAGGGAATTGTATACGGGATTGATTGAGTCCTTGACATCGTGGTTCATCCGATGAGATCATCGTGGAACATGTGGGAGCCAACATGGGTATCCAGATCCCGCTGTTGGTTATTGACCGGAGAACATCTCGGTCATGACTACATGTCTCCCGAACCCGTAGGGTCTACACACTTAAGGTTCGATGACGCTAGGGTTATGAAGGAAGTTTGTATGTGGTTACCGAATGTTGTTCGGAGTCCCGGATGAGATCCCGGACGTCACGAGGAGTTCCGGAATGGTCCGGAGGTAAAGATTTATATATAGGAAGTCCTGTTTCGGCCATCGGGACAAGTTTCGGGGTCATCGGTATTGTACCGGGACCACCGGAAGGGTCCCGGGGGCCCACCGGGTGGGGCCACCTGCCCCGGGGGGCCACATGGGCTGTAGGGGGTGCGCCTTGGCCTACATGGGCCAAGGGCACCAGCCCCTAGAGGCCCATGCGCCAAGATATAGGAAAAAGGGGAGAGTCCTAAAGGGGGAAGGCACCTCCGAGGTGCCTTGGGGAGGATGGACTCCTCCCCCCCTCTTAGCCGCACCCCTTCCTTGGAGGAAGGGGCAAGGCTGCGCCTCCCCCCTCTCCCCTGCCCCTATATAGTGGAGGGGAGGGAGGGCATCCATACCTGAGTCCTTGGCGCCTCCCTCCTCTCCCGTAGGTGCTTGGCGAAGCCCTGCAGGATTGCCACGCTCCTCCATCACTACCACGCCATTGTGCTGCTACTGGATGGAGTCTTCCTCAACCTCTCCCTCTCTCCTTGCTGGATCAAGGCGTGGGAGACATCGTAGAGCTGTACGTGTGTTGAACGCGGAGGTGCCGTCCGTTCGGCACTAGGATCATCGGTGATCTGAATCACGACGAGTACGACTCCATCAACCCCGTTCACTTGAACGCTTCCGCTTAGCGATCTACAAGGGTATGTAGATGCACTCTCCTTCCCTCATTGCTAGTCTCTCCATAGATAGATCTTGGTGACACGTAGGAAAATTTTGAATTTCTGCTATGTTCCCCAACAGTATAACCTGTAGACCTGTTAGGAGTGGTGTTGATACTCCACAACACCAAGGGTAACTCCTCTACCCAACGACCCGGCGTTCGCTGCAAGGGAACCATAAGCCGGGGCTTGAGACCTTTTAAGATTTCTTGATTTGCTCTTTCAGCTTGATCATTGGATTGACAATGAGCTACAGAAGAAACTTCAAGCCGGATATGCTCATGTTGACAAAACTCCTCCATAGCCCCTTGAGATAGATTTGTGCCATTGTCAATGATAATGCTGTGTGGAAAACCAAAACGAAAAATCACCTTTTTCATGAACTGAACCGCCGTGGCCGCATCACACTTACTCACTGGCTCTGCCTCAACCCACTTTGTGAATTTGTCAACTGCCACTAAAAGATGTGTCTTTTTATCCTTAGACCTTTTAAAAGGTCCAACCATGTCAAGCCCCAAGACTGCAAATGGCCAGGTGATTGGAATCATTCGCAACTCTTGAGCCGGCACATGTGCTCGTCGTGCGAATTTTTGACATCCATCACACCTACTGACCAGATCTTCTGTATCAGCATGAGCCATTAACCAGTAAAAACCATGACGAAAAGCTTTGGCCACAAGAGATTTTGATCTGGCGTGATGACCACAATCGCCTTCATGGATCTCACAAAGTATTTCTTGGCCTTCTTCAGGAGAAACACACTGCTGAAATGCTCCGGAGACGCTGCGATGGTATAATTCTCCGTCAGAAATCGTCATTGACTTAGACCGCCGGGTTATTTGTTGGGCCAGGGTCTTATCTGCTGGCAACTCGCCCCGGGTCATGTAAGCCAAGAACGGCAATGTCCAATCTGGAATGACGTGAAGAGCTGCCACCAACTATGCCTCCGGGTCAGGAACGGCTAGATCTTCTTCTGTAGGTAACTTAACAGACGGGTTATGCAAAACATCCAAAAAGGTGTTAGGTGGCACCGGCTTACGCTGAGATCCCAACCGGCTTAAAGCATCAGCCGCTTCGTTCTTCCTACGATCAATGTGTTCCACCTGATAACCTTTAAAATGTCCTGCAACAGCATCGACTTCATGGTGATAAGCCGCCATGAGAGGGTCCTTTGAATCCCACTTGCCTGACACCTGTTGAGCCACCAGATCTGAATCGCCAAGACACCGGACCCGGCTCAGGCTCATCTCTTTGGCCACTCGAAGACCATGGAGCAAGGCTTCATACTCTGCTGCGTTACTAGTACAGGGAAACATCAGTCGCAGCACATAACAAAATTTGTCACCTCGAGGGGAAGTTAAAACAACTCCAGCCCCCGAGCCTTCCAATTGTCTGGACCCATCAAAGTGAATCATCCAATACGTGTTATTTGGTTTCTCTTTTGGCATCTGCAGTTCTGTCCAATCATTAATAAAGTCAACCAGTGCTTGAGATTTGATCGCAGTACGTGGTACATACTTCAACCCATGAGACCCAAGCTCAATGGCCCACTTGGTGACTCGTCCAGTGGCTTCTCTATTTTGAATGATGTCTGCCAATGGAGCAGAGCTAACCACAGTGATTGGATGGCCTTGAAAGTAATGCTTGAGCTTCTGGCTCGCCATGAATACCCCATATACGAGTTTCTGGCAATGTGGATATCTTTGTTTAGACTCAATCAACACTTCACTGACGTAGTAAACCGGCCGTTGGACCGGATGTTCCTTGCCAGCCTCCTTGCGTTCCACCACAATCGCCACACTAACAGCTCGGGAGTTAGTGGCTACATATAACAACTTTCTCAACCGGAGCAGCAAGAACCGGCGGCTCAACAAGTTGTTTCTTCAGATCCTCAAAAGCAGAGTTTGGAGCATCGCTCCAAACGAAATCATCCGCCTTTTTCATCATCTGATACAAAGGCATTGCCTTCTCCCCTAACCGGCTTATGAACCGGCTCAAAGCAGCGACATGACCCGCCAGCCATTGAACGTCATTGATGCATACCGGTTTGGCCAGGGAAGTGATTGCCTTAATTTTCTCCGTGTTAGCTTCAATACCTCTGTTAGACACCAAAAAACCCAAGAGTTTGCTAGCGGGAACTCCAAAAACACACTTAGCCGGGTTAAGCATCATCTTGTAGACCCGGAGGTTATCAAAGGTCTCCTTCAGATCTGTTACTAAGGTTTCCTCTTTTCTGGACTTCACCACGATATCATCTACATAAGCATGAACATTGCGCCCAATCTGATTGTGAAGACAATTCTGCATACACCGTTGATAAGTCGCCTGGGCACTCTTAAGCCCAAAAGGCATAGACACATAGCAGAAGGCTCCAAACAGAGTAATGAAGGATGTCTTCTCCTGGTCCTTAACTGCCATTTTGATCTGATGATAACCTGAATAAGCATCCAGAAAACTCAAACGCGCGCAACCCGCCGTAGCATCAATGATCTGATCAATACGAGGGAGGGCAAAAGGGTCAGCTGGACAAGCCTTGTTTAAATCGGTTAATCCATACACATACGCCAGGTGTCGTTCTTTTTTAGTACAAGCACCCGGTTGGCCAACCACTCTAGGTGAAAGACTTCCACAATGAACCCGGCCGCCAAGAGCCGGGCCACCTCTTCTCCAATGGCTTTACGCCTTTCCTCGTTGGACCGTCAGAGAAACAGTCTGACCGGCTTAAACTTTGGATCAATATTAAGAGTGTGCTCAGCGAGTTCTCTCAGGACACCCGACATGTCAGAAGGTTTCCATGCAAAGATGTCCCGGTTCTCACGGATGAACTCGATGAGCGCGCTTTCCTATTTTGGATCCAAATTGGCACTGATGATGAACTGCTTGGATGAGTCGCCGGGCACAAAATCAACCGTCTTGGTGTCATCAGCTGACTTGAATTTCAACACCGGTTCATGATCTGTTGTTAGCTTCTTTAAAGACGTCATGTCTGCCGGGTCAACATTATCTTTATAAAACTTTAGCTCCTCTGTTGCACAAACAGACTCAGCATATGCAACATCTCCTTCTTCACACTCCAGGGCTATTTTCCGGCTTCCATGTACTGTAATGGTGCCCTTATAACCCGGCATCTTGAGCTACAGATACACATAACACAGCCGAGCCATGAACTTAGCGTAAGCCAGCCATCCAAACAAAGCATGATATGGGCTTTTGATCTTAACCACCTCAAAGGTTAATTTCTCCGCTCTGGAATCATATTCATCCCCAAAGGCTACTTCCAGTTCAATCTTACCAACTGGGTATGCCGATTTGCCAGGTACCACACCGTGAAAAACAGTGTTGGATTGCTTAAGACTCTTATCAGTCAACCCCATCCGACGAAACGTCTCATAGTAGAGGATGTTGATGCTACTGCCTCCATCCATGAGCACTTTAGTGAATTTATATCCACCAACCTGAGGCGCTACTACCAAGGCCAAGTGACCCGGATTATCAACCCGGGGAGGATGATCCTCTCTACTCCACACAATAGGCTATTCTGACCATCGTAAGTAACGCAGAATCGCCGGCTCAACAGCATTAACAACCCTCTTGTGAAGCTTCTGGTCCCTCTTGCACAAGCGGTGGTAAATACATGATATTGTCCACTATTCAACTGTTTTTGGTTGCTCTGATATCCGGACTGCTGCTGATTACCTTGGCCGAGTTGTGGATTATAACCTCCCTGGTTACTCGCATGTCCCTGACCGTGAAAGCCTCCTCCACCTGAACCGGCGCCCGGGCCATGAAAGCTGCCTCCACCTGAACCGGCGCCAGGACTGTGACTTCCATCGAATGCATTTGAATTTTTAAATGCCTTCATGATTGTACATTCCTTCCACAGATGGGTGGCTGGCTTCTCTCGGGTGCCGTGTCTTGGACAAGGTTCATTCAATAGTTGCTCAAGGCTGGGACGTGACCCGCCTGACAGAGGGGGTTGCCTACCCTTACGTTGTTGATTGTTGCCCTGCGCATTGGTGTTAGCCACAAATTCGTCAGCCTTACGTTTATTACCTCCTTGATTTGCCGGATTATGCTGGTGACCCTTGTGGTTGCCGTTCTTCTTTCCCTTCCCTGTCTTTTCTTCATCAGACACAGGGTCCTTGGTACTATCAGAATCATACTTGACGAGAGCCGCCATCAACTGGCCCATGTCATTACAGTCACGTTTAAGCCGCCCCAGCTTCTGCTTCAGAGGTTCAAAATGGCAATTTTTCTCCAACATTAAGACTGCCGAGCCGGCATCCATCTTATCAGATGAATGAATTATCTCCTTGACCCGGCGCACCCAATGGGTTGTGGACTCACCCTCCTCTTGTTTACAATTAGTCAGGTCCACGACTGACATAGGTTGTTTGCATGTGTCCTTGAAGTTCTGAATGAACCGGGCTTTTAACTCCGCCCATGAGCCGATGGAATTGGGGGGCAACCCTTTTAGCCAAGTACGAGCCGTTCCATCCAACATCATAGTGAAATACTTAGCCATTGCCACGTCGCTGACCTCCAATAGCTCCATAGCCATCTCATAACTCTCAATCCAGGCCCCAGGCTGCAAATCGGCCGTGTAATTAGGCACCTTATGAGGCCCCTTGAAGTCCTTTGGCAAACGCTCATTACGTATGGCCAGCACCATGCAAGGGTCACCTTCGGTTCTCGTGGCCACTCCTGCCTCAACCGAGGTTGCTGGATAAGCCGGAAAAGTCTGATGAGCCGCCTGCTCCGCTTCTAGTTGAACCGCTCGTTCAGCCTCTTGTCGGATCCTCTCCTGATCCGCTAAGTTAAGGGCTCCAACCTGTACCGGCTCATGCCTGTTGATGACCCACAAATATAGGGGATCTATCGTAGTCCTTTCCATAAGTAAGAGTGTCGAACCCAACGAGGAGCAGAAGGAAATAATAAGCGGTTTCCAGCAAGGTATTCTCTGCAAGTACTGAAATAAGTGGTAACAGATAGTTTTGTGATAAGATAATTTGTAACGAGCAACAAGTAACAAAAGTAAATAAGGTGCAGCAAGGTGGCCCAATCCTTTTGTAGCAAAGGACAAGCCTGGACAAACTCTTATATGATGTAAAGTGCTCCCGAGGACACATGGGAATATCGTCAAGCTATTTTTCATCACGCTCATATGATTCGCGTTCGGTACTTTGATAATTTGGTATGTGGGTGGACCGGTGCTTGGGTACTGTCCTTACTTGGACACGCATCCCACTTATGATTAACCTCTATTGCAAGCATCCGCAACTACAACAAAAGTATTAAGGTAAACCTAACCATAGCATGAAACATATGGATCCAAATCAGCCCCTTACGAAGCAACACATAAACTATGGTTTAAGCTTCTGTCACTCTAGCAACCCATCATCTACTTATTACTTCCCAATGCCTTCCTCTAGGCCCAATTAATGGTGAAGTGTCATGTAGTCGACGTTCACATAACACCACTAGAGGAGATACAACATACATCTCATCAAAATATCGAACGAATACCAAATTCACATGACTACTAATAGCAAGACTTCTCCCATGTCCTCAGGAACAAAAGTAACTACTCACGAAGCATAAACATGTTCATAATTAGAGGGGTATTAACATGCATATAGGATCTAAACATATGATCTTCCACCAATTAAACCAACTAGCATCAACTACAAGGAGTAATTAACACTACTAGCAACCTACTAGCACCAATCCCAGACTTGGAGACAAGAATTGGATACAAGAGATGAACTAGGGTTTTGAGATGAGATGGTATTGATGAAGATGTTGATGGAGGTTGCCCTCTCTCGATGAGAGGAGCGTTGGTGATGATTTCCCCCTCCGGGAGGGAAGTTTCCCCGGCAGAACAGCTCCGCTAGAGCCCTAGATTGGTTCTGCCAAGGTTCCGCCTCGTGGCGGCGGAGTTTCGTCCGAGAAGAAGGCTTTTGATTTTTTTCCCATCGAAAGACTCCATATAGCAGAAGATGGCCAGCGGAGGGCCACCAGGGGGCCCATGAGGTAGGGGGTGCGCCCCGGGGGGTAGGGCGCGCCCCCACCCTTGTGGGCAGGGTGTGGCCCCCCTGGTGAAGTTCTTGCTCTCAGTATTTTTTATATATTTGGAAAACATCTTCGGTGAAGTTTCAGGACTTTGGAGTTGTGCAGAATAGGTCTCTAATATTTGCTCCTTTTCCAGCCCAGAATCCCAGCTGCCGGCATTCTCCCTCTTTATGTAAACCTGGTAAAATAAGAGAGAATAGGCATAAGTATTGTGACATAATGTGTAATAACAGCCCATAATGCAATAAATATTGATATAAAAGCATGATGCAAAATGGACATATCAACTCCCCCAGGCTTAGACCTTGCTTGTCCTCAAGTGAACAGCCGAAATCGAAAAATATGTCCTAATGTTGAGAGATAGAGGTGTCGATAAAAATAAAATACGGACATGAGGGCATCATGATCATTCTTAGAACAGCAACTCATATAATTCTTTGTCATATAATCTCTAATGCTAGAGTAATAATTCAATCACAATATCAAGTATGAATTGTAAACTTCATTGAAAACTAACAAACTACAATCTCAGTCATTGAAGCAATTGCAATTTATCATAACATAGGAAAGAGTCAATGTATAAGAGCTTTTCAGCAAGTCCACATACTCAACTATCATATAATCTTTCACAATTGCTGACACTCACGCAATACTTATGGGTATGGAGTTTTAATTGAACACAGAGAAAGATAGGGGCTTATAGTTTTGCCTCCCAACATTTTACCTCAAGGGTAATGTCAACAATAATAGTTCATGAAAACTCACATCCAATTAGCCATATATACCAGGATCTTTCCAACATATTGTGCTTGCCAAAGGATAAAATGTAAAAAGGAAGGGTGAAGATCACCATGACTCTTATGCAATGTAGGAGATAAAAGTAAAAGATAGGCCCTTCGCAGAGGGAAGCAGAGGTTGTCATGCGCTTTTATGGTTGGATGCACAAAATCTTAATGCGAAAGAACATCACTTTATATTGCCACTTGTGATATGGACCTTTATTATGCAGTCTGTCGCTTTTATTACTCCCATATCACACGATCGTATAAAGCTTATTTCCTCCACACCAATCAATCATACATATTTAGAGAGCAATTTTTATTGCTTGCACCGATGACAACTTACTTGATGGATCTTACTCAATCCATAGGTAGATATGGTGGACTCTTATGGCAAGACTGGTTTAAGGGTATTTGGAAGCACAAGTAGTATCTCTACTTGGTGCAATGAATTTGGCTAGCATGAGGGGGAAAAGCAAGCTCATCATGTTGGAAGATCCAAGACAATATAATTTATCTCAGATGTAAGAAAACATAACCCATTACGTTGTCTTCCTTGTCCAATGTCAACTCTTTAGCATGTCATATTTTAATGAGTGCTCACAATCATAAAAGATATCCAAGATAGTATATTTATATGTGAAGACCTCTCTTTCTTTATTACTTCCTATTAATTGCAACGATGACCAAAACTGTGTTTGTCAACCCTCAACAACTTTTATTCATCATACTCTTTCTATGTGAGCTCATTACTCTCCATAAGACTCACATGATCTCTTTGTTTCTTTTTATTTCTTTCTCTTTTCTTTTATTCCCTTAGGATCATGGCAAAATAATCAAGCCCTTGACTCAACACTAATCTTTATTATGTAGCTCACAGACTCAATTACATAGGAGGATAATAAAGCAAAACTCACGACTAAATCATACTAAGAACTTTTATTCTACTAGATCAAGATATTACCAAAAGGATCGAACTAAGAAAACGGTAAAGATAAAAGTGATGGTGATACGATACCGGGGCACTCCCCCAAGCTTGGCAGTTTCCAAGTGGAGTGCCCATACCCATGTGATTATGTCTCCTTTGTTGGTGAAGAAGGTGAGGATGTTGATGATGGATAGTCACACATTGAGCGTAGGAGGTCTTATAACTTGCGGATAATGCCCTTGAGTGCGATGATGTGCTCCTTCAACAAAATATTTTCACGTGTGAGATACTTATTTTGTATACAAGCTAACTCAATCATCTTGAAAGCGTCGATTTCTGTTGGGGTAAGAAGGTTGTGATCCAGTTGAAGGGTGTCTTCTGTTGCCGGAACTTGGTCCTCCATGGCCTTCTTGATCCCTTCATCCTTGTTGATCTCCATGGGTTCTTCTCTCTTCAGATCTATCTTCATTAGCCAAGCATCGTTGCCCTCATGGTTGGAGGAGGAGGGAGATGACATAGTGCCTGGCTCTGACAACCCTGACAGAAAACAGCTTGAAACAAAGACATGAGATTTTTGCGTGATACGGGAGTCAAAACCCCCGGGAGATTATATAATGAATTTTTACCGACCAAAATACGTGTCGTGTACGAAAACGGAGTCCGGAGAGCACACGAGGTGCCCACGAGGTAGGGGGCGCACCCAGTAGGGTAGGGCGCGCCCTCCACCCTCGTGGAGGCCTCGTGTCCTTCCCGGACTGCTTCTTATTTTTCTATTTTTCTAAATATTCCAAAACGGAGAAATGTTGCCTTAAAAACTGTTTTGGAATCGGTTTACTTACCGTACCACATACCTATTCCTTTTTGGAGTCTGAAACGTTCCGGAAAGTGTCCCTTATGTATTCCTCCAGGGTTACGGTTTCAATAACATTAGTTTCAACATTTATGGGACTACCTGAGATATAATGTTTGATTCTTTGACCGTTCACCACCTTCGGATTTGTGCCTTCGAAGTTGTTGATTTTTATGGCACCGGAACGGTAGACCTCCTCGATAACGTAAGGACCTTCCCATTTAGAGAGAAGTTTTCCTGCAAAAAATCTTAAACTAGAGTTGTATAACAATACATAATCACCTACATTAAACTCACGCTTTTGTATCCTTTTGTCATGCCATCTTTTAACTTTTTCTTTAAACAACTTGGCATTTTCGTAGGCTTGGGTTCTCCATTCATCAAGTGAGCTAATATCAAATAACCTCTTCTCACCGGCAAGTTTAAAATCATAATTAAGTTCTTTAATATCCCAATAAGCCTTGTGTTCTAGTTCGAGAGGTAAGTGACATGCTTTTCCATAGACCATTTTATACGGAGACATACCCATAGGATTTTTATATGCAGTTCTATAGGCCCATAATGCATCATCTAGTTTCTTGGACCAATTCTTTCTAGACCTATTAATAGTCTTTTGCAAAATTAATTTGAGTTCTCTATTACTCAATTCTACTTGACCACTAGATTGAGGGTGATAAGGAGATGCAATTCTATGATTAACATCATATTTAGCAAGCATTTTACGGAAAGCACCATGAATAAAATGTGAACCACCATCAGTCATTAAATATCTAGGGACTCCAAATCTTGGAAAAATAACTTCTTTAAGCATTTTAATAGAAGTGTTATGATCAGCACTACTAGTTGGAATAGCTTCTACCCACTTAGTAACGTAATCAACAACAACTAAAATATGTGTACAACCATTAGAGGAAGGAAAAGGTCCCATATAGTCAAAGCCCCAAACATCAAATGGTTCAATAACAAGTGAATAATTCATAGGCATTTCTTGACGTCTACTAATATTACCAATTCTTTGACATTCATCACAAGATAAGACAAACTTACGGGCATCCTTGAAGAGAGTAGGCCAATAAAAACCAAATTGCAGTACCTTATGTGCAGTTCTATCTCCAGCATGGTGTCCTCCATAAGCTTCGGAGTGACACTTGCGTAGGATCTGTTCCTGTTCATGCTCAGGTACACAACGTCTAATAACACCATCCACTCCTTCTTTATAAAGATGTGGGTCATCCCAAAAGTAATGCCTCAAATCATAGAAGAACTTTTTCTTTTGCTGGTATGTGAAACTAGGTGGTATAAACTTAGCAACAATGTAATTAGCATAATCAGCATACCATGGAGCAGTATGAGAAGCATTTATGACATTTAATTGCTCATCAGGAAAGCTATCATCAATAGGTAGTGGGTCATCAAGCACATTTTCTAACCTAGACAAGTTGTCTGCAACGGGGTTCTCAGCTCCTTTTCTATCAACAATATGCAAATCAAATTCTTGTAGCAAGAGAACCCATCTAATAAGTCTAGGTTTAGCATATTTCTTTTCCATAAGATATTTATTAGCAGCATGATCAGTGTGAATAGTTACTTTAGAATCAACAATATAAGGTCTAAACTTATCACAAGCAAATACGACTGCTAAGAATTCCTTTTCAGTAGTAGCATAATTTCTTTGAGCATTGTCTAGAGTTTTACTAGCATATTGAATAACATTTAGTTTCTTATCAACTCTTTGTCCTAGAACAAGACCTACAGCATAATCACTAGCATCACACATAATTTCAAAGGGTAAATTCCAATCAGGTGGCTGAACAATAGGTGGAGAAATGGTATATCAAATGCTTCTACACAATCATCATCAAAGACAAATGCTATATCTTTTTGTAATAAATTAGTCAGAGGCCGAGAGATTTTTGAGAAGTCCTTAATGAACCTCCTATAAAAACCGGCATGACCAAGGAAACTTCTTATACCTTTGATGTCCTTGGGACATGGCATCTTTTCAATAGCATCAACCTTGGCCTTATCAACTTCGATACCTCTTTCAGAAACTTTATGCCCCAAGACAATACCTTCATTAACCATAAAGTGGCACTTTTCCCAATTCAAGACAAGATTAGTTTCTTCACATCTCTGCAAAACTCGATCAAGGTTGCTCAAGCAATCATCAAAAGAAGATCCATAGACGGAAAAGTCGTCCATGAAAACCTCACAAATCTTTTCACAAAAGTCAGAGAATATAGCTATCATGCATCTTTGAAAGGTAGCAGGTGCATTACATAAACCAAAAGGCATACGTCTATAAGCAAAAGTACCAAAAGGGCATGTAAAAGTAGTCTTTGATTGATCTTTGGCTGACACAAGTATTTGACAGAAACCAGAATAACCATCTAGAAAGCAAAGATGTGTATGTTTGGACAATCTTTCTAGCATTTGATCGATAAAAGGTAAGGGGTAATGATCCTTTTTAGTAGCCTTATTTAATTTGCAGAAATCGATTACCATCCTATAACCTGTAATGATTCTTTGAGGAATCAATTCATCTTTATCATTAGGAACAACAATAATACCTCCCTTCTTAGGAACACAATGGACAGGACTTACCCACTGACTATCAGCAACGGGATAAATTATACCTGCCTCAAGGAGCTTTAGTATCTCTTTTCTTACCACTTCTTTCATTTTA
This sequence comes from Triticum dicoccoides, assembly GCF_002162155.2. NCBI lineage: Eukaryota > Viridiplantae > Streptophyta > Magnoliopsida > Poales > Poaceae > Triticum > Triticum dicoccoides. Next base: position 606,908,271 of record NC_041384.1, on the reverse strand, counting down.
GGATTCAGCCGGCGTTGATGATCACGAATTGGTTTAGCATCTTCTTCCAAATTAATTTTATGTTGACATAGAGTGGGACTAATGCCCTTAAGATCATCAAGAGTATACCAAATAGTAGCACATTGCTTCTTCACAGTTTTCAATAATCTCTCTTCTTCATGCTCTGAAAGGTTAGCACTAATAATAACATGATATATCTTTTTCTCATCAAGATAAGCATATTTAAGAGTATCAGGTAATGGTTTAAGCTCAAACACGGGATCACCCTTGGGTGGAGGAGGATCCCCTAGGATTTCAATAGGTAAATTGGTTTAGAATAGGTTCCTGTTTAAAGAATACTTCATCTAATTCCCTTCTTTCATTCATAAACATATCATTTTCATGGTCTAGCAAGTATTGTTCTAAAGGATCACTAGGAGGTACGACAATAGAAGCAAGACCAATAATTTCATCCTTACTAGATAATTCTTCTTCACGGTGTTTTCTACTGAATTTAGAAAAATTAAATTCACGAGTCATATCATCTAAACCGATAGTAACAACATCTCTTTTGCAATCTATGGTAGCATTAACAGTATTTAAGAAGGGTCTACCAAATATAATGGGACAAAAGCTATCTTGTGGGGAACCAAGAACAAGAAAATCAGCAGGATATTTAGTTTTCCCACACAAGACTTCAACATCTCTAACAATTCCCATTGGTGAAATAGTATCTCTATTGGCAAGTTTAATTGTGACATCAATATCTTCCATCTCAGCACATGCATAACTTCTTTGTATAAGGAACAAGGTATTGCACTAGCACTAGCACCCATATCACATAAGCCATGATAACAATGATCTCCTATTTTAACAGAAATAACAGGCATGCCTACCACAAGTCTAGGTTTATCTTTATCACAGGGTTTAGCAATTCTAGCAGTTTCATCACAGAAATAAATAACATGCCCATCAATATTATCAGACAAGAGATCTTTAACAATAGCAATATTATGTTCAACTTTAACTTGCTCAGGAGGTGTATATGTTTTAATATTGCTTTTACGAACTACAGTTGAAGCTTTAGCATGATCCTTTATCCTAATAGGGAAAGGTGGTTTCTCAACATAAGAAGTAGGAACAATAGGATCATTATAAGTGATAGTCTTTTCTTCAACTTTAATTGGTGCAACTACTTTTACTTCTATGGGAGGATGATATTTAAACCACTTCTCCTTGGGGAGATCAACATAAGCAACAAAAGATTCACAGAAAGAAGCTACTATCTCAGAGTCAAGTCCATATTTAGTGCTAAATTTACGAAAAATATCGATATCCATAAAAGATTTAACACAATCAAAACTAGGTGTCATACCTTACTCCTTACCATTGTCGAGGTCCCAATCTTCAGAGTTGCATTTAATTCTTTCCAATAAATCCCATTTGAATTCAATAGTCTTCATCACAAAAGAGCCTACACAAGAAGTATCAAGCATGGTGCGATTGTTACCAGAAAGCCGAGCATAATTTTTTTGAATAATCATTTCTCTTGAGAGCTCATGATTGGGGCATGAATATAACATTGATTTAAGCCTCCCCCAAGCTTGAGCGATGCTTTCTCCTTCGCGAGGCCAAAAATTATATATGTAATTGCGACCACGATGAACAAGATGCATAGGGTAAAACTTCTAATGAAATTCCAATTTCAATCGTTTGTAATTCCAAGACCTCATATCATCACATAGCCTATACCATGTCGATGCATCTCCCCTCAAAGATAAAGGGAAGACCTTCTTCTTAACAACATCTCTGGGTACACCTGCAAGCTTAAATAATCCACAAAGTTCATCCACATATATCAGATGTTCATCAGGATGTTTTGTTCCATCTCCTAAAAAAGGATTAGCTAGCAGTTTTTCTATCATACCCGCAGGAACTTCAAAGCAACCATTTTCATTTTCAGTAGGTTCAGTAGGTTGAGGAGCAACTCTTTGCTCTACTGGTTGGGATGTAGATACCCCGAAGAAGCCCCTCAGAGGATTACTTTCCATGGTGACAAGTGACAGTAAATTTCAGCACACTATATAAATTTTTCCTTACCAAATTCCACCTACCAAAGGCGCTTCACTCCCCGGCAACGGCGCCAGCAAAGAGTCTTGATGACCCACAAGTATAGGGGATCTATCGTAGTCCTTTCCATAAGTAAGAGTGTCGAACCCAACGAGGAGCAGAAGGAAATAATAAGCGGTTTCCAGCAAGGTATTCTCTGCAAGTACTGAAATAAGTGGTAACAGATAGTTTTGTGATAAGATAATTTGTAACGAGCAACAAGTAACAAAAGTAAATAAGGTGCAACAAGGTGGTCCAATCCTTTTGTATCAAAGGACAAGCCTGGACAAACTCTTATATGATGTAAAGCGCTCCCGATGACACATGGGAATATCGTCAAGCTAGTTTTCGTCACGCTCATATGATTCCGCTCGGTACTTTGATAATTTGGTATGTGGGTGAACCGGTGCTTGGGTACTGTCCTTTCTTGGACAAGCATCCCACTTATGATTAACCTCTATTGCAAGAATCCGCAACTACAACAAAAGTATTAAGGTAAACCTAACCATAGCATGAAACATATGGATCCAAATCAGCCCCTTACGAAGCAACACATAAACTAGGGTTTAAGCTTCTGTCACTCTAGCAACCCATCATCTACTTATTACTTCCCAATGCCTTCCTCTAGGCCCAATTAATGGTGAAGTGTCATGTAGTCGACGTTCACATAACACCACTAGAGGAGAGACAACATACATCTCATCAAAGTATCGAACGAATACCAAATTCACATGACTACTAATAGCAAGACTTCTCCCATGTCCTCAGGAACAAAAGTAACTACTCACAAAGCATAAACATGTTCACAATCAGAGGGGTATTAATATGCATATAGGATCTGAACATATGATCTTCCACCAATTAAACCAACTAGCATCAACTACCAGGAGTAATTAACACTACTAGCAACCTACTAGCACCAACCCCGGACTTGGAGACAAGAACTGGATACAAGAGATGAACTAGGGTTTTGAGATGAGATGGTGCTGATGAAGATGTTGATGGAGATTGCCCTCTCCCGATGAGAGGAGCGTTAGTGATGACGATGGCGATGATTTCCCCCTCCGGGAGGGAAGTTTCCCCGGCAGAACAGCTCCGCTAGAGCCCTAGATTGGTTCCGCCAAGGTTCCGCCTCGTGGCGGCGGAGTTTCATCCGAGAAGAAGGCTTATGATTTTTTCCCATCGAAAGACTCCATATAGCAGAAGATGGCCACCGGAGGGCCACCAGGGGGCCCGCGAGGTTGGGGGCGCGCCCAGGGGGTAGGGCGCGCCCCCCACCCTTGTGGGCAGGGTGTGGCCCCCCTGGTGAAGTTCTTGCTCTCAGTATTTTTTATATATCTGGAAAACATCTTCGGTGAAGTTTCAGGACTTTTGGAGTTGTGCAAAATAGGTCTCTAATATTTGCTCCTTTTCCAGCCCAGAATCCCAGCTGCCTGCATTCTCCCTCTTTATGTAAACCTTGTAAAATAAGAGAGAATAGGCATAAGTATTGTGACATAATGTGTAATAATAGCCCATAATGCAATAAATATTGATATAAAAGCATGATGCAAAATGGACGTATCACCTGTGCGGCCGGTTGCGGAGTTGAGCATTGCTTGACATATCAGCTGAGTCCATATGCCTACTGTTGCTTGGGCTCCGGCTCGGGCGAGGGGTTGAATGGATTCTGTCTCGACTGTAGGAGTACGCATCCTGCTGTGCCAGAGCTGTTTGAAGAAGTTCTCTCACCCTTCGCATTTCGATTGCCGCCGGAGAGTCGCCTTCCATCGGGAGAGCCGCCAAACGAGCCAATGCGGCAATGAGGTTTTCCAAGGGATTGGAGAAATGACCCGGTGGTGTTGGCACATAATGAGGCGGAGCGGTATGTACACGAGGTGGTTCCATGGCCCGCGGTTTGAACCGGTGCCCCGGATGTCATGATCCGATTTGCCTCCGGCGGGTTACTTGTCCCGGCCCCAGGTGTATGAAAAAGATTCCTAGGATCGAGCATCAGAGGTAGAAGTGACTAAGTTTTCTGATGCCTTCTTCTCATGACCTTGTTTGACGCATTCAGATCCACCGAGAGCCGGAAAGTCTCCGCTTGAAGCTGTTGAGCACGAGCGTCCAAGGCCGCCCGCTCCGCGACCATCCTGACCTCTTTAGCCGCTAAGTTTTCCTTGGCCTGTGCCATCTCTTCGCGCACCCGTGCCACCTCCGCATCATGCCGAACTTTATCCGCCGGTTCCACCACGACAGTCAACAGGGTCGTCAGCTTATCCGTGAGGTCCATTAGTATCTAAGTTGGGGAGCGCATGGGGTCTCCTGACCCGGCTGCTGCTGACCCGATGGTCATTGCTACCGCAGCCGTGGAGTTCTGCCCGGGCTGGGTGCCTGCCATGAAAACTCCAGCTCGATTTGGCAGCTCAAAGGGGTCCGGAATACTGCTGCCATCGGAACAGCCCCCAAGCATGCCCTCCTGTAGCTGATACAACGAGTCCGTCTCGCATGTTGATGACGTAGCGTCCGAACAGATGGCCGTCTCACCGCCATCCACTGATTCTTCCGAGTATTCACCTCCATGGATGCAACCCACAAAAGCATGGTTTACGGCGGGTCGAGCCTGGGCGGGTCTTGCACGCTGAGCCGTCTCGATGATGTTGGTGCAGATGTCTGGCTCAGGGCCTGATTCGCCGATCCGGCCGATGAAGACATGAATCCCGCCGAAGGGGACCCGGTACCCGTACTCAGTTGAGCCGGCCTCGGGGCCCTAGCCTTCGTCGTCGATGTAGAGCTTGCCGCGACGACTCTTGGTCATCCGTCCCACAACGTATCCCTTGAGCCCTTCGAAGCTGCCCTTCAAGAACTCAAATCCACCGTGCGCTGGCCCCACGGTGGGCGCCAACTGTCATGGAATTGTCACGGCAGATGTCCTAGCAAAAGGACTTAGTCGTAGGGCCATCACAACTAGGAAGCTTAAAGGGGTTAATCGGGACACATGACATGAGAGGTTTTATACTAGTTCGGCCCCTTACGATGAAGGTAAAAGCCTACGTCTAGTTGTGTTGATATTACTGGGGTTTCGATCACCAAGAGGCTAGTTCGCCGGCTTGGTTCTTGATCTCTTGTTTCTTGCCCTAAGCCCCACCGGGTCGTCCCCTTATATACACGGGTTGACGCCTGGCGGCCTACAGAGTCCCGGCCGGCTCATAAAGCGTGTCCGGCTTGGTGAATTCTTTTACATGCCTTTCCTTACAAGTATTTCCTTACATACGGTGGTTTACAATATTGGGCCTTAAGCCACCTCTAGGCCTTTAGGCCTTCTATAAGATTTAATAAACTATCGCCTTGAATGTTTACTGGGCTTCCTTTGTGACCTGCCATTGGAGCTGACCCAGCCCCTCCTGGGCGGGTCATAACTGATAGCTATATCCCCAACAGATTGAGTCTTTAAGGGTTTGAGAGCACTTGATGCATGTCTTGCACGTGCTTATCTATGGTGACAATGGGATATCATGTGATCCACTTGATGTATGTTTTGGTGATCAACTTGCGAGTTCCGTGACCTCGTGAACTTATGCATAGGGGTTGGCACACGTTTTTGTTTTGACTCTCCGGTAGAAACTTTGGGGCACTCTTTGAAGTTCTTTGTGTTGGCTGAATAGATGAATCTGAGATTGTGTGATGCATATCGTATAATCATACCCATGGATACTTGAGGTTACATTGGAGTATCTAGGTGACATTAGGGTTTTGGTTGATTTGTGTCTTAATGTGTTATTCTAGTACGAACTCTATGATAGATTGAACGGAAAGAATAGCTTCGTGTTATTTTACTACAGACTCTTGAATAGATTGATCAGAAAGGATAACTTTGAGGTGGTTCCGTACCCTACAATAATCTCTTCGTTTGTTCTCCGCTATTAGTGACTTTGGAGTGACTCTTTGTTGCATGTTGAGGGATAGTTATATGATCCAATTATATTATTATTGTTGAGAGAACTTGCACTAGTGAAAGTATGAACCCTAGGCCTTGTTTCAACGCATTGCAATACCGTTTGTGCTCACTTTTATCACTTGTTACCTTGCTGTTTTTATATTTTCAGATTACAAAAACCTATATCTACCATCCATATTGCACTTGTATCACCATCTCTTCGTCGAACTAGTGCACCTATACAATTTACCATTGTATTGGGTGTGTTGGGGACATAAGAGACTCTTTGTTATTTGGTTGCAGGGTTGTTTGAGAGAGACCATCTTCAACCTACGCCTCCCATGGATTGATAAACCTTAGGTCATCCACTTGAGGGAAATTTGCTACTGTCCGACAAATCTCTGCACTTGGAGGCCCAACAACGTCTACAAGAAGAAGGTTGCGTAATAGACATCAGCCATCATCTACTGTTCCTCTCTCTGTCCTGCTTCCAGCGATCCCACCCCGACGACCGTGTGCACGTTTGGTCGATCCTGCCGGGAGAAGGTTAATAAGGATTTTGGGAAGCGTCTCGACATGATTGCTCCCGATTTGTCCCCGACTCTGTCCTCATCTGCTTCCACTACTTCTCCTGCATCGATACCATGGTCGAAGACACCGCCGCAAACAAGAAGGCCACGGACGATGTCGAGGCTGTTGGCGCCGCCACCGCGTTAGCCTGGCCAACTGGAGGGTATGATTTGTTCATCCCTCGTTTACTCGTTCATGTGCTAGTCGTATATATTGTGTTCATAGATGCTTCGTTTCTATGTACTATATGTGCTGACATGCTTAGGTATTGGTATGAGTTGCATACCATATTTGTCATGCTTACTATTTACTCGTGGATTAGTCTAATCGAAAAGGTGCCGGTATTTCCAAAAATCCAAAACCCTTATTTTAGACACTTTTTGATTCAAGGCTTTATTGCTACTCTGAAACTGGAAAAGTTTACCAGAACGCATTTTAAGCTTTGGAAGACAAGGACCACCTTGTGGCTCACAACGATGAATGTGATGGGTTGGTGGTGTGTCTCCCACGGAAATGATTGCTCCTGATCAGGAGAAGGCATTTAGGGACGCATCTGCCATCTTTGAGGTAGCAGTTTTGAGTGTGATCGGAGACAACTTGGTTGACACATATATTCATACGCGCACCGCCAAAAACTTGTGGGATGCGCTCAAAGTTAAGTTCGACGCAACCGATGCTGGAAGCGAACTATATGATATGGAGCAGTTCCATGATTACAGGATGGTTGATAACTGTTCTGTATTGGACCAGGCTCATGAGCTATAATGCATTGCTAAGGAGTTGGAGCTCCTGAAGTGTGAGTTACTAGAGAAGTTTATCGCGGGTTGCATCATTGCAAAAGTTCCTCCTGGATGGAGGAACTTTGCTACTTCTCTCAAGCACTTGAGACGTGAATTCTCTGTTGAGGATGTCATCGGTCATCTAAGTGTTGAGCAGAACTCGGGAGCAAATGACCCAGACGTGAAAGGGTTAGAGGGTTCTTCTAGCGCAAATGTGGTGCAGAAGAATTTTCACAAGTTCAACGGAAAGAACATTGTCCAGCAGAATACTACCTTCAAGAAGAGGGGTAAGAAGAAAGACAAAAAGAGAGATGGTTGCTTTACTTGTGGGTTCAGAGGAACATTGGGCAAACAAGTTCCCAAACAACTACAAGAGGCCAGGCCAGGACTCCAAGTCTGTCAATGTGACTACGAGCAACAATGATGGTGCATCTGGGTATGGTAATCTGTTTACCATACTTTCAATTTGTCAGTCCACTGATTGGTGGGTTGACACAGGTGCAAATATTCATGTGTGTGCTGATATGTCTTTGTTATCTACTTACCAGGTCGCACGAGACTGCTCCGTTTGATGGGGAATGGCTTGCATGCTTCTGTTTATGGTGTTGGCATGGCAAATCTGAAGTTTACTTAAGGACAGATCGTGCAACTGAAGAACGTGGAGCATGTCCCCGCCATCAAGAAGAATCTTGTTAGTGGCTCCCTTCTATGTAAAGAAGGGTTTAAGTTAGTATTTGAGCCCAATAAAGTAGTCGTATCTCGGTATGGACTGTTTGTTGGAAAAGGATATGATTGCGGAGCTTTGTTCCGCCTTTCCCTAGCGGATTTCTGTAATAAAGTTGTGAACCAAATTCATTCTAACTTGAACGAATCTGAGGTTTGGCATTCATGTCTTTGTCACATTAATTTTGGTTGTATGACGGGCTAGATAAGATGGATTTAATCCCGAGTTTCACTTTAGCCAAAGGCTCTAAGTGTCATTTGTGTGTGCAAGCAAAGAAATCTCGTAAGCCTCACAAGCCTGCGAAGGAGAGACATCTGGCACCACTAGAGCTCATACATTCAGATCTATGCGAGATGAATGGTGTGTTGACTAAAGGTTGAAAGAAATATTTCATGATGTTGATTGATGAGTCCACTAGATTCTCATATGTGTATTTGTTAAATACTAAGGATGAGGCTCTATACTAAGGCAGAAGTTGAGAACAAACTTTAAAATAAATAAAAAAACGAGTTTGGTCTGATCGTGGTGGACAGTATTTTCTAATGAATTAAATTTATTTTGTGCAGACCATGGTATTATTCATGAGAGTACGCTTCCCTATTCACCCTAGTCGAACGGGGTTTCCGAACAGAAAACCGTACTCTAACAGATTTGGTTAACGCCATGTTAGATACATCAGATTTATCAAGGGCATGGTGGGGGAGGCTCTATTGACATCATGTCATGTCCTGAATGAAGTTTCATGAAGGATAATGAGACTACTCCCTATGAGCAATGGGAAAAAACTACACTCTCTTACTTGCGCACTTGGGGTTGTTTGGTTAAAGTCAATGTACCGATAACTAAAAAGCGTAAGTTGGGATCAAAGACTGTGGACTGCATTTTTCTAGGCTATGCCAAGCATAGCGGCGGCTATAGATTTCTAGTGGTGAAATCTGATGTACATGATGTGAAGGTCGGTACGATGATGGAGTCTAGAGATGCTACATTCTTTGAGGATATTTTCCCCATGAGATATATACAAAGCACTTCTAGACTGGAATCTGATGAGACTTCTGAACCTGCCATTCCGATGGAATATTATGAGCACAAAAGTGATGAAAGTTCCATGGAGGATGACGAGAAAGCTCCTGTTAGGAGTAAGAGACAGATGACTGCAAAGTCCCGTGGTGATGATTTCCTCGTGTACCTCGTGGAAGACAACACTCCCAGTTCCATCTCCAAAACTTATGCATCACCGATGCTGACTACTGGAAGGATGTAGTCCGTAGCGAGATGGATTCCATCTTTGCTAACGGGACATCGGAAATCACTGATCATCCTTATGGTTGCCAACCATTGAGATGTAAGTGGATGTTCGAAAAGAAGCTTGGGCTCGATGGTACTATTGAGAAGTACAATGCTAGGCTTGTGGCCAAGGGTTATACCCTGAAAAATGAAGAAGATTTATTCGATACTAACTTACATGTGGCTAGACTGACAACCATTCGAGTATTACTCTCGTTGGCTGCCTTGCATGGTCTTTCCGTTCATCAAATGGATGTTAAGATGACTTTCCTTAACGGAGACCTAGTCGAGGAAATTTACATGCAACAGCCAAATGGCTTTGTAATAAATGGTTAGGAAAGAAAGGTGTGCAAACTATTGATATCTTTGTATGGTCTGAAACAAGCGCCTAAGCAATACCATGAGAAGTTCAATACAACTTTGATATCTGCTGACTTTGTTGTTAATGAAGCCGACAAATGTGTATACTATCGCTATGGTGGGGCCAAAGTAGTTATACCGTGTCTGTATGTTGATGACATATTGATATTTGGAGCCCACCTCAAAGTCATTGAGGAGGTCAAGGCTTTTCTATCTCATAACTTTGAGATGAAAGACCTGGGTGTGGCTGATGTTATCTTGGACATCAAACTACTGAGAGATAATGAGGATGGAATTACACTTTTGCAATACCACTATGTTGAGAAGATTTTGAGCCATTTTGGATATTCGGACTGCAAACCTTCAGCAACACCATATGATCCTAATGTGTAGATTCGAAAATTCGAAGGCACGACTGTAGATCAATTGAGATATTCTCAAGTGATTGGTTCACTCATGTACCTAGCTTGTGCTACTCGGCCTCACATATCATTTGCTGTGTGAAAACTGAGTCGGTTTGTTTCCAATCCGGGAGTTGTGCAGTGGCATGCTGTTGAGCGAGTCATGCGTTATTTGCAAGGTACCGTGAACTACATAATTCACTATTCTGGGTACCCGATGATACTTGAAGGGTATAGTGATTCAAATTGGATATCTGACGTTGATGATATGAAAACTACAAGTGGATATGTATTCACACTTGGTGATGGTGCTGCTTCCTGGAAGTCTTGCAAGCAGACGATCTTAACGAGATCGACTATGGAAGCAGAACTCACAACATTAGACACATCATGTGTCGAAGCAGAATGGCTTCGAGAGCTTCTGATGGATTTGCTAGTGGTTGATAAGCCAATGCCGGCTATCGTTATGAACCGTGACAACCAAACAACGATTGCCAAGGCTAAAAGTTCAAAGGACAACATGCAATCCATGAAGCACATATGAAGAATATTAAAATCTGTCAGACATTCTAGAAACTCCGGAGTAATAGCGTTGGATTACATCCAAGCGGCTAAGAATCTGGCGGATCCCTTTATGAAAGGGGTATCATGGATTGTGATAGAAAATGCATCGAGGGAGATGAAGGCAATATGCCCTAGAGGCAATAATAAAGTTATTATTTATTTCCTTATATCATGATAAATGTTTATTATTCATGCTAGAATTGTATTAACCAGAAACATAATACATGTGTGAATACATAGACAAACAGAGAGTCACTACTATGCCTCTACTTGACTAGCTCGTTAATCAAAGATGGTTATGTTTCCTAACCATGAACAAGGAGTTGTTATTTGATTAACGGGATCACATCATTAGGTGAATGATCTGATTGACATGACCCATTCCATTAGCTTAGCACTCGATTGTTTAGTATGTTGCTATTGCTTTCTTCATGACTTATACATGTTCCTATGACTATGAGATTATGCAACTCCCGTTTGCCGGAGGAACACTTTGTGTGCTACCAAACGTCACAATGTAAATGGGTGATTATAAAGGTGCTCTACAGGTGTCTCCAAAGGTACATGTTGGGTTGGCGTATTTCGAGATTAGGATTTGTCACTCCGATTGTCGGAGAGGTATCTCTGGGCCCTCTCGATAATGCACATCACATAAGCCTTGCAAGCATTGCAACTAATGAGTTGGTTGCGAGATAATGTATTAAGAAACGAGTAAAGAGACTTGCCAGTAACGAGATTGAACTAGGTATTGAGATACCGACGATCGAATCTCGGGCAAGTAACATACCGATGACAAAGGGAACAATGTATGTTGTTATGCGGTCTGACCGATAAAGATCTTCGTAGAATATGTAGGAGCCAATATGAGCATCCAGGTTCCACTATTGGTTATTGACCGGAGACGAGTCTCGGTCATGTCTACATTGTTCTCGAACCCGTAGGGTCCGCACGCTTAAGGTTTCAACGACAGTTATATTATGAGTTTATGAGTTTTGATGTACCGAAGTTAGTTCGGAGTCCCGGATGTGATCACGGACATGACGAGGAGTCTCGAAATGGTCGAGACATAAAGATTGATATATTGGACGGCTATATTCGGACATCGGAAGTGTTCCGGGTGATTTCGAAGAAAACCGGAGAGCCGGAGGGTTACCGGAACCCCCCGGGAGAAGTAATGGGCCATATGGGCCTTAGTGGAGAGAGAGAGGGACAGCCAAAGGTGGGCCACGCGCCTACTCCCCCTGGTCCGAATTGGACTAGGAGAGGGGGGGCGGCGCCCCCCTTTCCCTCTCCCTCCCCACTTCCTTCCCCCTCCTAGTAGGAGTCCTAGTCCTACTAGGAGGAGGACTCCTCCTTGGCGCGCCATAGAGGGCCGGCCGGCCTCCTCCCCTTGATCCTTTATATACGGGGGCAGGGGCACCCCTAGAGATACAAGTTGATCCACGTGATCATATTCTTAGCCGTGTGCGGTGCCCCCTTCCACCATAGTCCTTGATAATATTGTAGCGGTGCTTAGGCGAAGCCCTGCGACGGTAGTACATCAAGATCGTCACCACGCCGTCGTGCTGACGGAACTCTTCCCTGACACTTTGCTAGATCGGAGTCCGGGGATCGTCATCGAGCTGAACGTGTGCTAGAACTCGGAGGTGCCGTAGTTTCAGCGCTTGATCGGTCGGGCCGTGAAGACGTACGACTACATCAACCAAGTTAACGCTTCCGTTGTCGATCTACAAGGGTACGTAGATCACACTCTCCCCCTCTCGTTGCTATGCATCACCATGATCTTGCGTGTGCGTAGGAATTTTTTTGAAATTACTACGTTCCCCAACAGTGGCATCCGAGCCTAGGTTTCATATGTTGATGTTATATGCACGAGTAGAACACAAGTGAGTTGTGGGCGATATAAGTCATACTGCTTACCAGCATGTCATACTTTGGATCGGCGGTATTGTTGGACGAAGCGGCCCGGACTGACATTACGAGTATGCTTATGCGAGACCGGTTCTCCCGGCGTGCTTTGCACATAGGTGGCTTGAGGGTGACAGTTTCTCCAACTTTAGTTGAACCGAGTGTGGCTACGCCCGGTCCTTGCGAAGGTTAAAACAACACCAACTTGACAAACTATCATTGTGGTTTTGATGCGTAGGTAAGATTGGTTCTTGCTTAAGCCCGTAGCAGCCACGTAAAACTTGCAACAACAAAGTAGAGGACGTCTAACTTGTTTTTGCAGGGCATGTTGTGATGTGATATGGTCAAGACATGATGCTAAATTTTATAGTATGAGATGATCATGTTTTTAACCGAGTTATCGGCAACTGGCAGGAGCCATATGGTTGTCGCTTTATTGTATGCAATGCAATCGCGCTGTAATGCTTTACTTTATCACTAAGCGGTAGCGATAGTCGTGGAAGCATAAGATTGGCGAGACGACAACGATGCTACGATGGAGATCAAGGTGTCGCGCCGGTGACGATGGTGATCATGACGGTGCTTAGGAGATGGAGATCACAAGCACAAGATGATGATGGCCATATCATATCACTTATATTGATTGCATGTGATGTTTATCTTTTATGCATCTTATCTTGCTTTGATTGACGGTAGCATTATAAGATGATCTCTCACTCAATTATCAAGAAGTGTTCTTCCTGAGTATGCACCATTGCGAAAGTTCTTCGTGCTGAGACACCACATGATGATCGGGTGTGATAAGCTCTACGTTCAAATACAACGGGTGCAAAACAGTTGCGCACGCGGAATACTCAGGTTATACTTGACGAGCCAAGCATATACAGATATGGCCTCGGAACACGGAGACCGAAAGGTCGAGCGTGAATCATATAGTAGATATGATCAACATAGTGATGTTCACCAATGAAACTACTCCATCTCACGTGATGATCGGACATGGTTTAGTTGATTTGGATCACGTAATCACTTAGAGGATTAGAGGGATGTCTATCTAAGTGGGAGTTCTTAAGTAATATGATTAATTGAACTTAAATTTATCATGAACTTAGTCCTGGTAGTATTTTGCAAATTATGTTGTAGATCAATAGCTCGCGTTGTTGCTTCCCTGTGTTTATTTTAATATGTTCCTAGAGAAAATTGTGTTGAAAGATGTTAGTAGCAATGATGCGGATTGGATCCGTGATCTGAGGTTTATCCTCATTGCTGCACAGAAGAATTATGTCCTTGATGCACCGCTAGGTGACGGACCTATTGCAGGAGCAGATGCAGACGTTATGAACGTTTGGCTAGCTCAATATGATGACTACTTGATAGTTTAGTGCACCATGCTTAATGGCTTAGAATCGGGACTTCAAAGACGTTTTGAACGTCATGGAGCATATGAGATGTTCCAGGAGTTGAAGTTAATATTTCAAGCAAATACCCGAGTTGAGAGATATGAAGTCTCCAACAAGTTCTATAGCGAAAAGATGGAGGAGAATCGCTCAACTAGTGAGCATGTGCCCAGATTGTCTGAGTACTACAATCGCTTGAATCAAGTGGGAGTTAATCTTCCAGATAAGATAGTGATTGACAGAATTCTCTAGTCACCATCACCAAGTTAGTAGAACTTCGTGATGAACTATGATATGCAAGGGATAACAGAAATGATTCCCAAGCTCTTCGTAATGCGGAAATTGACGAAGGTAGAAATCGAGAAAAACATCAAGTGTTGATGGTAGACAAGACCACTAGTTTCAAGAAAAGGGCAGAGGGAAGAAGGGGAACTTCAAGAAGAACAGCAAGCAAGTTGCTGCTCAAGTGAAGAAGCCCAAGTCTGGTCCTAAGCCTGAGACTAAGTGTTTCTACTGCAAAGGGACTGGTCACTAGAAGCGTAACTACCCCAAGTGATTGGCAGATAAGAAGGATGGCAAAGTGAACATAAGTATATTTGATATACATGTTATTGATGTGTACTTTACTAGTGTTTATAGCAACCCCTCAGTATTTGATACTAGTTTAGTTGCTAAGATTAGTAACTCGAAACGGGAGTTGCAGAATAAACAGAGACTAGTTAAGGGTGAAGTGACGATGTGTGTTGGAAGTGGTTCCAAGATTGATATGATCATCATCGCACACTCCCTATACTTTCGGGGTTAGTGTTGAACCTGAATAAGTGTTATTTGGTGTTTGCGTTAAGCATGAATATGATTTGATCATGTTTATTGTAATACGGTTATTCATTTAAGTAAGAGAATAAATTGTTGTTCTGTTTACATGAATAAAACCATATATGGTTACACACCCAATGAAAATAGTTCGTTGGATCTCGATCATAGTGATACACATAATCATAATATTGAAACCAAAAGATGCAAAGTTAATAATGATAGTGCAACTTATTTGTAGCACTGCCGTTTAGGTCATATTGGTGTAAAGCGCATGAAGAAAGTCCATGCTGATGGGATTTTGGAATCACTTGATTATGAATCACTTGATGCTTGCGAACCATGCCTCATGGGCAAGATGACTAAGACTCCGTTCTCCAGAGCGAGCAACTAACTTATTGGAAATAATACATACTGATGTATGCGGTCCGATGAGTGTTAAGGCTCACGGCAAGTATCGTTATTTTCTGAACTTCACAGATGATTTGAGCAGATATGGGTATATCTACTTGATGAAACATAAGTTTGAAACATTTGAAAAGTTCAAAGAATTTCAGAGTGAAGTGGAAAATCATCGTGACAAGAAAATAAAGTTTCTACGATCTGATCGCGGAGACAAATATTTGAGTTACGAGTTTGGTCTTCAATTAAAACAATGTGGAATAGTTTCACAAACTCATGCCACATGGAACACCACAGCATAATGGTGTGTCCGAATGTCATAACCGTACTTTATTGGATATAGTGCAATCTATGATGTATCTTACCGATCTACCACTATCGTTTTGGGGTTATGCATTAGAGACAACCGCATTCACGTTAAATAGGGCACCATCAAAATCCGTTGAGACGACGCCTTATGAACTGTGGTTTGGGCAAGAAACCAAAGTTGTTGTTTCTGAAAGTTTGGGGCTGCGATGCTTATGTGAAAAAGCTTCAACCTGATAAGCTCAAACCCAAATCGGAGAAATGTGTCTTCATAGGATATCCAAAGGAGACTATTGGATACACCTTCTATCACAGATCCGAAGGCAAGACTTTTGTTGCTAAGTTCAGAAACTTTCTAGAGAAGGAATTTCTCTCGAAAGAAGTGAGTGGGAGGAAAGTAGAACTTGACGAGGTAACTGTACCTGCTCCCTTATTGGAAAGTAGTGCATCACAGAAAACTGTTTCTATAACACCTACACCAGTTAGTGAGGAAGCTAATGATGATGATCATGAAACTTCAGAACAAGATACTACTGAACCTCGTAGATCAACCAGAGTGAGATCCGCGCCAGAGTGGTACGGTAATCCTGTTTTGGAAGTCATGCTACTAGATCATGATGAACCTACGAACTATGAAGAAGCGATGGTGAGCCCATATTCCGCTAAATGGCTTGAAGCCATGAAATCTGAGATGGGATCCATGTATGAGAACAAAGTATGGACTTTGGTTGACTTGCCCGATGATCGGCAAGCAATTGAGAATAAATGGATCTTCAAGAGGAAGATGGATGCTGATAGTAGTGTTACTATTTACAAAGCTAGAATTGTTGCAAAAGGTTTTCGACAAGTTCAAGGTGTTGACTACGATGAGAGTTTCTCACTCGTATCTATGCTTAAGTCTGTCCGAATCATGTTAGCAATTGCCACATTTTATGAAATCTGGCAAATGGATAAACAAAACTGCATTCCTTAATAAATTTATTAAAGAAGAGTTGTATATGATACAACCAGAAGGTTTTGTCAATCCTAAAGGTGCTAACAAAATATGCAAGCTCCAGCGATCCATCTATGGACTGGTGCAAGCATCTCGGAGTTGGAATATACGCTTTGATAAGTTGATCAAAGCATATAGTTTTATACAGACTTGCGATGAAGCCTGTATTTACAAGAAAGTGAGTGGGAGCACTACAACATTTCTGATAAGTATATGTGAATGACATATTGTTGATCGGAAATAATGTAGAATTATTCTGCAAAGCATAAAGGAGTGTTTGAAAGGAATTTTCCAAAGAAAGACCTCGGTGAAGCTGCTTACATATTGAACATCAAGATCTATAGAGATAGATCAAGACGCTTGATAAGTTTTTTTCAATGAGTACATACCTTGACAAGATTTTGAAGTAGTTCAAAATAGAACAGTCAAAGAAAGAGTTCTTGTCTGTGTTACAAGGTGTGAAATTGAGTAAGACTCAAAACCCGACCACGACAGAAGATAGAAAGAGAATGAAAGTCATTCCCTATGCCTCAGCCATAGGTTCTATAAAGTATGCCATGCTATGTACCAGATCTATTGTATACCCTACACTGATTTTGGCAAGGTAGTACAATAGTGATCTAGGAGTAGATCACTGGACAGCGGTTAAAATTATCCTTAGTGGAATAAGGATATGTTTCTCGATTATGAAGGTGACAAAAAGGTTCGTCGTAAAGGGTTACGTCAATGCAAGTTTTGACACTAATCCAGATGACTCTAAGTCTCAATCTGGATACATATTGAAAGTGGGAGCAATTAGCTAGAGTAGCTCTGTGCAGAGCATTGTTGACATAGAAATTTGCAAAATACATACGGATCTGAATGCGGCAGACCCGTTGACTAAACTTCTCTCACAAGCAAAACATGATCACACCTTAGTACTCTTTGGGTGTTAATCGCATAGCGATGTGAACTAGATTACTGAATCTAGTAAACCCTTTGGGTGTTGGTCACATGAAGATGTGAGCTAATCACATAAAGATGTGAATTATTAGTGTTAAATCACATGGTGATGTGAACTAGATTATTGACTCTAGTGCAAGTGGGAGACTGAAGGAAATATGCCCTAGAGGCAATAATAAAGTTATTATTTATTTCCTTATATCATGATAAATGTTTATTATTCATGCTAGAATTGTATTAACCGGAAACATAATACATGTGTGAATACATAGACAAACAGAGTGTCACTAGTATGCCTCTACTTGACTAGCTCGTTAATCAAAGATGGTTATGTTTCCTAACCATGAACAAGGAGTTGTTATTTGATTAACGGGATCACATCATTAGGTGAATGATCTGATTGACATGACCCATTCCATTAGCTTAGCACCCGATCGTTTAGTATGTTGCTATTGCTTTCTTCATGACTTATACATGTTCCTATGACTATGAGATTATGCAACTCCCATTTGCCGGAGGAACACTTTGTGTGCTACCAAACGTCACAACGTAAATGGGTGATTATAAAGGTGCTCTACAGGTGTCTCCAAAGGTACATGTTGGGTTGGCGTATTTCGAGATTAGGATTTGTCACTCCGATTGTCGGAGAGGTATCTCTGGGCCTTCTCGGTAATGCACATCACATAAGCCTTGCAAGCATTGCAACTAATGAGTTGGTTGCGAGATGATGTATTACGAAACGAGTAAAGAGACTTGCCGGTAACAAGATTGAACTAGGTATTGAGATACCGACGGTCGAATCTCGGGCAAGTAACATACCGATGACAAAGGGAACAACGTATGTTGTTATGCGGTCTGACCGATAAAGATCTTCATAGAATATGTAGGAGCCAATATGAGCATCCAGGTTCCTCTATTGGTTATTGACCGGAGACGAGTCTCGGTCATGTCTACATTGTTCTCGAACCCGTAGGGTCCGCACGCTTAAGGTTTCGATGACAGTTATATTATGAGTTTATGAGTTTTGATGTACCGAAGTTAGTTCGGAGTCCCGGATGTGATCATGGACATGACGAGGAGTCTCAAAATGGTCGAGACATAAAGATTGATATATTGGACGGCTATATTCGGACATCGGAAGTGTTCCGGGTGATTTCGGAGAAAACCGGAGAGCCAGAGGGTTACCGGAACCCCCCGGGAGAAGTAACGGGCCATATAGGCCTTAGTGGAGAGAGAGAGGGGCAGCCAAAGGTGGGCCGCGCGCCTCCTCCCCCCTGGTCCGAATTGTACTAGGAGAGGGGGGGGGGCGGCGCCCCCTTTCCCTCTCCCTCCCCACTTCATTCCCCCTCCTAGTAGGAGGACTCCTCCTTGGCGCGCCATAGAGGGCCGGCCGGCCTCCTCCCCTTGATCCTTTATATACGGGGGCAGGGGCACCCCTAGAGATACAAGTTGATCCACGTGATCATATTCTTAGCCGTGTGCGGTGCCCCCTTCCACCATAGTCCTCGATAATATTGTAGCGGTGCTTAGGCGAAGCCCTGCGACGGTAGTACATCAAGATTGTCACCAAGCCGTCGTGCTGACGGAACTCTTCCCCGACACTTTGCTGGATCGGAGTCCGGGGATCGTCATCGAGCTGAACGTGTGCTAGAACTCGGAGGTGCCGTAGTTTCGGCGCTTGATCGGTCGGGCCGTGAAGACGTACGACTACATCAACCAAGTTAACGCTTCTGTTGTCGATCTACAAGGGTACGTAGATCACACTCTCCCCCTCTCGTTGCTATGCATCACCATGATCTTGCTTGTGCGTAGGAATTTTTTTGAAATTACTACGTTCCCCAATAGGAGATGGGTATGAGACCCACGTAAGTTGCCATGGGGGTAACCCAACCTATGTGACCGGAGATCCCATGAATTAGGACCTGGGCAACAATCTAGCAGTCAACTGAGGAGAGTATTCTTACTAATCCACTCTGTTAGAGATGCACTACTCTCGTAATCTGTAAGGCAGGCTGACTTTGGTCTTAATGTGTTATAAGCTTGTGCTAGCAAGATGCTACCCTACAGAGCATTCTTTGGAGGAACACACCTATGTGAGCTAGACTGTTGGTGAGTGGTCACAGTATATGAGATTGAGTGATCTCTAGGAAGCTCATGAGAAGGGAAGGAGTATGACTAATAAGCTCCACCAGTGGGGTTTAGCCTTAGGCAACCACGTATTAGCTAACAGTAGGTGAAACTTCTGCACGCTAAACTGACAATTCAAGGCATAGTCCATTGTTCAGTTGTGAACAAGTCTAATTCTGTTGCTCTAGGTGGAAGTTCAATTTAACAGTCTTCACTGAAAATTCTGGTATATCAAACGTTTTTTGGAACAGTTAACAAACTTATGTGCCTCGAGATCTGGTGGGGGTTGTTAGATTATAGATGAGTTTTAGCCCATATAAGACAATAATCCCTGGTTAATCTCTAAGACCCATTTAGGTGCATGCCAAGTGATGGGAAATTTAGTACCATACTGCTATAGTAGTAAGATTGAGACCCCTTTATAAGGGCTACTCTACCACATGCCATTGGGAGCTCGGGAACAGGAGTTGTACACACGCGTTCCTCCTCCTTCGCCACCCGCCTCACCTCGTCACGACTCGCGCGCCACGGTTTGCGTGAATGAGCCGAGTCGAGCCTTATTTTTCCTCTCTCTGTGCTGCTTCTAGCGAGCCCAACCTGACTACCGCGTGCACGGTTGGTCGGGAAAGCAGGTGCCTCCGGAACCCTGTCGTTCGATATCCTTCCCGAGAGAACGGCAATAAGGTTTTTGGGGAGTATCTCGATGCGACTGCTCCCGATCGATCCCGTCCCCCTCTGCTTCCACTACTTCCCCTGCATCGACACCAAGGTCGAAGACGGCACCGCGAAGAAGAAGGCCACGAACGACAGCGAGGCTGTTGCTGACACTGTCGTGTTAGCCTGGCGAACCGTTAGGTATGATCTGTTCATCCCTCGTTTACTCATTCATGTGCTAGCCGTATATGCTGTGTTCATAGATGTTTCATTTCTATGTACTATACGTGCTCACATGTTTAGGTATTAGTATGAGTTGCATACCGTATTTGTCATGCTTACTGTTTACTTGTGGATTAGTCTAATCGAAAAGGTGCTGATATTTCCAACAGTCGGTTCCTATCTCCATCGTCTACTCCCATGACTAGAGGGGTTGGGGACCCCGGCGATTCGCCCCAACCCATGGGTAGGCAGCTTCGTGTGTGGGCGTCGTTGCCTCTGGCCATAATGACAACAATGCATACAAGAATAATGCCCGAGTACAATCCCACCTCAACATCGTCCATGGCCGTGTCGAGGAGCCAGTGGGCTCAGTCTTCCATCGATCCTTCTGGTCGACGGTTTTATGTCTTTCCCCAAGGTTATCATCCCTGTCGACATCACCGACAGATGAGAGCGGATGGTGGTTTGAGATCTGGGCCTGAGGATTGATGGTGGTAAATCTGGCGCTCGACTTTGACGATGCAGATGGCTGACGGTGGCTCCTCGGTGATGCGCAACAGTGGCAAAGGCCTTACCGACATCGGGCTTCTTCATAGACTCGCAACTCCCTTATTAGCTATGGCTCTCCTCCGAGCCTAACGATAAGTTAGGGGCGACGATGGCATACACAAGATTACCTAAGGACTCCTTTGTAATTTTATTTTCTTATTAGATGGGGTTCCCTACAAACTTCTAAAGACATGTGCCATCACTTGACCCTTCTCGTCAGTTCCACTTTCGTTCATTGTATTCTGCTTGTTTGCGATTAATGGTACACACATTTGCCTAAAAAACTTGCTGGGCAAAAACTCCATGAAATTGCCTTGTGAGAATACTTTAATACATCAATTAAAATGTAAAAAATACTAGCCTATGAACTAAACTCGCGGGTATAATTTAGTCCAAAGGCAAGACAACTCAGGCTTATCCTGCCTCATGGTGTGCCACACTGGCTAGTCATTCACGCACGTCACACGTGTCAAATTCCTCCAATCCAAATTAATTGACACTCACCTAGCACAACTTTGTTATTTTGCAATTAACTCTGAATTTTTTTTGTCAAGCTGTGACCTTCGACCCTCACCCTAGTGTGACGAATCGGGTGCTGCCTAAGGGCCCTGCAATAACATGCTCTGTGCTCCCTCTTAACATACAGTCACCAAACAACTCTAATTATATATACTCACTATGTCTACACTTAGCATATCTCAGAGGAACAACCATACCAAAATTGTGCAGGCTACCAAACACACCCTATATGAACAAACATAGAGGCTTTGCGTTAACGTGGATCTGAAGAAATAGTGAGGAAGAAACTCAGAGTACACAAACAGCCCAATCTAAAAACTAGTGCAAAATGTAGATAACTAAGCCAAGAGATACAAAGAACTGCCACCATACATAATCATAGTAAATTGCTTCACGGTATTATTTATCATTTCACAAGACAAACGCTAAAGTGATAGAATATTATGAACAAGAGCCTAAAATACACCACTAATTACATCAAAATTGTCTAAGAACGATCCACAATTGGCAGGTAGTTGTCACAAGGATTCTGTGGTACAACAATAGATGATGGTTGTCAGATAAGCTATTGTTAAATCATCTGCGACTACCGCTGCAATAGCAAGACTGGATGCAGCTTAGGTGTAATGGGAAGACATGATCTATGACATACCCTTTTCTCCGAGTGCTGCCTTTAATTGTTTTTTGTGTTGGCTGGTAGAAGAAAACAACGGAGTGAGTGGTGGGGAGGAAATTTCACTGCTCTCTCTGCTACTTCTGGCCTCAAGCAACTTATTGACTGTAATGAGGGGTGTTCTCTGGCTGTTCGAGGGTATTGAGAAACTGCGAGCCAAGGAAGCAGGTGGCCGCGGAAGCGGCGAGGCTGTCTGCGACGCTGTTGGCGAGGCACGGACAGGTGCTGTAGGAGCTTGGCGCTTTGATACCAAAGGACCGGAGTAGCCAACTAGACCACAAGGCCGGAGGGGCTCAACATTGGCCGGAGGCCTAGGCAGCTCATGAACCTCACTGATTTTGGGGGATACTATTGAAGGTGGGAACATCTTGGGTGAAACTGGTGACGGCTGCCTAGCATGAACACACGACTTGGATATCATCGCATGAGGACGGCCCATGGATGACTTGGGATCAGGCTTGCTTGATCCTGCTTTGCTTGGAATCGGACCAGACCAGGACTCTCTCTTTAACTTCTTACTAAAATCAGAGTTTGATGGCAGTTTAATGGGACCACTATGCATGGTGCTCGCCTTGTAATCTTTCGCCGGTGGAGATGAATGCCACAAGTTGGCTGCAGCGCCATCTTTACTTCCGAAAAAATGCGCGGAATGATGAGACCTGTGAACAGCTGCTGATCTGGGATAGTCATCATCCGCTGGTGTTGGGAGTTTGTATGAGTGCCGGGCTGAAGATGGCCGGATTTGCCGAAGCCTCTCTGTTTGATCGACAAAATTGTCAGCAAACATTGGAGCTGAATGTGTGATGATCTCAGGCTTCACTTGTGGAGCTGCTGCTTCTGCCTTCAGTAGCTTCACCTCTTCCTGCATATGAGCAGATAGGAATACTAAAAACTTCAGAGTATGTACACAGAACGATCTTTAAGCTGGTAAACGGTAGTAGTATAGGTCTGTTTGTCCAGGCTATAAATATGGACACGGCTAGGAAATTGCAATGTTTTACCAGTGAGCATTAGTAAGTGGAAGCTCACCTGCTTGATCTCTTTTATTGGCGTTGGGGAAGTCCTCAGGTCTCCTTTATCCAACTGTACATAGAAAGCAGATGTATAAATTAAACAGATAGTACAAGATATTTATTTATACATATAACAAATAAATAATGTTGAAATATTAGAATTAACATGTGCGAAATATCACCAAGGTGAATATTGTTCTAATCGTAGCAACAACAACATTTATACGTTTGCACCGTGCGGTTGGAGATTAACCTAACTCAAATATTACAACTAGCTTACTTACACATTGTGCTGCTTGTGCACCATGTGCGGCCAAATATTAATATCAGGAATACATTGGCACATACAGTATGTAATAAAATGGAAGCTCTAGATATGAGGCAGCGACATTGTGGAGAAGTGTAAGGCGCATAGAAACCGGGTGACTTACATCCATTGAACCTCTCGAAGCAATAAAATCTTGGTCTCTATCATTTATTTCATAGTCGAAACTCAGTTCTCTGTCATCACTACAAGTCTCTTGGTAAGAGCTGGAGCCATCATTGTCAGATTCATTATCCTCAAGGCCGGTGAACTGATAGTCAATGTGCTGTTTCTCAGCTATTGCTTTTACATGGGGTTCAAGTGCCTCAAGGCACTTGAGTCCTCTCCTGAAAAAAATTAGCTGAATGTCCAAGCAATGTGCCTAGTTAGGTTATGTGCCACTCACTGTCAGGAAAACAATGGACAGCTTTATGGAGAAAGGGTTAGCCCACCTGAGAAGCATGATGGCGAGCAGCCTGTGTTAAAAGACTATGGAATTGCCCCTGCTTCAGAGATTTCAAGCGAAATATGAACAACGCTGCATCCTCTTGGTATTCAACAAGTGAATCTTGCAGTTGTTCTGCAGAAAACGATTCGACTTTTGAATTCTTTGACTGTCCTTTTTGTCCATAAGATGCCCTCATGACTTCGTACGCCTCCCTGTATGAAAAGGTAACACTTTAAAAGACGAATCTCAATGATGAACGCAAAATAAGATCATGTTGGTTATGTTAAAACCTTTTCGTATCACATTGGTGCTTCATTTCCTGCATCAATGTGAAGAAAACAAAAGGCATACCATGTCAAAAATTGGTGTAAACTGAGATGTTTGTTCTGTATATGACAGATGTTTCCTGTGAACAAATTTGAGGATTTACGGTCTTGTAAAAGTTAACGAATATTAGTGGAGGTGTGGATAACATTTGTAATATTCAAAACGAGTGTATCGAATTGCGGAAAGGTTATAGAGGAAATTTTAAATGCCAAACCTCCACGGTTTGTAGCTCCTTGAGAAGAGATTCCGATGGGGTAGTGATTGTATGAATGATATGTGTACGCTGATAAGAAAATTTTGAAGCATGTCAGCAGATTATAAATTCTAACTGCATTAAACAAATCTAATGAATGTCAAATGTTCCTGCAAAAAGAAACATATTTTAATAGGAAAAGACTTACATAGTTATCCAGAGACTTTGTTAGTTCAAACTGGGCCTTTCCAAGCATCATCAGCACTCTGCCTGCAACATTTTGAATTAATATAAAGGCGTAATGCTTAAAGAGAGCAGTAATTACACAAATAAACACCAGTCTAATTTAGCTTACACGGTCAGAACTTGAAATCTTAAAATCAGAAAAACGAAGTTGTACCTGAACTATGTAGCACAATCAATGCATGAAAGATCACGCCTTAAAGAAATTAGAAACTTACACGGTATACGACTCCCTACCCCATCAGGAATACAACTGGCGGGATCTAGACTCACCCCATAAACCAACACTGGTCATTCCTGCACACTTTATCCTCACTCGAGCGTAATGTGCACCGACCCCCTCCGCCCTTGGAGGGGTCTCGGCCTTCAGTTCTCGCCGCATCCACCAGGAAAAGAAGATGCACCTTGTTGATATGAGTGATTTATCATTCCTTCTAAGCTAGGATGTCACATCGATCCAGGCCACAATGCCTCTGCATCAGTTGGTGGTCCTT
>NC_041384.1:606772134-606882538 GCF_002162155.2 Triticum dicoccoides | reverse complement strand
AGCTTCAGCTGCATCCACCAAGATGATGGTTGGCAAAGAGGCATCTGCCTTATTCTGGGAGGATCCTTGGCTCCACAGTCGCTCTGTCTGAGCTTCTTCTCTAGTCTCAGAGTGCACTAGGAAGCGGCGGAACATCTGGGATGCCATGACCGACTTGAGATGGATTTCGGACATAGGAGGGACCCTGAGTCCCCTGGCCTTATGGCATTACGTCCAGATCTGGCGGATGGTGCAGACAATGCAGTTGTCTACCTCTTCGGGCGTCCTCCTATAGCATTGGAATTCAGACGCCCAGTACATGTCCAAGAGCTGCTACGACACCCTTTTCCAGTGAGTTGTCTACCTCTTGGAGGCTTATCTAGAAGCTGTGGGTTGTTCCGAGGGTCAATTTATTCATCTGGCTTGCCCTACCATGACCGTTGTTGGATCATTGGAGCACCTTGTTGTGCGACGCCACCTACAATACACACTGAGTTGCGTGCTATGTGACCAGTCTGAGGAGACGATGACCCATCTCCTCTCTAGCTACTCCTTCTGGCACACGGTGTGGCCTGAGGTGCTCTCCTAGATCTGATCGGCGGCTTGCCACCCAACTGAGGGGGTGGGTTTCGTGGACTTTCTTGCCATTCCATCCAAACCTCGGCTCGGAAGGGAGCGTCCTCTGCCATCATGCTTGTGGTTTGGTGCATCTGGAAGCACCACAACACGATCATCTTTGAAAACGCTCAGCTCAGCTTAGGTCGCCTCCTCGACATGATTAAGTCAGAGGAAAATGCGCGATGGCAAGCGCAGGAGTGCTTGCGGTGAGGCAGTGCCTAGTGTCTAGTGCATCGTGTTGTATTACTGGGTGTGCCCTTCTTAGGGCTTGTACAAATTCTCCTTTCTATAAATGCATCAAAACCCAAGGCTTATGCGTTTTTACTGTATGTTTTACACCATATATTGCCATAATCTGCCTAGAGGACAACTCACCACTATCATCATCCTCATCATTTAGTGCATTTTTTGCAAGTAAGCAACTTCCCATTTCCTCCAAGGCCTCCGAAAACTCTGCATAATATATACAACCCATTAATGAAGGGTGGCATCGACAAACAAGCTATCAATGTCTTAAGTATTACGTACTCTGTAAACAAATGTAAGACTAGGTCACTACTTAGTGACCTAAAACGTCTTAGATTTGTTTACAGAGGGAGTAGAACAGTAAGTACCATAGACGCTATTTGTTGTAGCGGCTGCAGCTGAAAGCAAGCCGTCATAACACTTCCTCATTTGTTCCACATCCTGCAGTGAAGTTCGAAATGTATTTCAGTATCACAAAATGCATCATTGCAGAATATGAGTTCCCTGCTCTTCACCAAACTAAAAATGGTAGCAGTGTTTAACCGTGGGCCAGCAATAAATAGGGGGCTTTTGCGTGATTTTTGAACAAAAAGAGATATAACTCTTATAAATTTGTAATCAGTTTATAAATAATTTGTGTTGGTTGTGTTCATCAGATTGTTGCAGATTCCGGGGGCCTTGTCTCGAGAACCAAGTAGTGTGGCAGTTTCAGCCATTATAAGATCACTATTCAGTGAACAGAAGATATGGTTGGATCACATTAGTCCATTTTTACCTGTGTCAAAGTGAACTACTCGAATGTTACATTTCAAGGTATTCTTCCGTGCTATCCATCATGTGAAAGAACAGAATGTAAGATACCTATGCCAGATAACTGAGCCACTCCAAGAATACCTTTCAAAGTGTTATTCAGTATCATCCCTCGTAAGGAACAACAGAATTTAAGATACCTACATCATATAACTTGACTGCTCAAGGTTACATTTCAAGGTGTTATTCAGTGTTATCCCTTATCATATTGAAGTAGAACAATAATAATTTAAGATTAGGTTGTGTATATATTCTAGAATTCAGAAATCATAACTTCACTATGACGCGGTTCAACCCAAGCCAGAATCACTGAAAAGCTGCAACAGTAAGCATGATTACGACATCTAAATCGTGCTCAAATAACGTCACTATCCCAAGTCCAAACAGCTTATCCAGTCAAGATTATGTCTATTCAGCGTCCGTGCAGCATCAACGACCCGCAAAGTATCAGAACTGGAATATCTCTCAAAGATTAATGGCATGATGTTTTTTTTGTTGAATATAAGCTCCCATAGCTATGACAGAAAGAAACTTCGATGCTAAGTTATGGACCTTTATCTATCACATTACTTCCGGTCAAGATAATGCACTCTGTGTTGAAATTTTGAGTCAAAATTACGTCTAAAGGCTGGCATTTTTTATTGTAACAACTTTCTCCGGTCGACGCTTCCATCCATAGACTTTGACCAGACAAAAAGGGCTTCTGCACAAATACCTACAGGCAACTGCAGAGAAGTTGCATGTCTTTGTCATGGATTAGAGCCTAACAACTAAACTACCTACTGGACGATATTTTTATGAAAAGAAATTCCTACTTGCATCAACGTGAGGCAACCTCAAACATTTTTTATCCTAAAGGTGGCTCGTATAGATTATTTAATCTCTCAATTAATGGAGAAACATTTGTATCATAGTGTTGATCATGATTCATTGACTGATTGATGCATGGACAGACAGTACATGACAAATTCTCAGAAATGACCATAATTCAGTTTTGCATGCGGATCGCCTCCTATTGAAATCAAATCAAATGACGATTGGCTCCATCCCTCCAGGCTCATTGAGAAAATAAAAATAGTAGTATAGTTTGATGATAACAAATAAGAACAGCCCATTCTTCCTGGAAAAAGGCGCCCGAGAAGATCACAAATTTCCAGGCGAGATCCGATTTTGACGCCGATTTCACGAGGAACCACGGAAACAAACCCCAAAATCACACAAAGGAAAAAGGGCGGATGAGGAGACGGAGCGGGCGGACCTGGGCAGCTTCGGCGAGCTCGTCGAGCTTGGCGGGCGGCGGGGGGTGCGCCTTCCGCTCCTTGGGGTGGTGGTGGCCGAAGCCCCGGAGCCTCCGCAATGGCGATTTCATCTCCGGCCGATGCCTCCGGGACGCCACGCTGTGCGCGGGGAATTGATCAGTCTCTGTATTGATCAAGACGCTTATATGTTTGTCTCTCGGGTCTGTCTCTTGTTCTTCTTTGGCGGTTGTGTAAGACCGGGGTAGGAAACTGACTCGCGAGGGGTCGTCTTTCCCAACGCCAAACCAAAGTCTGGTGACTCCTGCTCGCTTACCTTTGGCAGGGCGTTGTACATATAGCAGCAGGCAGGGCTCACGATTGTATAAGCGAAAACTGAATAGTAAATGGTAAATAAAATCCCCTAAAAAGAATAGTAAATAAAAACATGATACCCTGTAAATTTTGTTTCTCCCTTTTATTTTTCGCACCTACTTTTCGTATATGGTCCACGAGAGTCTCAACACGAATCTCCCGGGAAATGCACGGGACGGAGGAGACACATGAGGTCGGCGCTACCCTCCTCGGTGTCGACCTACACACCTTGTGCCAAGCTCTAGGACATCGACTGTTCCCTCCCACTCGGACGATAGGCTGCAATGCACCAGCAATTTTCACGACTATGAACCAACCTGCATCAAACATCACAAGATTGAAGGTGTGGATCACCGATATGATCTTGATACATACTATACATGTATATATATATGCGCAAAATTTTCAGATTTTTTATTATGCAAAGTAGTATCCGCTGAAAAGTAGATAAAGACACCCGCAAATAAAAGATAGGTAAAGAGCTATGTGCTTTTAAATGTTATAAGACTCCATTTTCATTAATATATACCTAAATCGAGCACCACGCTGCTCTTCTCTTTGGAGCCTACTTTTCCCCGCGTATATTGTTGATCAACATTTGATCTTTGCTACGCGTTCTTTGCCACTCAAGCTTATTAAGCTAGGCACTTTTCTATGGCTTACTATCTTTATTTTTTTTCATGAAATTTGGTGGAGAGAGTAGTATAGGACTAGCATTAGGAGCGTTGTTTGTGTTGTGATAGTATGAAACTTACACATTTCAAGATTTGGTGGCACGTATCACTGCTATAGATAGCGTAAAAACAAATTTACATATCTCAGGGGTTGGTGAAACCATAGTTTTAAAAACCAAACCGGTGGTCGAACCGGTAAGACCGTCAGTTCAGGTTTTTACTGGTCGTACCATTGGTTCGCCGGTTCAATTGCTGGTTTTACAATCAAATAATATACTTAGAATAATTAAAATAGGGTCAAATAGCACTGGTTTCCTCTTAGACAACCAAGAAGGGTAGTTGAGGTAGTTATTAGCCCAAAGATAGGCTAATGCCCATGACATGGGATCTAATCCCACTACTTGCAGCAATATTTTTCAGAGTTTCTCTATACACCGGTTCGGCCATCCGATTTATTAGCCGGTTTCATGAAAGAACCGCCCTATTTTCACCGGTGTAGTTGTGGGTCGGTCTTTTGTGCTTAAAAAATCGATGGGATCGCCGGTTCAGGTTTTTTTCGATTCAACCAACAGTCTGGTTTTTTTAAACTATAATTGAAACTCACATAAGTGTTAAATGGGCCTAAGAAGAAAGGAAACCCGAAACATAAGCTAACAAAGGGGGCTATGGTCTTTTCTAACCACGAAGCAAGGGGAGCGCTTCATTTCTAGCAAGCTTAGTATCTTAAGAAATGTTCCTTATGTTGTACTGATGTCATTTGGATGTTATATAACATTCATATTTGCGTGAATTCTGTTAAGCTTCATGCACTAGCCAACGCAACCAAAAGTCCGAACTGATGGAAAGGGCTAGTGCAATCCACATATACCGTAACACCCCTCTCACGTGTGACGGGGAAGACAAGTCAACACGTGCAACCGAAAGAGAGTGACGGCGCGCGAAACTCACGTATGACTCAAGAGGCTTATACGTGGACACAAAGGGGGGCATTAATAATTTTTAGATAAATTGCACAAACCAGGACTTGAACTCAAGACCTTAGCTCTGATACCATATTAAGTTTCATGCACTAGCCAACGCAACCAAAAATTCGAACGGATGAAAAGGGCTAGTGCAATCCACATACACTGTAACAAATTCACATAGAGTGCAAGGAAAAGAATTATGTGAACCATGTAAGAGTAACTAACAGAATTATCATATAGCCCTCATCACCATAAATTTTGGAGGGTGCTCGGTATCAAGCTTGCGAGCCTCCATGTGACATCCTGTCCTAATAGGATGGTAGACTATTCATATCAACAAGGTACACTTTTATCTGGGAGCCCATTCGAAGGAACCTCAAAGTTAAGTGTGCTTGGCTTGGAGTAATTTGAGGATGGGTGACCTACTGAAAAGTTGATCCTGAATGCGCGCGACTGAGGACAAAGTGCACAAAAAAACTAACGTTGGTCTATGAGGATAGTCTAGATCCTAGGTGCAACAGCCTGAAGTTGGTGGCTAAACCCATGGGTTTGGCCGGGGCGTTACACTTGGAACTAGAGACAACCCTCGCGGTTACATGGTTGTGTGCGAGACAGTGATACATACTTGGGGCACATGTGAATGTTGGCACTGGTGCGCACATGTGTGTGCCAAGAGAAAGAGGAAACATTCCTGATAGGCCGACGGAGATGTCGGTTCCTTTGAGGGGTGTGTGTGTGACATCCCGGCTTAACAAGAATGATAGACTACCCATATTAACAAGGTGTACCTTCTTCTTCGAGAGCCCTCCGTCAAAGGAACCTCCAAGTTAAGCGTGCTTAGCTTGGAGCAATTTAAGGATCAACGACCAATTGGGAAGTTGATTCGAGGGTGGGCACGAGTGAGGACAAACTACACATGAAAGACTAGTATTGGTCTGTAGGGACCGCATAGATCCCATGGGCAATAGCCTAGGACCAGTGGGTGAACCAGTGAGTTTGGTCGGGCGTTACACTCCTTATTTGGAGGTTGGGTGAGGCGATATCATGCACACTCCATCTGCCCAAAAAATGGGTCACAAACATTTCAGGACGCACGCTCACTTTCGTCGTCGCTCACATCCCCGTGCCTTCTTTGATTCGTGCCACATCCAACACTCGGTCCGCTGCGATTTGGCCCCTCTCGGCTCCGTTGAGCCGCTCCTGGACCTCTAACGCTTTGCTACAGGCTCGCAACTTCTTCTCGCCATCCGACCACGTCCCCCCTTCTGCCACGCGACCCCGACGACTTACCCGAGGTAAATTTCCCCAACCTTTTCTCATAATTTAGCTAGTCATATATTTATGTAGATGACATAGGATTCAATAGATGGGTCCGATTGCGTAGCTTGATTCATCATCGGATTCAAGCTCCGAGTCTGATAGTGAAATCATGGACGCCAAAGAAGATGAGGTGATATTGATGGTTGCTGAATGGATATCATCAACCAGAGGGAAGAGGAAGCGCCTGGGCTTGGTTGTGCGACATTTCACCGAAACAGGTGCACTAGCCACGAGCGCCTTATGCCCGATTGCTTTTGTGTCAGGTTGTGCATTCCCGATGTACGTGTTCCAGCGTCGCTTCCGCATGACCGAATGGTTGTTCCGTCGAATTGGCAACAACATGCTCGCTAGTGAACCTCTCTTCCAGCAATGGAGAAATGCCGTTGGTTCCCTAGGCTTTTCCCTTTTCAGAAGGTGACTGCGACACTTTAGATGCTTGCATATGGCTCTCATACAAATTCATGGATGACACTCTTTGAATGCCGAGGACACAACCATGCTCCTTGCGATGCATGAAGCAAAATAGTGGCCTGAGATGCTAGGGAGTGTTGACTATATGCACTAGAAGTGGGAGAACTGCGCTGCGTCTTGGCACGACCAATTCATCGGGTATTGCAAAGATCCAACCATAATTTTGGAAGTTATTGCCTTCGAAGATATATGGATCTTGCATTGCTACCTTGGGTTACCTGGTTCTCACAATGGCATGAAAATTCTTGCAGATATCTAATATGTTTGCATGGCTAAATGCTGCCACTTCTCCACCATGCGACTTTACGGTGAATGACCATCAATATGACCATGGCTAATTTCTAGCATATGGCATCTATCCATCATAGTCAACATTTACAAAGTCAATCTCTAAGCCTGAGAACATGAAACATAAGCATTTTGCCAAGGCAAAGGAAGTTCCGAGGAAAGACAATTGTAGGACATTTGGATTGCTGCAAGCAAGGTTTGCAATTTGTTGGGAGCCTACTCGTTTCTAGAACATGCATGTCTTGCAAATATAATGACATGCTACCCAATATGGTCATAAAGGACGAGAGGGATATGCTAGGCCCCATGGGCATTGACAACCTCGCCAAGCCTCAAGAGAACACAACCACATTCAAGCCTTTGTCGAGGTGTAGCAGAAGAGTGAAGACATGGCCTCACATCATCAGTCGAAAGAAGGATCTCATTGAGCATCACTGGCAGCTAGGCAGGAGATAGTGTGTCTAAATTGATTTTAAAACTTGTTTATTTTTACTTGAACAATTGGTTTGGTCGCATTATTTGTTACATTTGGATTATTCATTGTATTTAGAGATGGTTTGTAATAATAATTGTTCGAATATGCTCATTATTTATTTTTAAATTATTATAAATAGGATAGAAAGAACGTATGACCAATGATAAACGAGTCCTGCTCATAGGAAAAATACGAAGGCCATATTTATGACGACTCTGTATTTGCGCACAACCTTCACAATGTTTAGAATATTATAGAGCACATTACATATAAAAGTTGTTGTACTAAATCAGCGACAATTAATATGTATATGGAGTAGAGTTTTCTAATGTTTTTGTTATCACATAGAGAGATAAAAAAAAACAACAACTAGAGGCAGTCCTTCTCTAGTCTAGTCTCTAGAAAAAGACAGAAGTGGACTTATCCAGTGACTTCGGTCCGATCATGATCCATCATCACCCAGCTACCAAAATGAGGCCTAGCAAGCCCAGTCGCCAGGCCCATGTGTTTGGCAGGAGGAGGGGAGACCTCGCCTCGCGCACAGGCGAGCACATATAAAAGGGCGTCCGCCGATCTAGGGTTTCTTCTGGGACGCAGGCGGCGGCTTAGGGTTTTAACTCGCATCCATTCTCAAGGTAAGCGCCGCCTCCTCCACGAACCTCGATTCAGACCGCCCTTCACCTCACACGGGCTCCTGTTTGATTATTCCGGTTTGTTCTTGTGCCATCGCGTCCGTCTCAGGTTAGCAGGAGGCGGGCCATGGCGCCGTCGCAGCCCAAGTCAGGGCTCTTCGTGGGCATCAACAAGGGCCACGTCGTCACCAAGCGCGAGCTGCCGCCACGCCCGTCCGACCGCAAGGGGGTAAGCAGCCACCCACCTCCACTGTCCTAGTTTCTCCCCCACGTTCTTTTTCTGCCATGTGGTCTCCTTGCGCAATTGATCTACCCATGCATATTATCATGACTTGTGCTTGTTGTTTAGGCTTATTCAATAATAAATTGTGTTCAGGCTGGTGAGATGTCGACATTCAATTGCAGTGATTTGTGCTTGTTTGAATACTATCGTGGTGTACGTGTATCTTTGTTGTAGTTATGATCCAGAAGGGGTAGTGTTCTAAGTGTTACGAGCATTGTAGCATAGTTTGATTGATATTACTGAAGGTCCCAGGTTGTCTGGTTAAATGTGTGATGGGTATCTTGCAATTACATGAAAGCCCTCAAAACTGAGGACTATGAAAATGTACATATTGAGTTCAGCCTGCTGCCTGTAATTCTTGGAACTCCCCAGTTGCTAGCCCTGCAGGCTCAAATGTGCCAGCTTAATCAAGTAATTTATAATTCTGCGTTAATTTTATTTTCCTATTGTTGCTCATGTGTCGATCTGGCTGTTCTTTCTGACTTATATTACTGATACAGACATGTTGTATTTTCATGCCTTGCATATTATTTAATCAATTAGTACTATCTTGTCATGATAAACTCAAAATAGAACTTGCTAGTTTTGAAGCAAAACTGAGTTATTTGGCCATTGTAGTTGGCTATTTTAAACAAAACTTGTGGGAAACTAATACAAAGTGAACTTTGCATTTGTATGGTTCTCTGTGTTTTTTCAATAACTTGTACATGTCTATTCAGTTTGTATTTTCTTTACATTGTTATATCTTGGACAATTTTTGCAGAAAGGTACCAAGAGGGTGCTGTTTGTCAGGAACTTGATTAGGGAGGTTGCTGGATTTGCTCCCTATGAGAAGCGTATCACTGAGCTTCTTAAGGTTGGAAAGGACAAGCGTGCACTCAAGGTCGCCAAGAGGAAGCTTGGTACTCACAAGAGAGCAAAGAAGAAGAGGGAGGAGATGTCAAGTGTCCTCAGGAAGATGAGGTGTGTAACCACTAGTCTGATTATTGCAGTTTATATTATGGACACTATTTTACTATGTTATCCTATAGTTCATTTTCCTTTTTTGTTCTAGATGACTTGGTTACAAAGATCACTAGTGCATAATTCGTCCTCTTACATCATGACTGATGAATTCCGTTGATCACTAGTTGCTTAAATGTCCCTTTTCAAGCCAGTGACTTTTCTATATTGCAAGTAGTGTAGGCTGTAGACAACAGCATCAACTTGGAAGATGTCGGTGTTATGGTGCTGTAGACAATGGAGCAACCTTGGTCATAATCATTGTTGTTTATGTGCTTCTTTAATTGTTTCTTTTGCTTGACCAAAGTCCATTCATCCTACCAATCAGGAAACATAATAGCTCCTGTAATTTCTTTTTCCCTATAACGATAATATATATGAACGAGCTCATTGTTCTCTCCTGGTATGTAGGTCTGGTGGTGGTGGTGCCGCGGACAAGAAGAAATAGATTTTGCATGTTGGTGAAATTCTATTTATCTCAATGCTTTGCCCCGTATTTCCATATTATGCCAAGTTTGTAGCCTGTGGCAATTGGATACGAATGTAGCACATTGCACTTCAAGTTCAGAGTAAAACTATGAATTTTTGACACTATATTTGCAATTGGATTGACATGGTAGTACATTGCATTCTGAGTTCAGAGTAAAACCGTGAGTTTTTGGCACTATCTTTAGTGCGTGGTTTCTATTTGAGAACACCTATCACCTTTTCTTCACAGAAATCAAACGTCTTTGTTTTCTTACTTTTGTATCTGAGCTATCTGTATGGCGATGGTTGTATGTTCTTCCCAGACCTTATTGATCTGGGCAGTAAAGCAGGTTTGATTTTGTATCCTTTAGGACCTTGAGCTGTTTGTACCTAATGCCCCTTCGGTGGGGGAGTGTGCGGTTTTCATGGTCTACCAGCCCATTTAGTAATGGCCCCTTCGGCGGAGAAGTGTGCGCAGCATCGCTGGAAACAAAATCACGGAACCTGAAGCTAAAAACTGGTTGTTTTTCAATGCATGATGCATCATCGGACGAGGAGTTTACACTCATGGTGGTCGGCATGGGAGCTATCTGGTCAGCACGGAGGAAATCGATTCATGAGAATATATACCATAGTGGCATAGTCCGTTTGCAACGCATGGATTCGCATGGATTCGTCAAAGACGAAATTAATACTCTCTCTGGCCCTAGTGTCAAAAAAATGTCTTACATTATGGGATGGAGTAGTAGATGCGAGCATCAATACTCCCTCCGACCCTAGTGTCAAAAAAGCGTCTTACATTATGGGACGGAGTAGTAGATGCGAGCATCGGCGCAGAGGCTATAGCATGTTGTGAACGGCTCACTTTGGCTTCAGATTTAGCACTATGAAGATTCATTTTGGCCTCGGATTGCAAGATTGTTATTGATGACACCGCAAAGGAAGGACTGGGAGCTCATGCATCTATCACCAAGGAGATCGTAAGGACGTTCTAAATTATTTCTGGAATGTCGTTTCACTCATGAGCATCGAAACAACAACTTCGAAGCTCACAATGCCGCTAAAGAATGCTAGCTTTTTTTACCGATGAGACGCCACCTGTGGCTAGGCACTCCTTTCTATACTTTATCTATACATGTTAGCTTCGACATATTGGATATCGAGTGATATATTGGACGATATGTACATATATCGAAGAAAACATGTCTAGTTTTGTTTTCATTATTCTTGTTCAAAACATTTATTTTTAGTAAAACAAAATGTATGATGTCAATGCTTTAATATGACACTTTTAGATTCCCACTTTATTAACTTCTTGATTAAGAAACTATTAAGGAAAGATTCACAAAATCCTTACTCTATGATTAAAAACAATACTATATATATGCATTTGTATGAAAGATTGTGCATGACTTTGATATATAATAAAGCTGTAAATGCATAATCTTATTTCACAACATTCTAATAAATAATTGTTGTCATATTTCCATCATTCTATATCAGTGGACATATCGGGCTAGATATCGGCCATAGCGGTCGATATTTCGGTCTGTATCATATGATATGTTTGAAAATTAATATTTACAAAATGATATGTTACCTTTATATCGGTAGAACCCCAAAAGTGATATATCGGTCGTATCAGCCTAGATTTAAAGGCTTGAATAAAACTTAGCGAGGTTGATCTAAAAAAAACTACCAAAACGTATTATATTAAGGAACAAAGGTAGTACCTGATAGGGATCATATATGAGGATAGGGATTATATATGAGGCATTGAAAGGAAACTCCCCAAGCTTTGCCATACTGATGTTCACATTCGACATGATAAACTGATTTGACAGGAAAAGTACAAGACCATGGTCACATACTAAATAAAACATGCTTTTACAAGAACTCATAAGAATAAGAACTACAAGCAAGTCCACAAAAACTTTCTTAGAAGAATAAGATATTACAAGAAAGTCCTTGAAGAAATCACCACCTTCTGAGTAAAAATCATCTACGACAAACATGCCCTTAGTTCTCCATGATCCTTTGTGTAACTTGGTCTGTCCTTTCCATGCCACACATGAAGTGGATAGATGGTTATGCAAACTGATAGACTTGTGATGTGAGATGTGTAGATATCTTGAGGGGGACACAATTATTCTAGGAGTCATGGTTGTCCATAGAACTTTTTTTGACAAAAAGACTGTAAGGGAACCCCCTACAGTATAATTGGTGCAACAAACCCAAATTGCAAGTACCATGCCTTGAACCTGGGTGGGTGAAAAGGCATCAGCCCCTTCCCACTAGGCTATGCCTTAGTCCATAGAACTTATTGCCTTCGTCCGGTCCTTGTGACATTAATATCTTTACGTTAGCCGCCGCAAGTACGGGACAAGAAGTAGGGCGAATGGGTTATCTCAATATATCGCATCTTGAGAGATAACGTTATGTGAGGGACCGCCCATCAGACATAGACCACTGTATCATATACTGCAGGTATTGACTTAGCCACCACATGGCATACTCATAAAACTTGACTCCATCCCGTGCCCGTACCGAACGGTACCGTACCTAGATGCCAGCAATCTCATCTAAAACATCACATACTTCTCATAGTTTATTTCCTTTGTTTAGTTTAGTATTTATTTTTCGTCTCTCTAATTTAATTCTCCCTTTCTTTGTTCCTTAGTAACCTACTTAAGTAAACTATTTCCAAACTCCGGTTTGGGTGTGAGCGTACTTGTGTTAAGTGAGAGTGCAGCTGTGGGGATTGTGGTGCCATCCTATTCGCTCCCTGTGGGATCGACAAACCTTACTTATCACGAAATTGCTACATAGCCATGTGCACTTGCAACAAGTATGTTGGTTTTACTTCTATTTTCGTAAACAACATAAACTCACATATATTTTCATCTAGATCCAACAACCGAGCTCTAGGAGCACATGAGATGACTCTTTTAGTGAAATCCATAGGCAAGTCAGGGGTCATAGGAGGAGAACTTGTTGTGTCCCCTTCTCAACCTTATATATTTGTCTACCTCGTCCCCAATTAGCAGTGTGGGACTAAAGTTTCACACCTCTTGTAATACATGAATGGGCCAAGTGGGCCTATATGATTTATTCTAGGAATCATATGATTTATGTAATGGGCCTAGTACATGTAATTTCAACATTTTCTGCATCCCCAACACCGAGCTCTAGACTCTTTGATTCTAGTCCCTCGTCATCAAGAACCCAATCTTGCTCTGAATCATGTGCCAAGAGTTCGCGATAGACACAATTTATGTTTAGCTTACAAAAATGAAAATGCTGCCAATGGTAAGGTTTTATTTCCAAAAAAGGAACGCGATTAGTTTGACTTTGTTTTAGCAAGAAACATAAACTTTTTGAGTTGTCCATGGATACACAGAGAGCACAGATGACCGTGCACCATTTACATGCTATACTATTGCATTATAGATGAGCTTTGCCCCATATAAGACAATAATTCCTGGTTAATCTCTATGGTCCATTTAGGTGCATGACAAATGGTGCAAAGTTTAGTTCCATACTGCTATAGTAGTAAGAGTGGGACATCTTTATAAGGACTGCTCTACCACATGTCATTAGGAGCTTGGGAAGAGGAGTTGTACACGCGCGCTCCTCCTCCTTCGCCGCCCACCTCGATTCGCCACGCCTCGTCATGACGCGCGCACGTGATGCGGGTTGCGGCAACGAGCTAAGGTTTATTTTTGCCGGTCAAGAATGGTTAATTAATTGTGAATTAATTAATTAATGAGTCGCTAACGAAAGTGCCAATGTTCGAGACATTGGACCGTGGGCTGTTGGCGGACTCGGTCGTGGGCCTAAGCCCATGCCCATCTACCCGATGACCTATAAAAGGAGGCGCTGGCGTGTGGAGTGAACCCAAACTCATTCACTCCTTCCTTCACAACCCTAGCCGTCATCTACATGTCCTGTCTCTGTGCTACTTCTAGCGATCCCGTCCCGACGATCGCGTGCACGGTTGGTCGGGAGAGCAGGTGACTTTGGAACCTTGTCGCTCGAGATCTAGCCGGGAAAATGATAATAAGGTTTTTGGGGAGCGTCTCGGCGCAACTGCTCCTGATCCTTCCCCATCTCCGCCGTCCTCTACTTACAATACTTCCCCTGCATTGACACCATGCTCGACAACGCCGCCCCAAAGAAGAAGTCCACAGACGAAACCAAGGCAGCTGCCACTGCCGCCACGTTGGCCTGGCCAACCGGAGGGTTGATACGTCTCCATCGTATCTATAATTTTTGATTGTTCCATGACAATATTCTACAACTTTCATATACTTTTGGCAACTTTTTATACTATTTTTGGGACTAACATATTGATCCAGTGCCCAGTGCCAGTTCCTGTCTGTTGCATGTTTTTTGTTTTGCAGCAAATGTTGGAAATATGCCCTAGATGAAGGAAATATACCCTAGAGGCAATAATAAAGTTATTATTTATTTCCTTATATCATGATAAATGTTTATTATTCATGCTAGAATTGTATTAATCGGAAACATAATACATGTGTGAATACATAGACAAACAGAGTGTCACTAGTATGCCTCTACTTGACTAGCTCGTTGATCAAAGATGGTTATGTTTCCTAACCATAGACATGAGTTGTCATTTGATTAACGGGATCACATCATTAGGAGAATGATGTGATTGACTTGACCCATTCCGTTAGCTTAGCACTTGATCGTTTAGTTTGTTGCTATTGCTTTCTTCATGACTTATACATGTTCCTATGACTATGAGATTATGCAACTCCCGTTTACCGGAGGAACACTTTGTGTGCCACCAAACGTCACAACGTAATTGGGTGATTATAAAGGTGCTCTACAGGTGTCTCCAAAGGTACTTGTTGGGTTGGCATATTTCGAGATTAGGATTTGTCACTCCGGTTGTCAGAGAGGTATCTCTGGGCCCACTCGGTAATGCACATCACTATAAGCCTTGCAAGCATTGCAACTAATGAGTTAGTTGCGGGATGATGTATTACAGAACGAGTAAAGAGACTTGCCGGTAACGAGATTGAACTAGGTATTGAGATACCGACGATCGAATCTCGGGCAAGTAACATATCGATGACAAAGGGAACAACGTATGTTGTTATGCGGTCTGACCGATAAAGATCTTCGTAGAATATGTAGGAGCCAATATGGGCATCTAGGTCCCGCTATTGGTTATTGACCAGAGAGGTGTCTCGGTCATGTCTACATAGTTCTCGAACCCATAGGGTCCACACGCTTAACGTTCGTTGACAATATAGTACTATATGAGTTATGTATGTTAGTGACCGAATGTTGTTCGGAGTCCGGGATGAGATCACGGACATGACGAGGAACTCCAGAATGGTCCGGAGACAAAGTTTGATATATGGGATAGTAGTGTTTGATCTCCGGAAGGGTTCCAGAATTCACCGGAAGGGGTTCCGGATGTTTCCCGAAATGTTTGGGCACGAGAACACTTTATGTGGGCCAAAGGGGAAAGCCCACGAGGCTTTTGGAAAGTGCAAAAGGAAGTTTTGGGGAGACCAGAGGCTAGACGCCAGGAACCCTAGCGTCTAGGGGGTAGATGCCGGGACCCTGGCGTCTAGCCCTGGAGTCCGAGAAGGACTCTTGCCTTTCGGGTGAAACCGACTTTGAGGAGGCTTTTACTCCAAGTTTTGACCCCAGGGCTCAACATATAAATAGAGGGGTAGGGCTAGCACCAAAGACACATCAAGAAACACCAAGCCGTGTGTCGGCTACCCCGTCTCCTCTAGTTTATCCTCCTTCATAGTTTTCATAGTGCTTAGGTGAAGCCCTGCGGAGATTGTTCTTCACCAACACCATCACCACGCCGTCGTGCTGCCGGAACTCATCTACTACTTCGCCCCTCTTGCGGGATCGAGAAGGCGAGGACGTCACCGAGCCGAACGTGTGCAGAACTCGGAGGTGCCGTGCTTTCGGTACTTGGATCGGTCAGATCG
Source organism: Triticum dicoccoides (assembly GCF_002162155.2). NCBI lineage: Eukaryota > Viridiplantae > Streptophyta > Magnoliopsida > Poales > Poaceae > Triticum > Triticum dicoccoides. The sequence goes on along the minus strand of NC_041384.1, from coordinate 606,866,710 downwards.
TGAAGAGATACGACTACATCAACCGCGTTGATATAATGCTTCCGCGAACGGTCTACGAGCGTACGTAGGCAACACTCTCCCCTCTCGTTGCTACGCATCACCATGATCTTGCGTGTGCGTAGGATTTTTTTTTTGAAATTACTACGTTCCCCAACACTAGAGGCAATAACAAATTAGTTATTATTATATTTCCTTGTTCATGATAATCGTTTATTATCCATGCTAGAATTGTATTGATAGGAAACTCAGATACATGTGTGGATACATAGACAGCACCATGTCCCTAGTAAGCCTCTAGTTGACTAGCTCGTTGATCGATAGATGGTTACGGTTTCCTGACCATGGACATTGGATGTCGTTGATGACAGGATCACATCATTAGGAGAATGATGTGATGGACAAGACCCAATCCTAAGCCTAGCACAAGATCGTGTAGTTCGTATGCTAAAGCTTTTCTAATGTCAAGTATCATTTCCTTAGACCATGAGATTGTGCAACTCCCGGATACCGTAGGAATGCTTTGGGTGTACCAAACGTCACAACGTAACTGGGTGGCTATAAAGGTGCACTGTGGGTATCTTCGAAAGTGTCTGTTGGGTTGACACGAATTGAGACTGGGATTTGTCACTCCGTGTAACGGAGAGGTATCTCTGGGCCCACTCGGTAGGACATCATCATAATGTGCACAATTTAACCAAGGAGTTGATCACGGTATGATGTGTTACAGAACGAGTAAAGAGACTTGCCGGCAACGAGATTGAACGAGGTATCGGGATACCGACGATCGAATCTCGGGCAAGTATCATACCGATAGACAAAGGGAATTGTATACGGGATTGACTGAATCCTTGACATCATGGTTCATCCGATGAGATCATCGTGGAAAATGTGGGAGCCAACATGGGTATCCAGATCCCGCTGTTGGTTATTGACCAGAGAGATGTCTCGGTCATGTCTGCATGGTTCCCGAACCCGTAGGGTCTACACACTTAAGGTTCGATGACGCTAGGGTTATTAGGAAGACTTGTATGTGATTACCGAATGTTGTTAGGAGTCCCGGATGAGATCCCGGACATCATGAGGAGTTCCGGAATGGTCCGGAGGTAAAGATTTATATATGGAAAGTTATTGTACGGGTTCCAGGAAAAGTTTGGTTTTTCCGGTATTGTACCGGGAAACTTCCGGAAGGTTCCGGAGGATTCCGGAGGGGTCCGGAGGTCCGGAAAATGTTCCACCACGTCCAATACAGCATCATGGGCTGTAGAGGGGCTCCCTAGCCTTAATGGGCCAGGGGCACCAGCCCCCCCAAGGCCCATGCGCATGGGAGAGGGGAAACCCTAAGGGGGAGGGCCTCCACTTGACTTGGGAGGCACTCCTCCCCCCCTTGGCCGCCGCCCCCAACCCTAGATGGGATCTAGGGGGGCCGCCCCCCTCTCTCCCCACCTATAAATAGTGGAGGGGTGGGAGGGCGGCCATACCCTTGCACCTGGCGCAGCCCCTCCCCTCCAATACCTCTCCTCCTCCGCGTGAGCTTGGCGAAGCCCTGCCGGAGAACTGCCACTCCATCACCACCATGCTGTCGTGCTGCTGTTGGACTCTCTTCCTCAACCTCTCCCTCCTCCTTGCTAGATCAAGGCGCGGGAGACGTCTCCGTTCCATACGTGTGTTGAACGCGGAGGTGCCGTCCGTTCGGCGCTAGGATCATCGGTGATTTGGATCATGACGAGTACGACTCCATCAACCCCGTTCTCTTGAACGCTTCCGCTTAGAGATCTTCAAGGGTATGAAGATGAACTCCCTCTCTCTCGTTGCTAGTATCTCCTAGATTGATCTTGGTGACACGTAGGAAAATTTTGAATTATTGCTACGTTCCCCAACAGTGGCATCATGAGCTAGGTCTATGCGTAGATTCTATGCACGAGTAGAACACAAAGTAGTTGTGGGCGATGATTTGTTCAATTTGCTTGCCGTTACTAGTCTTATCTTGATTCGGCGGCATTGTGGGATGAAGCGGCCCGGACCGACCTTACACGTACTCTTACGTGAGACAGGTTCCACCGACTGACATGCACTAGTTGCATAAGGTGGCTAGCGGGTGTCTGTCTCTCCCACTTTAGTCGGATCGGATTCGATGAAAAGGGTCCTTATGAAGGGTAAATAGCAATTGGCATATCACTGTTGTGGTTTTGCGTAGGTAAGAAACGTTCTTGCTAGAAACCCATAGCAGCCACGTAAAACATGCAACAACAATTAGAGGATGTCTAACTTGTTTCTGCAGGGTATGCTATGTGATGTGATATGGCCAAAAGGATGTGATGAATGATATATGTGATGTATGAGATTGATCATGTTCTTGTAATAGGAATCACGACTTGCATGTCGATGAGTATGACAACTGGCAGGAGCCATAGGAGTTGTCTTAATTTATTTATGACCTGCATGTCAATGAAAACGCCATGTAATTAGTTTACTTTATTGCTAACCGTTAGCCATAGTAGTAGAAGTAATAGTTGGCGAGGCAACTTCATGAAGACACGATGATGGAGATCATGGTGCCATGCCGGTGACGATGGTGTTCATGCCGCGCCTCGAAGATGGAGATCAAAGGCGCAAGATGATATTGGCCATATCATGTCACTTTATGATTTGCATGTGATGTTTGTCATGTTTACATCTTATTTGCTTAGAACGACGGTAGCATAAATAAGATGATCCCTCGCAATAATTTCAAGAAAGTGTTCCCCCTAACTGTGCACCGTTGCTAAGGTCCGTTGTTCCGAAGCACCACGTGATGATCGGGTGTGATAAGTTCTAACGTTCGCATACAACGGGTGTAAGCCAAATTTACACATGCAATACACTTAGGTTAACTTGACGAGCCTAGCATGTACAGACATGGCCTCGGAACACGGAAGACCGAAAGGTCGAACATGAGTCGTATAGTGGATACGATCAACATGAAGATGTTCACCGATGATGACTAGTCCGTCTCATGTGATGATCGGACACGACCTAGTTGACTCGGATCATGTATCACTTAGATGACTAGAGGGATGTCTATCTAAGTGGGAGTTCATTGAATAATTTGATTAGATGAACTTAATTATCATGAACATAGTCAAAAGGTCTTTGCAAATTATGTCGTAGCTCACGCTTTGGTTCTACTGTTTTAGATATGTTCCTAGAGAAAATTTAGTTAAGAGTTGACAGTAGCAATTATGTGGACTGGGTCAGTGAACTAAGGATTGTCCTCATTGCTGCACAGAAGGGCTATGTCCTTAATGCATCGCTCAGTGCGTTGAACCTCGAGCGTCGTCTATAGATCTTGGGAAACATCTGACATACACGTTTTGATGATTACGTGATAGTTCAGTGCGTAATGCTAATGGTTTAGAATTATGGCACCAAAGACATTTTTTGAAACGTTGCAGAACATATGAGATGTTCCAAAGACTGAAATTGGAATTTCAGATTAGTGCCCACGTCAAGAGGTATGAGACCTCTACAAGTTTCTTAAGCCTGCAAACTAAGGGAGAAAAACTCAATCGTTGAGCATGTGCTCAGATTGTCTGAGTACTGCAATCGCTTGAATCGAGTGGGAGTTAATCTTCCAGATGAGAAAGTGATGGTTCTCCATAGTGACTGCCACCAAGCTATTGGAGCTTCATGATGAACTATAACATATCAGGGATAGACATGATGGTCCTTGAGCAACTCGCGATGTTTAACACCGTGAAAGTAGAAATCAAGTAGGAGCATCAATTGTTGATGGTTAAAACACTAGTTTCAAGACGGGCAAGGGAAAGAAGGGATACTTCATGAGACGGCAAATCAGTTGCTGCTCTAGTGAAGAAACCCAAGGTTGAACCAAACCCAAGACTAAGTGCTTCTATAATGAGGGGAACGGTCACTGAAGCAGAACTACCCTAGATACTTGGTAGATGAGAAGGCTGGCAAGGTTGATAGAAGTATTTTGGATATACGTCATATTATTCTGTACTTTACTAGTACTCCTAGTAGCACCAGGGTAATAAATACCGGTTCGGTTGCTAAGCGTTAGTAACTCGAAATAAAAGGCTGCGGAGACTAGCTAAAGGTGAGATGACGATATGTGTTGGAAGTGTTTCCAAGGTTGATGTGATCAAACATCGCACGCTCCCTCTACCATCGAGATTGGTGTTAAACCGAAATAACTGTTATTTGGTGTTTGCGTTGAGCATAGACATGATTGGATTATGTTTATCGCCACACGGTTATTCATTTAAGGAGAATAATGGTTACTCTGTTTATTTGAATAATACCTTCAATGGTCTTGCACCTAAAATGAATGGTTTATTGAATCTCAATCGTAGTGATACACATGTTCATGCCAAAAGATATAAGATAGTAAGGATAGTACCACGTACTTGTGGCACTGCCATTTGAGTCCTGTTGGTATAAAACGCATGAAGAAACTCCATGTTGATGGATCTTTGGTCTCACTCATTTTGAAAAGATTGAGACATGCGGACCGTGTCTATTGGTAGATATGCATGAAGAAACTCCATGCAGATGGATCATTTGGACTCACTTGATTTTGAATCACTTGAGACATGCAAATCATACCACATGGGCAAGATGACTGAAAGGCCTCGTTTTCAGTAAGATGGAACAAGAAAGCAACTTGTTGGAAGTAATACATTTTGATGTGTGCAGTCCAATGAGTGCTGAGGCATGCAATGGATATCGTTATGTTCTTACTTCAAAGATGATTCAAGTAGATGCTGAGTATATTTACTTGATGAAACACAACTCTGAATTATTGAAAGGTTCAAGTAATTTCAGAGTGAAGTTGAAGATCGTCGTGACAAGAGGATAAAATGTCTATGATATGATCATAGAGATGAATATCTGAGTTACGAGTTTGGCACACTGTTAAGACATTATGGAAATTGTTTCACGACTAATATCGCCTGGACCACCATAGTGTGATGGTGTGTCCGAACATCACAACTGCACCCTATTGGATATGGTGCATACCATGATGTCTCTTATCGAATTACCACTATCGTTTATGGGTTAGGTATTAGAGACAACCGCACTCACTATAAATAGGGCACCACACAATTCCATTGAGACGACACCATATGAACTATGGTTTAGAAAAACCCTAAGCTGTCGTTTCTTAAAAGTTTGGGGCTGCGATGCTTATGTGAAAAAGTTTCAGGCTGATAAGCTCGAACCCAAAGCGGATAAATGCATCTTCATAGAATACCCAAAACAGTTGGGTATACCTCCTATTTCAGATCCGAAAGCAAAAATGATTGTTTCTAGAAACGGGTCCTTTCTCGAGGAAAAGTTTCTCTCGAAAGAATTGAGTGGGAGGATGGTGGAGACTTGATGAGGTTATTGAACCGCCACTTCAACTAGTGTGGAGCAGGGCACATGAAGTTGTTCCTGTGGCACCTACACCGATTGAAGTGGAAGCTTATGATAGTGATCATGAAACTTCGGATCAAGTCACTACCAAACCTCATAGGTCGACAAGGATGCATACTACTTCAGAGTGGTACATAATCCTATCTTGGAAGTCATGTTTCTAGACAACAATGAACCTACGAGCTATGGAGAAGCGATGGTGGGCCCGGATTCCGACGAATGGCTCGAGGCCATAAAATCCGAGAGAGGATCCATGTATAAAAACAAAGTATAGACTTTGGAAGAACTACTTGATGGTCGTAAGGCTGTTGGGTGCAGATGGATTTTAAAAGGAAGCTGGACAATGATGGTAAATGTCACCATTAAGAAAGCTCGACTTGTCGTTAAGATGTTTTCCGACAAGTTCAAAGGAGTTGACTACGATGAGACTTTCTCACTCGTAGCGATGCTAAGAGTCTGTTGGAATTATGTTAGCAGTTACTGCATTATTTATGAAATCTTGCAGATAGGATGTCAAAACATTGTTTCCTCGACGTTTTTCTTGAGGAAAGGTTGTATGTGATAAAACCAGAAGTTTTTTTGACAATCCTGAAAGATGCTAACAAGTATGCGAAGCTCCAGCAATCCTTCTAAGGACTGGAGTAAGCATCTCGGAGTTGGAATGTACGCTTTGATGAGATGATCAAAGATTTTGGGTTTATACAAAGTTTATGAGAAACTTGTATTTCCAAAGAAGTGAGTGGGAGCACTATAGAATTTCTGATGAGTATATGTTGTTGACTATTGTTGATCAGAAATGATGTAGAGTTTCTGGAAAGCATATAGGGTTATTTGAAAAGTGTTTTTCAATGTAAAACCTGGATTAAGCTACTTGAACATTGAGCATCAAGATCTATAAGGATAGATCAAAATCGCCTAATAGTACTATCGAACGAACACATACCATGACAAAATTTTGAAGGAGTTCAAAAATAGATCTGCAAAGAAGGAGTTCTTGGCTGTGTTATAAGGTATGAGTATTGAGTAAAACTCAAGACCTGACCACGGCAGAATAGAGAGAAAGGACGAAGGTCATCCCCTATGCTTTAGACGTAGGCTCTAAAGTATGCTGTGTTGTGTACCGCACCTGAAGTGTGCCAAGCCATGAGCCAGTCAAGGGGTACAAGTGTGATCTAGGAATGGATCACAGGACAACGGTCAAGGTTATCCTTAGTAACTAGTGGACTAAGGAATTTTCTCGATTATGGAGGTGGTAAAAGAGTTCGTCATAAAGGGTTACGTTGATGCAATCTTTGACACTAATCTGGATGATTCTGAGTAGTAAACCGGATTCGTATAGTAGAACAGTTATTTGGAATAGCTCCAAATAGAGCGTGGTAGCTGCATATACAAGATGACATAGAGATTTGTAAAGCACACACGGATCTGAAAGATTCAGACCCGTTGACTATAACATCTCTCACAATCATAACATGATCAAACCCAGAACTCATTGAGTGTTAATCACATGGTAATGTGAACTAGATTATTGACTCTAGTAATCTCTTCGGGTGTTAGTCGCATGGGGATGTGACCTTGAGTGTTAATCACATAGCGATGTGAACTGGATTATTGACTCTAGTGAAAGTGGGAGACTGTTGGAAATATGCCCTAGAGGCAATAATAAAGTAGTTATTATTATATTTCCTTGTTCATGATAATCGTTTATTATCCATTCTAGAATTGTATTGATAGGAAACTCAGATACATGTGTGGATACATAGACAACACCATGTCCCTAGTAAGCCTCTAGTTAACTAGCTCGTTGATCGATAGATGGTTACGTTTCCTGACCATGGACATTGGATGTCTTTGATGACGGGATCACATCATTAGGAGAATGATGTGATGGACAAGACCCAATCCTAAGCCTAGCACAAGATCGTGTAGTTCGTATGCTAAAGCTTATCTAATGTCAAGTATCATTTCCTTAGACCATGAGATTGTGCAACTCCCGGATACCGTAGGAATGCTTTGGGTGTACCAAACGTCACAACGTAACTGGGTGGCTATAAAGGTGCACTGCGGGTATCTCCGAAAGTGTCTGTTGGGTTGGCACGAATCGAGACTGGGATTTGTCACTCCGTGTAATAGAGAGGTATCTCTGGGCCCACTCGGTAGGACATCATCATAGTGTGCACAATGTGACCAAGGAGTTGATCACGAGATGATGTGTTACGGAACGAGTAAAGAGACTTGCCAGTAACGAGATTGAACGAGGTATCGGGATACCGACGATCGAATCTCGGGCAAGTATCGTACCGATAGACAAAGGGAATTGTATATGGGTTGACTGAATCCTTGACATCATGGTTCATCCGATGAGATCATCGTGGAACATGTGGGAGCCAACATGGGTATCCAGATCCCGCTGTTGGTTATTGACCAGAGAGATGTCTCGGTCATGTTTGCATGGTTCCCGAACCCATAGGGTCTACACACTTAAGGTTCAATGACGCTAGGGTTATTAGGAAGACTTGTATGTGATTACCGAATGTTGTTCGGAGTCCCGGATGAGATCCCGGACGTCACAAGGAGTTCCGGAATGTTCCGGAGGTAAGGATTTATATATGGAAAGTTATTGTTCAGGTTCCAGGAAAAGTTCGGTTTTCCAGTATTGTACCGGGAAGCTTCCGGAAGGTTCCGGAGGATTCTGGAGGGGTCCGGAGGTCCAGAAAATGTTCCACCACGTCCAATACAGCAGCATGGGCTGTAGAGGGGCTCCCTAGCCTTAATGGGCCAGGGGCACCAGCCCCCCCAAGGCCCATGCGCATGGGAGAGGGGAAACCCTAAGGGGGAGGGCCTCCACTTGACTTGGGAGGCACTCCTCCCCCCCTTGGCCGCTGCCCCCAACCCTAGATGGGATCTAGGGGGGCCGGCCCCCTCTCTCCCCACCTATAAATAGTGGAGGGGTGGGAGGGTGGCCATACCCTTGCACCTGGCGCAGCCCCTCCCCTCCAATACCTCTCCTCCTCCGCGTGAGCTTGGCGAAGCCCTGCCGGAGAACTGCCACTCCATCACCACCACACCGTCGTGCTGCTGTTGGACTCTCTTCCTCAACCACTCCCTCCTCCTTGCTGGATTAAGGCGCGGGAGACGTCTCCGTTCCGTACATGTGTTGAACGCGGAGGTGCCATCCGTTCGGCGCTAGGATCATCGGTGATTTGTATCACGACGAGTACGACTCCATCAACCCCGTTCTCTTGAACGCTTCCGCTTAGAGATCTTCAAGGGTATGAAGATGCACTCCCTCTCTCTCGTTGCTAGTATCTCCTAGATTGATCTTGGTGACACGTAGGAAAATTTTGAATTATTGCTACGTTCCCCAACAGTAAATCCATATCAAACGGAGTCTAAACGGGATAAAAACTGAAGGAGATTTTTATGGAATATATGTGATTTTTGGGAAGAAAAATCCATGCGAGACAATGCCCGAGGAGGCCACAAGGCAGGGGGCGCGCCCCGGGGGGCAGGCGCGCCCCTGACCCTCGTGGCCACCCCGTAAGGCGGTTGATGCCCTTCTTTCGCTGCAAGAAAACTAATATCCGGATAGAGATCGTGTTGAAATTTCAGCCCAATCGGAGTTATGGATCTCTGGGAATATAAGAAACGGTGAAAGGGCAGAATCTGAGAACGCAGAAACAGAGAGAGACAGAGAGACAGATCCAATCTCGGAGGGGCTCTCTCCCTCCCATGCCATGGAGGTCATGGACCATAGAGGAAACCCTTCTCCCATCTAGGGAGAAGGCCAAGGAAGAAGAAGAATAAGGGGGGGCTCTCCCCCCCTCGCTTCCGGTGGCACCGGAGTGCCACCTGGGGCCATCATCATCACCGCAATCTTCACCAACAACTTCACCGCCATCATCACCAACTCTTCCACCCTCTATGCAGCGGTGTAACCCCTCTCTTACCCGCTATAATCTCTACTTAAACATGGTGCTCAACGCTATATATTATTTCCCAATGATGTATGTCTATCCTATGATGTTTGAGTAGATCCGTTTTGTCCTATGGGTTATTTGATGATCGTGATTGGTTTGAGTTGCATGTTTTATTATTGGTGCTGTCCTATGGTGCTCTCCATGTCGCACAAGCGTGAGGGATTTCCGCTGTAGGGTTTCCAACATGTTCATGATTTGCTTATGGTGGGTGGCGTGAGTGATAGAAACACATACCTGAGTAAGTAGGTTGTTTGCGTATGGGATAAAGAGGACTTGATACTTTAATGCTATGGTTGGGTTTTACCTTAATGATCTTTAGTAGTTGCAGATGCTTGCTAGAGTTCCAATCATAAGTGCATATGATCCAAGTAGAGAAAGTATGTTAGCTTATGCCTCCCCCTCATATAAAATTGCAATAATGATTACCGGTCTAGTTATCGATTGCCTAGGGACAAATAACTTTATCGTGACAAAAAGCTCTCTACTAAAACTAATTTAGTTGTGTCTTTATCTAAACAACCCCCACTTTTTATTTACGTGCTCTTTATTATCTTACAAACCTATCCAACAACACCTACAAAATACTTCTAGTTTCATACTTGTTCTAGGTAAAGCGAACGTCAAGCATGCGTAGAGTTGTATCGGTGGTCGATAGAACTTGAGGGAATATTTGTTCTGCCTTTAGCTCCTCATTGGGTTCGACACTCTTACTTACCGAAAACTGTTGCGATCCCCTATACTTATGGGTTATCAAGACCTTTTTTTGGCGCCGTTTCCGGGGAGCAATAGCGCGGGGTGAATATTTTCGTGTGTGCTTGTTTGCTTTATCACTAAGCAATTTTTATTTGATGTTCTTAGTTGTTTTCTATCTTTAGTTATGGGTAGGAAACGCAAAATACCAAAAAAATTAGTTGTACCTACTGAACCAATGGTTGAAGAACCACTCAAAATCTATCACACTCCTAAAGCTTATTACTTGGATCATCTTTGATCCCTATGTGCTCGTGCTGAAACCCCAACTAGCTTAGTTGAGGGCAAATCTTTAGATGAGCATGCTTGTTATGTGCGACACCGCATATCTGAAAAAGGGAAACGTTTACTGGATCAAATTCATCGTTTGCAATGCTATGCTTGGAATTTATGCGAAATATATGATTATACTTGTTGTTCTGAAGACCCTAAGAAACACCTTCCCTACCAATGTTTGTTTAGTGATAATGGAATCGTATCTTCGTATGATAAGGGTGTTTATAATTACTATGATGTTCAACAAATTGAAGAATTTGTTGCTTCTAAGGGTTCTTACGAAATTGCTTCTTTGATTGAAAAGTATGATGCTACTCTTTACAAATCTGAAAATTTTGCCATACTTAAATATTGCTATGATAATTATGCTTCTAATGCCTATGTTGAACCATATATTGAGGACTACTCCGCTGTCCAAGAAGAGACTAATATTTTGCAGGAGTCTATGGAAGAAGAAATTGATGAAACTGTGAGCTCATTGGATGAAAAAGATGACGAGGAGAGCGAAGAACAAAAGGAGGAAGAGCGGATTAGCTACCCGTGCCCACCTTCTAATGAGAGTAACTCTTCAACTCATACATTGTTTAATTTCCCTTCGTGCTTACCGAAGGATGATTTCTATGATGACTATTATGATCCCTTTGATTCTCTTGAAACATCCCTTTTTGATGATGCTTGCTATGCTTGTGGCCAAGATGCCAATATAAATTATGCCCATGGAGATGAACTTCCTATAGTTCCTTATGTTAAACATGAAATTGTTGCTATTGCACCGACGCATGATAGTCCTATTATCTTTTTGAATTCTCCCAACTACATTATATCGGAGAAGTTTGCACTTATTAAGGATTATATTGATGGGTTGCATTTTACTATTACACATGATGATTTTGATGAATATAATATGCATGTGTTTGCTGCTCCTACTTGCAATTATTATGAGAGGAACTATATCTCCACCTCTGTATGTTTCCAATACAATAAAATTGTAAGAAACTGTTTATACTATGCATTGGCCTTTACTATGTGTGCATGAATTGTTCTTTTATGACATGCCGATGCATAGGAAGAGAGTTAGACTTCGTTGTTGCATGATATACATTATTTTGTGCTCACTACTAAATTCAAAATCATTTCTAATTAAAATTGGCTTCGATATACCTTGGGATCCGGGTGGATCCATTACTTGAGCACTATATGCCTAGCTTAATGGCTTTAAAGAAAGCGCTGCCAGGGAGACAACCCGGAAGTTTTAAGAGTCATTTATTTCTGTTGTGTGCTTTTATAAAGTTTAAAAATAAAAATAATGTGCCAAGATTTGCCTTTAGGATGTTTACTTTGCTTGTTGGTTTGTATGGTGCAGGACATAAACTTTGGCTGTAGTGCGCGATTTTACATTTTTTACTGGAACGTCAAATGGTTCTGATTATTTTTGCACTGTCTTTATATATAATTTTTTATTTTTCCTAATTTTGGTAGAATTTTTGGAGCACCATAGGTATGGTTAATGTTCAGATTATTACAGACTGTTCTGTTTTAGACAGATTTTGTTTTTGATGCATAGTTTGCTTGTTTTGATGAAACTATCGATTTATATCAGTGGATTAAGCCATGTAAAAGTTATATTACAATAGATATAATGCAAAAACAAAATATGAATTGGTTTGAAACAGTACTTAGAGTAGTGATTTGCTTTATTATGCTAACGGATCTTACCGAGCTTTCTGTTGAGTTCTTGTGTGGATGAAGTGTTCGATGATCGAGAAGGTCTCGATGTGAGAAGAAGGAAGAGAGTCAAGAGCTCAAGCTTGGGGATGCCCGAGGCACCCCAAGTAAATATTCAAGGAGACTCAAGCGTCTAAGCTTGGGGATGCTCCGGAAGGCATCCCCTCTTTCTTCAACAAGTATCGTTATGTTTTCGGATTCGTTTCGTTCATGCGATATGTGCAATCTTGGAGCGTCTTTTGCATTTAGTTTTCATTTTTCTTTTATGCACCATGCTGGTATGAGATAGTCCTTGGTTGATTTATGGAATGCTCATTGCACTTCACTTATATCTTTTGTGTATGGCTTTATAGAATGCTTCATGTGCTTCACTTATATCATTTGAAGTTTGGATTGCCTGTTTCTCTTTACATAGAAAACCGCCATTTGTAGAATGCTCTTTGCTTCACTTATATTTGTTAGAACATGGGCATATATTTCGTAGAAAGAATTAAACTCTCTTGCTTCACTTATATCTATTTAGAGAGATGACAGGAACTGGTCATTCACATGGTTAGTCATAAAATCCTACATAAAACTTGTAGATCACTGAATATGATATGTTTGATTCCTTGCAATAGTTTTGCGATATAAAGATGGTGATATTAGAGTCATGCTAGTGGGTAGTTGTGGATTAGTAGAAATACTTGTGTTGAGGTTTGTGATTCCCATGCACGTATGGTGAACCGTTATGTGATGAAGTCGGAGCATGATTTATTTATTGATTGTCTTGCTTATGAGTGGCGGTCGGGGACGAGCGATGGTTTTTTCCTACCAATCTATCCCCCTAGGAGCATGCGTGTAGTACTTTGTTTCGATAGCTAATAGACTTTTGCAATAAGTATGTGAGTTATTTATGACCAATGTTGAGTCAATGGATTATACGCACTCTCACCCTTCCACCATTGCTAGCCTCTCTAGTATGGCGCAACTTTCGCCGGTACCTTAAACCCACCATATACCTTCCTCAAAACAGCCACCATACCTACCTATCATGGCATTTCCATAGCCATTCCGAGATATATTGCCATGCAACTTCCATCATCATCATATACATGACTTGAGCATTTATTGTCATATTGCTTTGCATGATCGTAAGATAGCTAGCATGATGTTTTCATGGCTTGTCCGTTTTTTTATGTCATTGCTACGCTAGATCATTACACATCCCAGTACACCGCCGGAGGCATTCGTATAGAGTCATATCTTTGTTCTAGTTTCGAGTTGTAATATTGAGTTGTAAGTAAATAAAAGTGTGATGATCATCATTATTAGAGCATTGTCCCATGTGAGGAAAGGATGATGGAAGCTATGATTCCCTCACAAGTTGGGATGAGTCTCCGGACTTTAAAAATAAATAAATGAGGCCAAAGAAGCCCAAATAAAAAAAGAGGCCAAAGAAGCCCACCAAAAAAAGGAATAAAAAATGAGAGAAAAAGAGAGAAGGGGCAATGTTACTATCCTTTTACCACACTTGTGCTTCAAGGTAGCACCATGTTCTTCATACAGAGAGTCTCTTGAGTTATCACTTCCATATACTAGTGGGAATTTTCATTATAGAACTTGGCTTGTATATTTCGATGATGGGCTTCCTCAAATGCTCGAGGTCTTCATGAGCAAGCAAGTTGGATGCACACCCACTTAGTTTTTAGTCTGAGCTTTCATACACTTATGGCTCTTAGTGCATCCGTTGCATGGCAATCCCTACTCACTCACATTGATATCTATTGATGGGCATCTCCATAGCCCGTTGATATGCCTAGTTGATGTGAGACTATCTTCTCCTTTTTGTCTTCTCCACAACCACCATTCTATTCCACCTATAGTGCTATGTCCATGGCTCACGCTCATGTATTGCGTGAAAGTTGAAAAGGTTTGAGAACATCAAAAGTATGAAATAATTGCTTGGATTATCATCGGGGTTGTGCATGATTTGAATATTTTGTGTGGTGAAGATGGAGCATAACCAGACTATATGATTTTGTAGGGATAACTTTCTTTGGCCATGTTATTTTGAAAAGACATGATTGCTTTATTAGTAGGCTTGAAGTATTATTGTTTTTATGTCAAATGATAGACTATTGCTTTGAATCACTCGTACCTTAATATTCATGCCATGATTAGATATGTGATTAAGATTATGCTAGGTAGCATTCCACATCAAAATTATCTTTTTTGTCATTTACCTACTCGAGGACGAGCAGGAATTAAGCTTGGGGATGCTGATACGTCTCTGTCGTATCTATAATTTTTGATTCTTCCATGCCGATATTCTACAACTTTCATATACTTTTGGCAACTTTTTATACTATTTTTGGGACTGACATATTGATCCAGTTCCTGTTTGTTGCATGTTTTTTGTTTTGCAGTAAATCCATATCAAACGGAGTCCAACGGGATAAAAACTGAAGGAGATTTTTTTTGGAATATATGTGATTTTTGGGAAGAAAAATCCACGCAAGACGATGCCCGAGGGGGCCGTGAGGCAGGGGGCGCGCCCTTGACCCTAGTGGCCACCCCGTAAGGTGGTTGATGCCCTTCTTTCACCGCAAGAAAGCTAATATCCGGATAGAGATCGTGTTAAAATTTCAGCCCAATCGGAGTTACGGATCTCCGGGAATATAAGAAACGGTGAAAGGGAAGAATCTGAGAACGCAGAAACAGAGAGAGACAGAGAGACATATCCCATCTCGGAGGGGCTCTCGCCCCTCCCATGCCATGGAGGCCATGGACCAGAGGGGAAAACCTTCTCCCATCTAGGGAGAAGGCCAAGGAAGAAGAAGAAGGGGGGCTCTCTCCCCCTCGCTTCCGGTGGCACCGGAGTGCCACCGGGGGCCATCATCATCACCGCAATCTTCACCAACAACTTCACCGCCGTCATCACCAACTCTTCACCCCTCTATGCAGCGGTGTAACCCCTCTCTTACCCGCTGTAATCTCTACTTATGGTGCTCAACGCTATATATTATTTCCCAATGATGTATGGCTATCCTATGATGTTTGAGTAGATCCGTTTTATCCTATGGGTTATTTGATGATCGTGATTGGTTTGAGTTGCATGTTTTATTATTGGTGCTGTCTTATGGTGCTCTCCGTGTCGCGCAAGCATGAGGGATTCCTTCTGTAGGGTTTGCAATATGTTCATGATTTGCTTATGGTGGGTGGCGTGAGTGATAGAAACACATGCCCGAGTAAGTAGGTTGTTTGTGTATGGGATAAAGAGGACTTGATACTTTAATGCTATGGTTGGGTTTTACCTTAATGATCTTTAGTAGTTGCGGATGCTTGCTAGAGTTCCAATCATAAGTGCATATGATCTAAGTAGAGAAAGTATGTTAGCTTATGCCTCCCCCTCATATAAAACTGCAATAATGATTACCGGTCTAGTTATCGATTGCCTAGGGAAAAATAACTTTCTCGTAACAAAAAGCTCTCTACTAAAACTAATTTAGCTATGTCTTTATCTAAAAAGCCCCCACTTTTTATTTACGTGCTCTTTATTATCTTGCAAACCTATCCAACAACACCTACAAAATACTTCTAGTTTCATACTTGTTCTAGGTAAAGCGAACGTCAAGCATGCGTAGAGTTGTATCGGTGGTCGATAGAACTTGAGGGAATATTTGTTCTGCCTTTAGCTCCTCGTTGGTTCGACACTCTTACTTATCGAAAACTATTGCGATCCCCTATACTTGTGGGTTATCAAGGGTATGATATGCTCATCCCTCATTTACTCGTTCATGTGCTATCCGTATATGCTGTGTTCATAGATGTTTCAATTCTATGTATTGTACGTGCTCACATGCTTAGGTATCAGTATGAGTTGCATACTGTGATTGTCATACTTACTATTTACTCATGCATTAGATTAATCAAAAAGGTGTTGACATTTCCAACAAGCCCGAAACCTAATTTTAGGCAATTTTCAATTCAAGGTTTCGCCGCTACACTGAAATCGGAGAAGTTTACTAGAAAGCATTTAAAGCTTTGGCAGACGAGGACTACCTTGTGGCTCACAACTGTGAACGTGTCCTGGGTCGGTGCTATGGATCCCGCAGGTATGATTACTCCTGAACATGAGAAGGCGTTTAGGGAGACGACCAACTCTCTTTGTGGGAGCTGTTCTTACTATGATCAGAGACAAGTTGGTTGACGCATATCTCCATATGCGCGTTGCCAAAAACTTATGGGATGCGCTCAAATCTAGGTTCGGCGCAACCGATGCTGGAAGTGAACTGTATGCTATGGAGCAGTTCCATGATTACAGGATGGCTGATAACCGTCTTGTTCTGGACTAGGCTCATGAGATAAAGTGCATCGCTAAGGGGCTGGAGCTCCTGAAGTGTGAGTTACCAGACAAGTTTTTTGTGGGTTGCATTATTGCAAAACTCTCTCCTGGATGGAGGAACTTTGCTACTTCTCTCAAGCACTTGAGACGTGAATTCTCTGTTGAGGATGTCATCGGCCATCTAAGTGTTGAGAAAAACCCGAGAGCAAATGACTCACATGTGGAAGGGGCAGAGGGTTCTTCTAGCGCCATTGTGGTGCAGAAGAATTTCCACAAGTTCAAGGGAAAGAACACTATCCAACAGAATACTACCTTCAATAAGAAGGGTAAGAAGAAAGACAAAAAGAGAGATGTGATGCGTCTCAAACGTATCTATGATTTATGAAGTATTCATGCCATATTTACAATAATTTTATATGGTTTTGGTGCAATTTTATATGATTTTTGTGTACTAACCTATTAATTAGTGCCCAATCGAGTTGCTGCTTTCTACATGTTTTTGGTTTTCCAGAAAACCCATACCAAATGAAGTCCAAATGCCATGAAAATTTACGGTGACTTTTTTGGAACATAAGACACCCCAAAGCTTCGAGGAAGGACCAGAAGACCCACGAAGCGGCCACAAGCTCACCTCGCGCGCCCTAGGGGTTAGGGAGTGCTGTCCGAGCTTGTGGGCCCCTCGTAACTCCGATTGGCGTGATTCCAATACTGAAAAATCCTATAAATCCAGAAAGAGACTTAGAACTTTTACGCCACCGCCGCAAGCCTCTATACTGAAGCACATAGGTATTGAGTCACTTCATCATCCCGATTGACATTGGGGTAATCCAGTGACAATGGGGTATTCTATTGAGTCACTTGATGTATATTTTGGTAGTCAACTTGCGGATTCTCGATGTGACATCGGGGGTAATCTAGGCACATAGGTTGATACACATTTTCATCCTACTTTCTTCGATAGAAACTTTGGTCTAATCTTTGAAGTTCTTTGTGTTAGATTGAATATTATGAATATGAAATTGTTTGACACATATCGAATAATTAACTCACGTATACTTGTGGTGACATTGGAGTATCTAGATGACATTAGAGTTGATTGATGCGTATCATATGGTGTTATTGTAGTATGATCTCTAGGGTTGTTTGCTACCTACAACAATTTCATCTTATGTTCTCCACTATTGATAGGAACTTTGGAGTGATTTTTTGTCGCACATTGAGGGATTGTTATACGATTCAATTATGTTAGCACTGTTGAGAGATTGCACTAGTGAAAGTATGAACCATATGCCTTGTTTCTAAGCACTGATATACCATTTTGCTTGTTGTTTGCTACTTATTACCTTGCTGTTTTTAATTTTTCAGATTATAAAAACATATTTCTACCATCCGTATTACACTTGTATCATCATCTCTTCGCTGAACTAGTGCACCTATACAATTGACAAATGTATTGGGTGTGTTGGGGACACAAGAGACTTTTTGTTTTGATTGCAGAGTTGTTTGAGGGACCATCTTCATCCTACACCTCCCACTGATTGATAAACCGTAGGTCATTCCACTACTAGGGAAAACCCCTAGTAGTAGCGCAGGTTTTGTCGTGGTTTTGTCACGACAGATGTCCTAGAGAAAGGACTTAGTCGTGGAGCCATCGCGACGGGTTAGCTTGAAGGGGTTAAAGCGGACACAAGGACGCAAGAGAGTTTATACTAGTTCGGCCCCTTCGATGAAGGTAAAAGCCTACGTCTAGTTGTTATGGAATTGATGGGGTTTCGATGACTAGGGAGCAAACAAGCTTCGCCTATGTATCGAGTTGTTGTCTATTGTCCTTGAACCACCGCCGGGTCGTCCCCTTATATACACGGGTGACTCCCGTCGGCTTACGAAGTCCCAATACCGGCTCATAGATGTGTCCGGTTTGGTCTCTACTTATTCCTAACTTACAATACAGGTTAACTACTAACGCTGGTTTACGGCTACAGGCCTTGAACCGACCATGGGCCTTGATCCCTCCTCTGTCTTCTTGGGCTTTAACATACTTAACTACTGACGAAGTTAACTTGGCCCAGATAGGCCGGTTTACACCCAGTAGTAATATCCCCAACATTAGGCCCCAGATTGATTTGAACGAGTTCATGTCAATCCTTTAATAAAAGATTCACCTTCAATGTCTTCTTATAAATTGGTAAACCGCCATGATGTCATCTTCTCTGATTGCTATAAACCGGAGCGACGTCACCTGTCATAACGAAGCTATCCATTATGCTTCTTTGTTTAATAGATCGGCGGAAATCGAGGCGACAACTCCGTTTTGTGGCCCCTTGATTGTCGCGCCTGACTCATGTTCTTTCGCATTATAAATAGGACCGAAGGGTCATTTCTTTTCTCCTTCCGTGCCTTCTTCGTCTTCCTCACGTCACCAACCTCGGAGCTCCGCTGCCGCCGTCGACCTCTGCCTCATCCTTGGCCGCTGCATCAACCTGAGCGCACCAGAACATCGCGGCAACCTTCCGCATCTTCCTTAGCTCCGGTAAATCTTCTATCCTTTCCCCCGCAGATCTGGCCTAGGGTTTCGTAGTTCTTCAGTGTTCATCGTCTGCCTCTTGCTTATACGTTAGATCTTTAGATGAATCCGCAAATCTTTACTCTGTGCAATGATAGTTGTTTGACCTTCACCTTCACTTATGCATCTCAAACCATAGATCTATATGAACGTTTTGCTCATTGGTTCGGTACTGCTCCTTTGAACCTCTAAGTATTTATCTTTTTTCTGAACTTGCTTCAGATCCAATGCTGTAAAGAAATCTTGTGAAACCTGTTTCTGCGTACTTGTCCATCCGCAATCTCTGCTTTTTAATGCTTAGATCGGGTGGTTTAACCTTATAGAAAATTTTCCAAATCGGTATATGCCATTAGTCCCCTTGTTGAACCGCCATATGTTGGTTGCTTCATGAAACTCCGGTTCAGATAGTTCCGTCTCCGGTTTAACAGTGCACATACCAACGTACCTTGATCAAATGCATTTTTGAACCAGAATCTTCTACCTTGTAGATTCCATCATGGCCAAGCAAGTATATGAGTGCAATTGGGTTCCTTCTCGCGTCACAGAAGATCAACTGGACGATTTAGTCCTGATTGGCGCTTTAGGCAGCAAAGATACCATCCATTGGAGGGCTCCTAGCAAAGAATGCCCTCCCACACCTCGAGAAGGAGAGGTTGTTGTTTTCGTAGATCACTTAGCCCGGGGCTTTAAGCCGCCCGGTTCTAAATTTTACCGGGATGTTTTAGCCGATTTCCAACTCCATCCACAAGACACTGGCCCCAACTCTGTTACAAATATGTGTCACTTCCAAGTGCTCTGTGAGGTGTTCTTTCAAGAGGAGCCCACAGTGGAATTGTTTAGAGATCTTTTCCATCTAAACTGCCGTACCGAGTTTACTGATGGCTCTAATACGGAGTTGGGTGGCATGGCGATTCAGAAAAGGAAAGAGGTCACATACCCTCATGCCAAGCTGCATAGTCACCCCAAGGAGTGGAATCAGACATGGTTCTACTGCAAAGACACCTCCCTTGCTGGTGAGAATCCCTTGCCTGGCTTTCGTCCGGAGCGGCTTAGCAATACACACCCTTTTCCTTAGAGATTGACTGCCCAGGAGAGAAGCAAATATGCTCCCCAACTGTCAAAGCTCAAAGCCTTTATGGCCAACGGTGTAACAGGGGTTGATCTCGCTCGCTGTTGGATATCATGGAGCATACTGCCCCTTAGTCGGGGCTCCAGTTTGATGTGCGAGTATACTGACAATGTTGATGACCCACCGCGACATTCAAAAATCCAGCTCTCCGATGAAGAAATCACAGAGGCTATGAATAAGATGCTCAATGAACCGGAACACGTCTGCGCTAGAACCGGCCTGCTTCGCTTCTGCGTCACCAACAAACCGCCAGCTGTAAGACTTTGATTTTTCTCTTTGCTGAATCTGTTATTGATATGTCTGGTCATTGTTTAATATCAGTATCTGCGTAATCAGGGCAATGATCCATTTTGGAGCAAAAAACTGCCGCAGGAGAAACCAGAAAAGACAGACAAACCGGAAAGAGCAACTCGGCAAAAGGCTAAAGCTGTGAAGAAGACTGCCCACAGGAAAAGAACCACTGCATCTTCTAATCCGGCCCCTGATGATGATGTGGATAATCCGGACTTTGAGGTAGAGCTTGACTCACTTGGTTTATTTTTCATGCGTCTTATTGATGATGATATTTGTCAGGATGATGCCGAAGCCAGCCACGCGGATGTTGCAGAGGTAATTATTCTCTCTTCCGATTCAGAAACTTTGCCTTCACAAAAAATCCGTCAGGCAATCCAGAAAGTTAAATTTTCTCATCCTCTTGCTTATTTGGATCCTAAATTTCTTATGAAGACCCAACAACACGAAGCTCGTCGCACAACCCGGCACATCGGCCAGGTAGTTACCTCCGCCGGTTTACCGAATAGTCCGGTTCGGAAACGCCATTCAGAGGTCTCTAATTTGCTTGTCAGTGCTTGTCCTAAAGCGGGCTGCTTTCGTCAACGTCTTAATCCGTCTGACTCCGATTACCAGGTTACTTCCCACTCATCTTCTGGCGAGTCATCGGCTACTCAGCTCCCACCGCTTAAAACGGTGCTTGGGTAAGCTATACTTCTTGTGATGTTTGTAGTACATCGCCTTAGAACATATGCTGTATTTGATTTATTATTCTTCCCAGGGCCAAACCTAGGCCAAGCAAGAAGGCCCGTCTGGACAAAGCGGCCGAAGAAGATGTCGTTCTTGAAGCAGGCAAGACACCCAATGTTGAAGCGGCTATTCCTGAGGATATTCCCAACGATCCACCGCAGCAAGATGATGATCCTATTGCTGAAGAGAGACCTGCTGATACCTCAGGTCCTGTCAATCAGCCCACAGGTTCCATTCGGATTGAAAGCTCCACCGGTCCAGCAAAACCTACTGACAAGCCAACAGCTCCAGTGCAAACCGGCGGTACCAAGGATGATGAGGTTGTCATTACTGGCACTGGCCATACTGAGCCAAGCAATCCTGTCGCTTTATCCAAACATTCTGCCAAGGAAGAATTTGCTGCCTTTGGCAAAGGCAAGTGGAACGCTGATCTGACGACTTACGCTGCTCTGAACGCCCAAGATATCCATTCCGGCTATCTGAACCGGCTGTATACCAGTCGCGACTATGAAGCCTATCTGGTTAATATGATGAAAGATAAATATGAGGTAACTTCCATATGCTCCTTCCTGCTTATATGCTTCTATTCTTGCTGACTCTCCTAGCCCCCAAGGGCCGGTTTGTAATATTCTTTCAAACCGGGACTTTATAAATCTTCATGCTTTGAAATTCGCTGATGTAGCCCCCAAGGGCCGGTTCAACTTAGCGTAGTTAAACCGGTACTTTAAGTAATTGAAACTGCCGCATCAGAATATATATGAGCAAATAGCCATTAGCCCCCAAGTGCCAAGTTGAATACTTGTATTGATCTTGGGACTTTGTAAACAATTGAAAGATGAAGATCGAATATGCATTAGCCCCCAAGTGCTAAGTGCATAACTTGTTATGTGGTTGGTACTTGAATCCTTATACCGATTTGTTGAAGCATATATCTGTATGCATGCAGGCGGAGCTGAAGACGAAAGAAAACCAAGTCACCAATCTCCAAGAAAACCTGAAAACCCAACAGGCTGAAACCTCCAAAGCAAAAGAGGAATTGGCCAGCGCTTTAAGCGCCATGGAACAACTTAAGGAGAACTCCAAGAAGAAACGGGCGGATTGGGCCACTGAAAAGTCCGCTTTGATCAAACGAGCAAAGGATGCCGAGGCTGCACTAAAACCAGTGGCGGATGAACTGACCAGCATAAAGCGGCACATGCATGCCATGACCACTGCTATCTTTGGTAAGCCAGCTTGCCTTCTGAATTGGCTCTGCCTTCTTACAGAGTCGCCGGTTTATTAACCCTTTATGGTATTTCTGGGACACGCATTGGTCACTTGGGGTCAGATGTGTGGAAGAAATTGAAAGCCGCCTATACATTGGTTGAACAATTGTATACTGGTGCCCAACGGATCATCTGTACCGCATCTCATAACAAACCGGCGCCCACTTTGATTCAAGATACTCTGATGAAACTGTCAATGCTTCCTGCCCGGGTTGAAGAGCTGAAGAAATCTGCTGCTCGAACCGGTGCAATCAATGCCTTAATCCGGGGAAAAGCCTGGGTGCCGGATTTTGATCCTATTGAGGCGGCTCAGGGCTATCCTAGCTTGAAGGAAGACG
The DNA here is from genome assembly GCF_002162155.2 of Triticum dicoccoides. Taxonomy (NCBI): domain Eukaryota; kingdom Viridiplantae; phylum Streptophyta; class Magnoliopsida; order Poales; family Poaceae; genus Triticum; species Triticum dicoccoides. The sequence goes on along the minus strand of NC_041384.1, from coordinate 606,843,919 downwards.
GGTCAGAATTTGGTGAAGCGGATCTGCGAGCAATAAACCGGGAGGTACGTCCGCTAGCTTGTTAGTTGGCTGAGGAAGCAGACTTGTCTCATTATCAAGCGCAATATGACAGTCAGAACAAGCGAATAGCTGCACCAATCCATGAATCGGAAAATCTGATCCCTCCAATCCGTAAGCATACTTACGCTCCCGATATTGACCCGTCATTGCTGATCCATGATGAAGCTGTTTTTCAAGCATTAATGGGAATCGACTGGACAACTGTGGATTTCCAGCCACTGGGTAGAGAAACGGAGGTTGAAGCGGCGCAGGATGACCCACAACCATCAGGCCAGGCTGGTGACCAAGCTTGAACCGAAAGCCGGTTTTAAAACTGCCTCTCCTTTGCGAAAAACAATGATATTATTATGGGCACCATGTTGCCTTGTAATAGGCTAGCTGATACCTTTGATGTTGATATGCCTTCGTGCATAATTTGTTCTTCCTGTGGTAATGAACTTTCCAAAACACTTTCTGAAATGAGAAATTCGTCAAGTGCCACCGCGGTTGTACCGTCAGGCGGAATATGATGTCTGTATATATGAAATCAAAACATCCAAAACAAAATTTTAAGTATATGATCAATTTTTTGATATACAGAATACCTGCCATCGTTGAGTGTGAAGTTGGCTTGGCCAATCTTGAAGCGGAGTTTTGCAAAGCCACACTGTTGGAGGAGATAACAGCTCCTGTATATATATATGATGTTGGTTTACCATGTAAACCGTGCCGGGTTATAATAAACACCGTGTTACTCCATAAGAGGATGTTAACAACAAGGATCAAACCGGGAAAATAGTGTCCGGATTGACGTGAACTGTGTTCCGTCAATTGATTGGTTAAAAAACTTTGTCGGTTTAAAAAATGCAATAAAAAGCAAAAAAAAACCTTCAAAGAAAAGTGTGAAGCAAAGCAATGACAAAACCGTTTGCCAAAAAGGTTTATTTAAGCTGATCAAATGGCGTTACCATGGCCAAACATGACCAAGCTCCCGTTAGGTGTAACTATGGTTCTAGTCAGCCAGGTCCCCAAATGAAACCGTGGCATTTATGCCGACCAAATGGCATGGTCATGGTTCGGGTTCGACCAAGCCACCAAGTGATTCTATGGCCTTAGGCCGATCAAGAGGCATGACTGGTTCAGACATGACCAAGTCCCCAAGTGATCTGGTGGCTCTCGCCTATCAAGAGGCATGGTATTGGTTCGGACACGACCAATCCTCCAAGTGATATAATACGATGCTTTTAGCAAAGCGAACTCAAGGGGTAAACCGGAAGCCGCTTTAGAACAACTCCGTGTAACCACCCATGATGCAAAAGAACAGATATCCCGCTTTAGCTGAGGTTCTAGTTTATTATAGTTAATATACATCGTTGTAATATGTACATAAGTAGAACCAATGGATCAGGTATAATAAGGCCGAAGATGAGCTATGTTCCACGGCCTATTGGTCTCCTCCTCTGATGTACGTGAGTCCTTATGTTCTCGAATATCGATCAGATAGTATGACCCGTTGTGCAGATTCTTGCTGACCACGAAAGGCCCCTCCCAAGGTGGGGATAACTTATGCATATCAGTCTGATCTTGGATGAGCCGAAGCACCAAATCTCCCTCCTGAAAGGTTCTAGTTTTGACCCGGCGACTGTGATAACGACGAAGATCCTGCTGGTAAATCGCCGATCGGGCGGCTGCGATGTCATGCTCTTCATCCAACCGGTCCAAAGCATCTTGCCGTGCTGTCTCGTTGTCCGCTTCAACATAAGCCATTACACGAGGTGAATCATGGCGGATATCACTGGGGAGAACCGCCTCCGCTCCATAAACCATGAAGAACAGTGTGTATCCTGTTGATCTGTTGGGTGTTGTATTGACGCTCCATAACACAGATGGTAATTCTTCTACCCAACAACCCGGCGTTCTCTGCAAAGGAACCATGAGCCGGGGCTTGATGCCTCTCAAGATCTCTTGATTAGCTCTTTCTGCTTGACCATTGGACCGTGGATGTGCCACTAATGAAACGTCGAGCCGGATGTGCTCCCGTTCGCAGAACTCCTTCATAGCACCTTTGGACAAATTGGTACCAATATCTGTGATAATACTGTGTGGAAAACCAAACCGGAAAATCACCTTTTTGATGAACTGAACCGCCGTGGCCGCATCACACTTGCTAACAGGTTCTGCCTCCACCCACTTTGTAAACTTATCAACTGCCACCAGGAGGTGGGTCTTCTTATCTTTGGACCTTTTGAAAGGCCCAAGCATATCCAACCCCCAAGTCGCAAACGGCCAAGTAATTGGAATCATTCTCAATTCTTGAGCTGGTACATGAGCATGTCTTGAAAACCTTTGGCAACCGTCACATCATCTGACCAGATCCTCCGCATCAGCATGAGCAGTCAATCAATAGAAGCCATGGCGAAACGCTTTAGCCACCAAAGACTTTGAACCGGCGTGGTGACCACAATCTCCTTCGTGGATCTCACACAAAATTTCACGGCCTTCTTCAGGAGACACGCAACATTGAAAATCTCCTGATACACTGCAATGATGCAACTCGCCGTTGATGACAGCCATGGACTTGGATTGCCGGATTATCTGCCGGGCCAGAATCTCATCCTCTGGCAACTCGCCCTGGTTCTTGTACGCCAGGTAAGGAAGCGTCCAATCCGGAATAACATGAAGAGCTGCCACCAATTGAGCCTCCGGATCAGGAATAGCCAAATCCTCTTCACGAGGGATCTTGACGGACGGGTTGTGCAGCACATCCAGAAAAACATTGGGCGGGACCGGTTTGCACTGAGAGCCCAGCCAGCTTAAAGCGTCTGCCGCTTCATTTTTCCGCTGGTCCACGTGGTCCACCTGATAGCCTCTGAAATAACCTGCAACAATACCCACCTCACGACGATATGCTGCCATGAGTGGGTCCTTGGAGTCCCAAGTGCCAGACACCTGCTGAGCCACAAGGTCCGAGTCACCGAAGCATTTAACTCGACTTAGATTCATCTCCTTAGCCATTCGGAGACCATGGAGCAAGGCTTCATACTCAGCTGCATTGTTAGTACAAGGGAACATTAAGCGGAGAACATAACAAAACTTATCACCTCATGGGGAAGTTAATACGACTCCAGCCCCCGAGCCTTCCAATTGCCTGGATCCGTCAAAATGGATGGTCCAATATGTATGATCCGGCCTTTCTTTAGGTGCTTGCATTTCCGTCCAATCATTGATGAAATCAACAAGTGCTTGAGACTTAACCGCTGTCCGAGGCACATACTTCAAACCGTACAGCCCCAGCTCTATAGCCCACTTTGCAATCCGGCCAGTTGCTTCCCGGTTCTGGCTGATATCTCCCAAAGGAGCAGAACTGACCACTGTAATTGGATGCCCTTGGAAGTATTGTTTAAGCTTCCAGCTTGCCATAAAAACTCCATACACCAGCTTCTGCCAATGCGGATACCTTTTCTTGGACTCAATGAGCACCTCGCTGATATAATAGACCGGACATTGAACCGGATGCTCCTTACCTGCCTCCTTTCGCTCTACCACAATAGCCACGCTGACCGCCCGAGCATTAGCAGCAACATATAGCAGCAAAGGCTCCTTGTCAATGGGAGCGGCAAGCATAGGCAGATTGGCCAATTGTCGTTTTAAGTCCTCAAATGCTTCATCAGCAGCAGAACTCCAGACAAACTGATCCGTCTTCTTCAACATCTGATACAAAGGGATTGCCTTCTCACCGAGGCGACTGATAAACCGGCTTAACGCAGCAATCCGACCTGCCAGGCGCTGAACATCATTGATACACTTCGGTTTAGCGAGGGAGGTGATGGCTGTGATCTTCTCCGGATTAGCCTCAATTCCCCTATTGGACACCAAGAAGCCTAATAACTTGCCCGCCGGTACACCAAAGACACACTTGTCCGGATTAAGCATCATCTTGTATGTTCTCAGGTTATCAAAGGTTTCCTTCAAATCATCAATCAGAGTCTCCTTCTCCCTGGACTTAACCACGATATCATCCACGTAAGCATGTACATTACGACCAATCTGCTTGTGAAGACAATTTTGTACACACCATTGGTAAGTTGCTTGGGCACTCTTGAGCCCGAAGGGCATAGACACATAGCAGAAGGCTCCAAAGGGAGTTATAAATGCCGTCTTCTCCTGGTCCTTAACTGCCATTTTGATCTGATGATAGCCAGAATACGCATCCAAAAAACTTAAACACTCACAGCCTGCCGTAGCATCAATAATTTGATCAATACGGGGGAGGGCAAAAGGATTTGCTGGACAAGCCTTATTAAGATCTGTGTAATCCACACACATGCGCCAGGTGCCGTTTTCTTGAGGACCAGCACCGGATTGGCAAGCCACTCAGGGTGAAAAACTTCAACAATAAAGCTAGCTGCTAAGAGCCTGGCTACCTCTTCTCCAATTGCCTTGCGTCTTTCTTCGTTAAACCGGCGGAGGAACTGTTTCACCAGTTTATATTTAGGATCCACATTAAGTGTGTGCTCAGCGAGTTACCTCGGTACACCTGGCATGTCAGAGGGCTTCCATGCAAAAATGTCCCAATTCTCATGGATGAACTCGATGAGCGCGCTTTCCTATTTCGGATCCAAGTTGGCACTGATGCTGAACTGCTTGGACGAATCACCAGGTACGAAGTCAACAAGCTTAGTTTCTGCTGCCGATTTGAACTTCAGGGCCGGATCATGCTCCGTAGTTGGCTTCTTCAACGGAGTCATTCCACCGGATCAACATTGTCTTTATAGTACTTCAACTCCTCGGTGGCACAAACCGACTCTGCATAAGACGCATCTCCTTCCTCGCATTCCAAAGCGATTTTGCGGCTTCCGTGAACCGTTATTGTCCCCTTGTGACCCCGCATCTTGAGCTGCAAATACACATAACAGGGCCGAGCCATAAACTTGGCGTGGGCCGGTCGCCCAAACAGGGCATGATATGGACTTTGGATTTTCACCACTTCAAACGTCAATGTCTCCGACCTGGAATCATGATCATCCCCAAAGGCCACTTCCAGAGCTATCTTACCAACGGGATATGCCGATCTGCCAGGCACTACACCGTGGAATACTGTATTAGACGGTTTGAGATTCTTATCTGTTAGTCCCATACGACGGAAGGTCTCATAGTACAGGATGTTAATGCTGCTCCCTCCATCCATGAGCACCTTGGTGAACTTGTAACCTCCCACCTGAGGCGCCACCACCAGAGCCAACTGACCCGGATTATCAACCTGGGGATGGTGATCTTCTCTGCTCCATATGATTGGTTGTTCAGACCAACGTAGATAACGGGGTATGGCCGGTTCAACAAAGTTGACCGCCCGCCTCTGAACTTTCCGGTCTCGCTTGTCCAAGCTAGTGGTGAAGACATGGTACTGCCCATTACTCAACTGCTTTGGGTTGCTCTGGTAACCTGACTGTTGCTGCTATTGGTTGTAACCACCCTGGTTGTTCTGACTATTCTGACCATTATGTCTGCCCGGATTACCATTGAATCCTGAACCGGAACTTCCTCCACCGTAACCCGGCCCGGATCCCGAGCCACCGCCAGATTCGTGATCATACCAGAAATTATTAGAATTCTTGAACTCCTGCATAATAAAGCAATCTTTCCAAAGGTGGTTTGCCGGCGCCTCCTTCGTCCCATGTCTTGGACAGGGCTGGCTTAGCAGATAATTTAGGCGGTTTGGGTTAGGGTTGGGCGCTCCATTACGATTTTTCGGCCTACCCTTGCGTCGCTGGCCATTGTCCTGTGCGTTGGTATTAGCCACAAAGTCCATGTTACCATCCGCTTTATGCTTGCCTCCTCCACCATTGCCTGCCCAGTGATGCTGTTGACCTTTGGAGCTGTTGTTCTTCTTCCCTTTCCCTGTCTTGTTATCATCAGATTCGGGATCCTTGGTACTATCAGAATCAGCATATTTCACCAAAGCGGCCATGAGGGTCCCCATGTCGGTGCAATGACGCTTCATCCGTCCCAACTTCAGCTTCAGTGGTCCAAACCGGCAGTTACCTTCTAGGGTTAATACTGCGGTGTCAGCGTTGATGCGGTCTGAGGAGTGCAACACTTGTGAAACCTGGCACACCCAATGAGTCGTTGATTCTCCTTCCTCCTGGACGCATGCAGCTAAGTCCACTATCGACATAGGCTGTTTACAGGTATCTTTGAAATTGCTGATAAACCGGGCTCGTAATTGGGCCCATGAACTGATAGAATTAGCCGGCAAGCTTTTTAACCAAGTACGGGCCGTTCCTTCGAGCATCATGGTGAAGTATTTCACACACGCCGCGTCATCCACATCAAGCATCTCCATGGCCATCTCATAGCTCTCCACCCATATCTCTGGAGGTTGATCCGCCGTGTAATTTGGTACCTTGTGCGGGCCTTTGAAATCCTTGGGAAGGCGCACGTTGCGTAAAGCGGGGATAAGGCAAGGCACCCCCAAAGAACTAGAAGTGACACCAGGTTCAGTCAAGGTGGTTGGACGAACCGGCGTGAGCTGCCGAGCCTGATGCTGTGCGTCTAACTCGGCCTCCCTGCGCACGCGGGCCCGGTCCACCACTCCCTGAGCGTCATCAGCACCACCCGCCGGGTTGTTGTCACGGGGTGCCCCATGTCGTTCATTACTCAACACTGCCGGTTCATCCATATGTCTGCTATAGCTCCGGCTTGGACGAGGGGTCGAGTGGATCCGGTCGCGGCTGTACGAGTACGCTTCCTGTTGGGCCAAAGCTATCCTCAGAAGTTCCTTGACCCGTCGTGTCTCTACTGCCTGCGGCGAGTCACCTTCAATTGGAATGGCCTCCAGCCGTGCAGCAGCGGCAACAAGATTGTCCATTGGGTTGGAGTAGTGACCCGGAGGTGTTAAAGCAGCCTGAGGTACAACGGTGTTTTGACGAGGCGGGTCCATCTGACGAGGCTGAACCGGTGCACCGGTCCCAGGGGCTTCTGCCCGGTTTCCCTCCAGCGGATTGCCGGCTCTTGGTCCTGGAGTGTTGAAAAGGTCTCTGGCCTCGAAAACCGGAGGTAAGCGGGATCGGTGCTTCCTCCTCATGACTTCATGCGATGCGCTCTGGTCCAACATAAGCTTGTAGGCCTGTGCGTCTAAAGCGGCCTGCTCTGCGGCCATCCTAGTGTCCTCAGCCGCCAGATCCGCCTTGGCCTGGGTGATCTGTTCCTTTACCTTTGCAATCTCCGCGTTGTGAACGTCCTGATTCGGCGGATTAACTTCCGCCATAAGCACAGCCAACACATCAAATAGTTCTGATAGAACCTAAGCTGGCGGGCGCACAGGGCCTCCTGCCCCGGCAGCCGTCGCTGCTGAACCGGAGATCATTGCCGCAGCTGTCGAAGAATGAAGCGCTACTTGTGTTCCGGCCATGAATATTCCAACCCGGTTGGGCAAATCAGAGGGGTCCGGAATACTATCGCCATTGGAACAACTCCCAATCCGGCCATCTTGTAGCTGATAAAGAGATTCAGTTTCTCTGGTCGAAGATTCGTCACTAGAACAAACGACGGTCGTGCCGCGAAATTCCGATCCGTCCTCATAACTTCCTCCATGGATGACTCCCACGAAGGCATGCTTCATGGCCAGTTTAACCCGGGCAGATCGTGCAAGCTGAGCCGTCTCGACGAGGTCGGTGCAGATGTCCGGCTCAGGGCCCGGTTCACCGATCTTGCGAATGAAAACGTGAATGCTACCAAAGGGGACCCGGTACCCGTACTCAATTGAGCCAGCCTCGAGGCCCCAGCCTGTGTCGTCGATGTAGAGCTTGCCGCGACGACTCTTAGTCATCCGGCCTACAGCGTAGCCCTCGAGTCCTTCAAAGCGGCCCTCCAAGAACCGGAAACCATCGTGCGATTGCCCCACGGTGGGCGCCAACTGTCGTGGTTTTGTCATGGCAGATGTCCTAGAGAAAGGACTTAGTCATGGAGCCATCACGACGGGTTAGCTTGAAGGGGTTAAAGCGGACACAAGGACGCAAGAGAGTTTATACTAGTTCGGCCCCTTCGATGAAGGTAAAAGCCTACATCTAGTTGTTATGGAATTGATGGGGTTTCGATGACTAGGGAGCAAACAAGCTTCGCCTATGTCTCGAGTTGTTGTCTGTTGTCCTTGAACCGCCGCCGGGTCGTCCCCTTATATACATGGGTGACTCCCGTCGGCTTACGGAGTCCCAATACCGGCTCATAGATGTGTCCGGTTTGGTCTCTACTTATTCCTAACTTACAATACAGGTTAACTACTAACGCTGGTTTACGACTACAGGCCTTGAACCGACCATGGGCCTTGAGCCCTCCTCTGTCTTCTTGGGCTTTAACATACTTAACTACTGATGAAGTTAACCCGGCCCAGATAGGCCGGTTTACGCCCAGTAGTAATATCCCCAACAGGTTTTGAGGCTATCAGCAGCGCGGGCAGCAGCGCTACCAATAAGGCGCTACAGCTAACTGTTAGTAGTAGCGCGGTTTGCACCCGCACTACTACTATTGACTATATCAACAACGCTTTTCCAGAACATGCTACTATTACTTAGTTGTAGCGCTTTTCTAGCCCCACGCTACTGCTATGTGTTTCATCATTTTTCCCTGCTTCCTACCCAGTTTCCTACCCAGTTTCAGTTTCAATAAGCTGCAATTTCCAGATACTAGGTACTACTAGATATCAATTTCATAAAGCATTATAGGTACTAGGTAGTACCACCTCCATTCCAAATTACTCGATAACAGTCATCATATGCATCCTCAAGCAGTACAAGGTGATATCGATGACGATCATCATATATAGTTCTAGATGATACCGACGATGATCATCATATGTAGTTCTACATGATATCAACGAAGATCATCAAATGTAGTTCTAGATGATATAGCCACACACACATATGTAGTTCTAGCTAGATGATATCAACAACGATCATCATCCTCAAGCCTGGGTGGTGGGTGTTCCTGATAGTAATTAGGATGGCCTGTCCAACACGAAGATTCTTGCCAACGACGAATCTCTTCCACCCAACCGAGTTTAAGTGTGTGCAACCGTCTGTGTCCATGCGGTAAGTACAGGTGGTGACGGAGCCCTTTGCGGTAAGGCGTAGTCCAGCTGAGCCTTCTTCATCAGGCTCGATACCACAACTCACAGATAGGTTCTTTGGCAATTTCTGAATAAGAAAAACATATCAATTAATAAATAGCCGCACAGACTCTTGCAAATATATTTCTATTAAGTATAGATTTCTACACTATCAAAAGACACAGTACTACACATTTGTACTAATTAAGCATGAATTCTACTAATAAGAATATATGGATTATCTACACTACTAATAGTTCCTTGGATTCTACACTAATAAGCATGTGGTCAGACTCTACACTAAAGCATATCATCGACTAGATTCCACAAAGCATATCATTGGACTCTACACTAAACATATCATCGGATTCACTAAGCATATCATCGGATAATTTGCATTTGTAAGTATAACAATAAAGCATATATATATCATCAAATTACTACAGTCAGTATAACATACCATTTCATGCCGGTCGACCATGGTACTTGTCAGGCGGGTCACAAATGGCACCCCGACAAAGTCATCACATGGCGGAATTATGTCCCATAGGTTGCACACCTCCTTCTCGCTCAGCCTCATTCTTTGAGCTACGATGGCTTCATGAAGTGGGTTCTCATCATCTTCATCGAGTGGGTCCTCATTATCTTCATCATCTTCATCATCTTCATCATCTTCCACCAGGTTGAGATAAATGACAGCCAACTTGGGTCTTTTTGCTCTGAAGGAGAAGCTGGTCAACTCACCACCAGTAAGACGCATGCGGGCGAGGATACGGGCCCATCCATCTCCTCCAATCTGCAACATATTGCGTCCTTTCTCGACCTCCATAGTGTACGACCCCCCAGGAGCCTCAAATGTCACAGTGTCTCCTGCCAGCTTGTTGAATTTTAACCTCACATTGCATGGGACGATCTGTGTAAAAAAGCAAAATGACACAATGGAGTAATGCCAACACTAAAAATAAAATAGTTGTTACATTTCATCCAATTTCTTACCGCTGCATGACGGAAACTTGGCTGGAAGTAGAAGCCGAACAGCTTGCCAGTTGCAAGGCTGTTGGCGCACCTTGACTTGCACAATCGACATGGTGGTGGTGGTGGCGCCATTTTCCTAAAGCAATATGAGCAAAGGATTAACGATCCACTTCACAGGAAAGAGAAACAATATCATGTGATATTTTTGGTTCTTCTTCAGTTATATTTTCATAATGGAACCCGATCCCAAAAAGTAAACAACAAGCTCTCAATTAACTTACTAACACCTTCTATAATAGAACCAACAGCTAGCAGGCTAATGCCAAATTAGCCAACAAGACTCACAAACAACAAGTTCTCAATTAGCTTACTAACACCTTCTAGAATATCTCTAGATGAAGAGATTCTTCCGCGAGAAGCAATTTCAGGGGCACCTATTGCCAAAAAAAACTATTTGGCCCCTACCAAAGGTATAATCCTAAGATCTATAATAAGTTATCTACCAAATCAAGGTACCACCTACCAAGACACATTTCATCTAATATGGCCCCTATTGCCTAAGATACCGATTAAAAAAAGAAGTGGCAAATTTAATTGGGATTAACTTAGCACTTGCAAACTAAATACATGTACCACCTACCAAAGCATTTCAACTAAATTGGCACCTACATTTTGCAAAAAATAACTTATTACAGAAAAACAAAACCATCTAGTTATCCATATGAAATTCGTAAGCCCTCGCTGCATCTAGGTAGGGCAACCCTCGGGGGGTGCTGACGAGGAGGGGGGATGGCATGGTGACCTCGGTCGGGGGTGCTGACGAGAGGAAGGCCGGTGACTTTCCTATGAGAGGGGGCGACGACAGCGGCTGGCGAGAGGATCGAGGGCAGTCGGCCAAAGGCGCCTGGCCAAAGCTCGCGGGCGGCGACAGAATGGACAACGAGAGGGTGGAGGAGCAGCTAGCAGAGGGGCGGTGATAGGGGGAGGAGCATTACCTGCGGCGACGGTGGTGCTAGCGCGCGGTGGCGGAGGAGAAACCCTAACCGCAGCTCTAGTGTCGGGCGGAGGGGGACGATTGAGAGAGATGAGCGTGCGGGGGCCGGGCCGCATGTTTTGTTTTGCTGTAGCAGTAGCGTGGGTACAGTGAGAGCGCTACTGCTAAGCCCAATATCAGTAGCGCTTTGTCCTGAAAAAACGCTACTGCTAAGGCTAAGCATCTAAAAACATCAAAAATATACATTGGTCATCATTGATCTTTTTGTGTAGAATCTAAATAGTCAACATGAATCCTCACCGTACCTGTATAGGCACAGGTGAAGATTCATATTGCAGCCACAAATCCTACACATACAGTTCAATGAAGACCAAGTGCTCGAGATAGTTTGAGAAGTAACATATTTAAGGTGGTAAACACCTTGTTCGCTTAGCAGTATGGGACTAAACATAATTAGTTGCAAGAGGGGATGATACTTAGCAGCGGTGAGTTTTAAAGAAAAACACTGCTACTAAGTACTTTAGCAGTAGCGTGTCCAGGAGAAGGGCGCTACTACTATATCTATCCTGAAGGCAACACCGTGGCAATTGTAGTAGTAGCGCTTGTTTCACCTAGAGCGCTACTGCTACTAGTCTATTAGTAGCGCGGTTTTCTGAAGCTTGCTACTGCTAATTAGTAGTAGCGCTTGTTTTTAAACCTCGCTGCTGCTAAGATTATGTGTATAAGGTTTTCCCTAGTAGTGTTCACTTGAAGAAAATTTTCTGCTATCATACAAAACTCTACGCTTGGAGGCCCAATAGAGTCTACAAGAATAAAAGTTGCATAGTAGACATCAAAATGGCTGCTTTACTTGTCGTTCAGAGGAACATTGGGCAAACAAGTGCCCAAACAAGTACAAGAAGCCAAGATAGGACTCCAAGTCTGTCAATGTGACTATGAGCAATAATGATGGGGCATCTGGGTATGGTAACCTGTTTACCGTACTTTTAGTTTGTCAATTGCTACTTCTTGAGCTTGCGTTGGTTTTTCCCTTGAAGAGGACAATGTGATGCAGCAAAGTAGAGATAAGTATTTCCCCCAGTTTTGAGAACCAAGGTATCAATCTAGTAGGAGGTACACGCAAGTCTCCAATCTATGCACCTGCACAAACAATCAAACACTTGCACCCAACACGATAAAGGGGTTGTCAATCCCTTCACGGTCACTTGCAAAAGTGAGATCTGATAGAGATAGATATAAAAGATTACTGAAACATAAAAAAAAGTAAAAACAAATACATTGCAACAAGGTATTTTTGGGTTTTTTTGGTTTATAGATCAAAAAATAAATGATGGAAAATAGACCCGAGGGCCATAGGTTTCACTAGAGGCTTCTCTCTTGAAAGAAAATAATACGGCGGGTGAACAAATTAATGTCGAGCAATTGATAGAAAAACACAAAGTTATGACGATATCCGAGGCAATGATTATGAATATAGGCATCACGTCCGTGTCAAGTAGACCGAAATGATTCTTAATCTACTACTATTACTCCACACATCGACCGCTATCCAGCATCCATCTAGAGTATTAAGTTCATAAGAACGGAGTAACGCCTTAAGCAAGATGACATGATGTAGAGGGATAAACTCAAGAAATATGATGAAAACCCCATCTTTTTACCCTGGATAGCAACAATACAAATACATGCCTCGCTACCCCTACTTTGTCACTAGGTAAGGACACCGCAAGATTGAACCCAAAACTAAGCACCTCTCCCATTGCAAGAACCAATCTAAGACCAAACCAAACTGATAATTTGAAGAGAAATACAAAGATATCAAATCATGCATATAAGAATTTAGAGAAGATTTAAATCATATTCATAGATAAACTGATCATAAATCCACAATTCATCGGATCTCGACAAACACACCGCAAAGGAATATTACATCAGATAGATCTCTGAGAACATGGAGGAGAACATTGTATTGAGGATCAAAGAGAGAGAAGAAGCCACTACAAGAAATATGTCAACTTATGACCTTCTCTTATTGACCCCAGCTGAATTGGTCGTAAATTCACGGCCATTTCGCTTGGAAGGGCTCAAACCCTGAAATTGCTTACACCAAATGGTCACAAAGCAGACAAGTGGCGCCAATGACCTAATTTCTACCTAATTACGACCAATATAAATGGTCATGAGGTTGTGAACGTGGATGCATTGGTACTTATTGCTATGACAAGGCGCCACCTCATTAGTTTTGCCTATGTGTCATGTCCATGTGTCAATTTTTGCCCTAGGTTGTGAAGCAACCTATATTTCTGTCATTCCCAAAATTCCCCAAAAAATTGGGCATTCTTTACTATCCAAATCATTGCCTCATGACAATATTCAACTCCATTTGACTAGTAAATCTTCCTCGGCAAATTTCCAAAGTTTTTGTTCAGCTCGAACTGTTGTGAAGGAAGTACTGGCTAGGCATATCCTAATGAGCTGAATTTTTGCCACATCTTTTATATTCCCAAATCATAGCTCTACACAAAATTTGAGCCCCATCTAACAATACATGTGAGTGTGGCTTCAACATTCATATTTCTGTCCACTGTGGTACGTTGCAAAGCAAGTGACACCTAGGCTCCTCCATTTGAGCTGCAAATTTTCCAAGATAGTGTCCTTAGTAGATGATCATCCTCGGCCAAAACTCAGGCCCATTGGCCATGTGCATTTCCCGTACCACTAATCAAACACTTGGGTGCTAATTCATGTTTGAGCTCGGTTCAGTCTCCTCGTGAGATTCTTCTATTGCCTTCTTCTTCCTGACACCTATCAGGGGAGTGCCCAACCAACTAGACATGCCTAGGCTGCCCGGAACACGTGGCAACACCACGGTCACGCGGTGACCACGCGGCGGGCATGCGAGTCTACGCGCTTTGGAGATGGGGCCCTGGGCCACCATCCAAACCTCAACGTATCGCCACCAAACCATGTATTTCTGATTAAATAGATACTTTTCTACCTAGAAATGATTTTTTGAAAAAATAAAGAGCAAACTATGAGGCAGCTGCAGTTCAAATTTGTCCCGCTTTCTACTGAATCAACAGAAATTTGTCTTTTTCACCAGAGGTGGATAAAAACTTTTGGCACCCAACCACTTTGTCAATTGTGCATTAAACATGGCCTAGTATTTTATAAAATTGATTTGGTCCAATTTTTCAACAAATATATGGTAGGTCCTTCACAAAAAAAAACTCATTTTGGGCACTAAAAAAATGGAAAATTGATTTTTCATTCAAAGAAAATGAAAACTACCTTAGGCAACATCGTTTGCCATTCCAATATGCACGCTTGTGCACAATATGAGATCATTTGAACAAACTATGCCATGAATGTGGCCATAAGATTGATCATTTGGCTTGGAAGCCATGAATCTTCAGAGATGATAGCTCATTTCTGAGAACACTTTTTTTAAATAATTGTCGTATTATAAGTTTATTATTTTTCCTGGGAACTTGGTCATATATAATGACACAATGTGAAGGTTTCCCAATTTTTTCTTTTTTTGAATTTTTTATGCCCATTTCAAAATGCGGTCAGAACGGCGGGAATGACCGTTCCTAGCTAGTGGCTGGATCTTGGAATTTTTTTGGTGTTTCTCCAATTAAATAGATACTTATGTACATAGAAATGATTTTTGAAAAAAATAAAGAGCAAACTATGAGGCAACTGCAGTTCAAATATGACCCGCTTCCAGCTGAATCGGCGGAAATTTGTCTTTTTCATGAGAGGTGGATCAAAACTTTTTAAACCCAACCATTGTGTCAATTGTGCATTAAATATGGCCTAATATTTTCTATAAATGGTGTGGTACAATTTTGCAACAAATATATGATAGGTCATTCACATTAAAACTCATTTTGGGAACTCGGAAAATGCAAAATGAATTTTTTGTCCAAAGAAAATGAAAACTTTCTTAGGCAACATTGTTTGCTATTTTAAGATGCACCCTTCTGCACATATTTTAAAATCTATGCGTTCCAATTTTGCAACTAATATTTGGTAGATTCTCCACATAAATAGAGGGAGTTCATTTTTTTCTGTCATAACTATTATGCTCAACTGGGCCGAAAATTGTCCAGCCCAGTCCTGCCTGGGCCTTAGGCCCGTTGGACAGCGGCTCGAGCACCGCCTGCCATTAGATGTTGATCTGATGGTGGGGAGCGCGCGCATCTGGAATAAAGCAGACACTTCCTCCGGAAACCCTAGCGTCCTCCCACTCGATCCCCTCCCCCACCGAAAACCCTAGCCTCCTCCCACTCGATCCCCTCTCATTCTCTCTCCCTCTCCCCCGGCGCCTCCTCCACATCAGATCGAGCGCGCCGCCCGCTCCCTCTTGCTTTCGCTTTTGCTTTCGTTCGAATTCGGACGGACGCCGATGCCATCGATGGAGGAGGGGAGCAGCGAGGCCATCCAAGACGGCAGGGCCATGTCCGCCTCGTCGGTGGGGACGGAGACGGTGCCACATCAGCAAGATGGTGAGGGGCGCACCGGCCAGCGCGTGGGGCTCTACGTCCATGGCACCATCCTCGGATACAAGAGGTGAGCAGCTCCCTCTGCCGGCGCGGCTCTGCTCCTTCTCCCTCGCGTGGGATCTGAATGCGTGGTCTTGGTTGGGCGCGCAGATACAGGCAGATCCAAGTGAACACCAGGGAGGACATGTTCTGGTACGGCGGCAAGATGATGGCCTATGTCTACAAGGCCAAGACCAAGGCAACGACACCAACTACCACTGCATCTAGGGCAAGGTCTCCCGCCCCCACGGAAACACTGGTGTCGTCCGCGCAAGTTCACCCCAGCCGAGGCCATGGTGAGTTGTTCGGTCGAACTTCTCCGGTGGACATAGGCCATGGGGTCTGTTTCGGTGGCATGCGTGCTGCTCTTTGATGTACTGACTTGTGTTGCCTGCTGAGTGCTGACGGTGTTTCGTGGGATTGATTAATATCTCGCCGGTTGTTTTTTGCTTCTTTAGGGGATTAATCTAGATCCTCAGGGTCGTTGGCGGCGGCGACCCTCCCTGACGTCTCCAGCTGCACCGGCTCGTCAGAGGCCGCGAAGAGCGGACGCAGAGATGCACCACACGCCCGACTTCTTGGTATAATGCAATTATTAGGTTCATTTTGTTTCACGCCATTTCATCTATCTAGCTGCACATCGTGCATGGTATCTAGCAATGTAACCCCTTTCCATGTGTCCTTTCACATCATCTAGTTAGTGAGACAAGAGGTGGAGAAGCATAACAATAAAAAAGTCCAGTCAATCTCCTAAGATACACTACAATATGTCATGTCAGTATACAACCCCAACATGCAACATGCAGTAGCCTAGGGGGGCTGTCTGTATGCTCCATCACATGGCCACCCTAAGAAAATGCAGAGAACACACTTCCAGACTAATCAATCATGCATGCCCGTATCATTTGCTTTGCTTAATTTTTCTCAGTTTAGCTTACGAATCTCTTGTCTGTGTATTTTTTGCTGCCAGAAGTGATCTGGATAGGTTGCAACTGGGAGTAAAATATGCGTCTGAACTGATAGTGCGAAAATCGACGACCAAGATCCACTTCAGCTTGGTAGTGACCTGTGAGAGATCTGTGGTGGTAAGCGGCACGTGTCTGATCCCTGGGTATCGATTCATTTCTGATGTTTGATCCTGGCCGTCGGTTGCTTGTCAGGATGGCGGATTCTTTTCGCTTGTTATGGTAGGGAACCCCTTCGTCCCTATCTACAAAGGCCATGCATTAGATACACTTTGATGCTATTTCTAGCATGAATTTTTATTTCAGACATAAAACTAAAATTCTGAATAACTAATTTTTTTTATTTCCGATCCGATTCGCCCGCTTGGATTCGATTCCTATGCATGCTTGTGTACCTAAAAATTATGTACACTTGTTGTTGTTGTTGACCGTGCAGTCTAAAAAACAACACTCTCATTATAGTGTACTTGCTTGTGTATGTGATGATTGCAGTGACGATCTTTGACATTTGAAAGATAAATGGCATGTTCCTCGTTCTCACCTTTGAGTAGTTGTGATATTGCGTTAAAGAGTCATTTCTCATTTGTTCTATTAAAGTTGTCTACACTCTTCCCAAGAGATGTTGTTTCTTATTATTCATACTTAAACGTCTTAAAGTTGTAGCAGCTGTGAATACTTAAATGCGAAACCTTATGAGAGCTACTGCCACTTTGAGCTGCTGCAACTGCTCTCTGTTTAATAATTTTAACTCTTCTGGCATTTTCAAGTATGCACAGTGTATTAGTGTATCATCATCTGTGTTGTTTGATTTATATATGGTGCTGATGGTCTTGCTCACCCTGTGTCTACCTACTACCTGCAGATCAACGAGTCTCTGGCTCGCGACCTGATGGAGAGGGGACTCATCACTCGTACTCATCACTCATCAGGATGGTGTCAATATTGTGGGAACTGTTCTAGTGCCTGATCTGTATCCCAATTCAGGCTCCAAATGCGCCCCATTTACTTCACCTCTAGAATATCTCTTTGCTGCCTTTGTGGAATAGTAACATATGAATTATCATACCTGCTTAAATCTTAGTCGCTACATGCTAGTAGGAGATTATTTACCAATTCTATCTTCTGCGATTAAAACAAATCCACGACGGAGTTGCAGCAAACAGATTTTACCAGTTCTGTCTTCTGTATCAAAACAAATCCACAACAATTTTCCAATGACAGTAGTAGCAAACTGATTTTTATCAATATTGTGCAAATTGCTCTGAAGTAGAAGTTGCTATTCCTTTTCCTTAAGTTAATTGTGCATTTATAAACCTATTTGAACTTTTCTAGTTCTTCAATGTATCCATCCGTAAATGTTGTATATAGATTGTTTTGGAATGTGTTTTTTTGTTAGCTTATGTCATGCATCACAAATGGTATCAAGTTCCAGTTTTAGTTTTGTTGTTGCTAACCTCTACAATCCTTGTCTATAATCCTTATCAGCATATAATTAAGTATATGAATGAATCCTTTTGAGTATCTGAAACTAGATGTTTTGTTGCTCATAGTAATTAAAAGGAGTGGCCAGTTTCTCATCACACACTATTATTATCACTTCATGGCTTGATCTGTTGTGTAAGGCTGCTGTAGGTGCTGAACTGTGATCATTTTTATGGCTCACATGCATGCTACGTGTTTGCTGACTTGGCATGACGTGCACAGAAACTTCAGGGCATTCATACTGAATAGCACTTCTTAATTTTCATGCAGACTTGCTCTAGCTCTTCTTAATTTTCATGCATGCTTCTTTCCGGACTTAAATCTTACTAAATAGCACCCCATCACTTGGTGCTGTTGTTATTCATCCTATATCCTCGCTGTTTTGTTTTCTTGTTGGCAGATATTTTGCCTAAATTCAAGACGTAAGAAGATGTTCAAAGAAGCGCCAAGACATTTTTGTAGACCAAGCTAGCTAATAATAGCTGGGTTTTTTGGGCATTGTGAACTCCAGAATTTCTTGTATCTTCTTTGTTTTTGAATGAAATGTTGTATGTTTCAGAATTACAATTTCTGCTTCATATGAAATAGTAATCATGTATGTGATTTGAAAATGTGTGCAATGGAAACATGACTCATGCGACCCACTTATCAAAATAATTTGAGCACATTTGAAATTTCTGACGTGTGGGACCAGTGTATGATATTATGATATTTGGGACAAATGTAAAACAGTGGAAAATAAAATGGCAAAAAATAAAAGATATGCTTTTAAAGGCCGCATCTAGAAATAAAAAGGCCGAATTGCTGGGCTAGGCCCATGTAGCTAGCAAAAATTAATAGGAAAAATAAATATTAAAAAAGCCGAATTGTTGGGCTAGGCCCATGTAGAAAACTAAATTGGACCGGGCTGATTCTTGTGCCACATCAGCTTGCCATGTTGGATGCCTACATGGCATGGGGAGGCTGTTAGTGACCAAAAATTTGGTCAAAGAACCAACGACCTTTTGCATATCAGAAAGAAGGTCGTTAATTTCAGTTTACGACCGCCAGCTTTTGACCTTCTGTTTTTGGTCACAAAAAGGTCGCAAATGAAAAACTATGACCTTTCAGGGACCAATAGTGAGGGTCACAAGTTGACATATTTCTTTTAGTGAGCCATCTAGCTACTAGCTATGGACCCGTAGGTCCGTGATAAACTACTCGCGCTTCATCGAAAGGGCAATAGAGTTGATGTAGAAGCCCTTCGTGATCGAATCCCCCTCCGACAGGGTGCCGGAAAAGGCCCCAAGATGGGATCTCACAGGTACAGAAGGTTGCGGAGGCGGAAAAGTATTTTGGTGGATGCTTCTGTTGGTTTGGGAATATTTGGGAATGCTAGCTAACATATTTATCCATGTAATGTTCTTTATTGTGGCATGAATATTCAGATCATAAGATTCAAAACAAAAGTTTAATATTGATATAAAAACAATAATACTTCAAGCATACTAATAAATCAATCATGTCTTCTCAAAATAACATGGCAAAAGAAAGTTATCCCTACAAAATCATATAGTCTGGCTATGCTCCATCTTTATCACACAAAGTATTAAATCATGCACAACCCCGATGACAAGCCAAGCAATTGTTTCATCCTTCTGATGTTGTCAAACTTTTTCAACTTTCATGCAATACATGAGCGTGAGCCATGGATATAGCACCATAGGTGGAATAGAATATGGTGGTTGTGGAGTAGACAAAAAAGAAGAAGATAGTCTCACATCAACTAGGCATATTAATGGGCTATGGAGATGCCCATCAATAGATATCAATGTCAGTGAGTAGGGATTGCCATGCAACAGATGCACTAGAGCTATAAGTGTATCAAAGCTCAAAAAGGAACTAAGTGGGTGTGCATCCAACTTGCTTGCTCATGAAGACTTAGGGCACTTTGAGGAAGCCCATCATTTTTATATACAAGCCAAGTTCTATAATGAAAAATTCCCACCAGTATATGAAAGTGACAACATAGGAGACTCTCTATAATGAAGATCATGGTACTACTTTGAAGCACAAGTGTGGAAAATGATAGTAACATTGCCCCTTCTCTCTTTTTCTCTATTTTTTTCTTTTTTTGTGGGCTTCTTTGGCCTCTTTTTTATTTCGTCTTCTTTGGCCTCTTTTATTATTTTATAAAGTCCGGAGACTCATCCCAACTTGTGAGGGAATCATAGCTTCCATCATCCTTTTCTCACATGGGACAATGCTCTAATAATGATGATCATCACACTTTTATTTACTTACAACTCAAGAATTACAACTTGATTCTAGAACAAAATATGACTCTATATGAATGCCTCCGGCGGTGTACCGGGATGTGCAATGATCAAGAGTGACATGTATAAAAAATTATGAACGGTGGCCTTTCCACAAATACTATGCCAACCATATGATCATGCAAAGCAATATGACAATGATGTTGTGTGTCATAATAAACGAAATGGTGGAAGTTGCATGGCAATATATCTCGGAATGGCTATGGAAATGCCATGATATGTAGGTATGGTGGCTGTTTTGAGGAAGTGTATATGGTGGGTGTAATGCACCGGCGAAAGTTGCACGGTACTAGAGAGGCTAGCAATGGTGGAAGGATGAGGGTGCGTATAATCCATGGACTCAACATTAGTCATAAAGAACTCATATACTTATTACAAAAGCCTATTAGTCATCGAAACAAAGTACTACACGCATGCTCCTAGGGGAATAGATTGGTAGGAAAATACCATCGCTCGTCCCCGACCGCCACTCATAAGGAAGACAATAAATAAATAAATAAATCATGCTCCGATTTCATCACATAACGGTTCACCATACATGCATGCTACGGGAATCACAAACTTTAGCACAAGTATTCCTACCAATCCACAACTACTCACTATCATGACACTAATATTACCATCTTTATATCTCAAAACAATCATAAAGAATCAAACTTCTCATAGTATTCTATGCACTTTAGATGAAAGTTTTTATTAGATCCCTCTTGGATGCCCATCATATCAGGACTAAATTCATACCCAAAGCAAATTACCATGCTGTTTAAAGACTCTCAAAATATTATAAGTGAAGCATGAGAGTTCAACAATTTCCATAAAATAAAGTCACTGTCGTGCTCTAAAAAGTTATAAGTGAAGCAATAGAGCAAAATTGCCTAGCTCAAAAGATATAAGTGAAACACATAGAGTATTCTAATAAATCACCATTCATGCATGTCCTTCTCAAAAGGTGTGTACAACAAGGATGATTGTGGCAAACTAACAATCAAAGACTCATATCATACAAGACGCTCCAAGGAAAACACATATCATGTGGTGAATAAAAATATAGCCTCAAGTAAATTTACCAATAGACGAAGACGAAAGAGGGGATGCCTCAGCTTAGATGCTTGGTTGTCCTTGAATATGACCTTGGGGTGCCTTGGACATCTCCAAGCTTAGGCTCTTGCCACTCCTTATTCCATAGTCCATCTAATCTTTACCCCAAACTTGAAAACTTCACAACACAAAACTCAACAAAAAAACTCATGAGATCCGTTATCTATACCAATATAAAAAGACCCAAAGGGGCAGATCCAATTAACCTCGGCCATCAAATCATGTCAATCCAACAACCTAGACTGCTTCAATGTCGAGCGCTCAACACGTTTAACATGTAGTTAATTTCATGCCAAATATTGTGCTAATCACATAATAACACGTAAATAATATCCTACTTAATATCCACATGCACTTAATATACTTCCAAATTAATGTGCATTGCAAGTACACATTGACTAGTATAAGAAAATAAATCACCACTTTTTGGTACTGTTGTGAACTCATTCTTTATATATATTGGTTTAATATCTACTGCATTCCAACTTTTCCATGGTTCATACCCCCCGATACTACCCACAGATTCATCAAAAGAAGCAAACAACATATAGAAAATAGGATCTGTCAAAAACAGAACAGTCTGTAGCAATATGTAAACTTCATATACTTATGTAACTCCAAAATTTTTGTAAAATTAGGACAACAGAGGCAATTCATATATCAATCTTGCATTTCAAAATCAGGATTTTATTGCGCTTCTATGATTTTTAACAATTCTGGCAATGGGCGCAAAAGTTTCTGTTTTTCAGCAAGATCGAATCAACGATATACCAAAGTATCCCAAAGGCTTTACTTGGCACAAACACTAATTAAAAACACCAAAACACAATTACTACAGGGGTAATAATGTGTATCTATCCAAGAATAGTAGCAAAAAAACAAAAAATAAAATTGGGTTGCCTCCGAACAAGCGCTATTGTTTAACGCGCTGATACGTCTCCATCGTATCTAATTTTTCAAACACTTTTGCCCTTGTTTTGGACTCTAACTTGTATGATTTGAATGGAACTAACCCGGACTGACGCTGTTTTCAGCAGAATTTCCATGATGTTGTTTTATGTGCAGAAAACAAAAGTTCTCGGAATGACCTGAAACTCCACGGAATATCTTACAATAAATAATAAAAATCCTCGCCAAAGATGAAGACCAGGGGGGCCACACCCTGTCCACGAGGGTGGGGGGTGCGCCCCCCCTAGGGTGCGCCCCCTACCTCGTGGGCTCCCTGGAAACCTCCCGACTCCAACTCCAACTCTATATATCTGCTTTCGGGGAGAAAAAAATAAGAGAGAAGAAATCATCGCATTTTACGATACGGAGCCGCTGCCAAGCCCTAAAACCTCTTGGGAGGGCTGATCTGGAGTCTGTTCGGGGCTCCGGAGAGGGGGATTCGTCGCCGTCGTCATCATCAACCATCCTCCATCACCGATTTCATGATGCTCACCGCCGTGCATGAGTAATTCCATCGTAGGCTTGCTGGACCGTGATGAGATTTATCATGTAATCGAGTTAGTTATGTTAGGGTTTGATCCCTAGTATCCAGTATGTTCTGAGATTGATGTTGCTATGACTTTGCTATGCTTAATGCTTGTCACTAGGGCCCGAGTGCCATGATTTCAGATCTGAACCTATTATATTTTCATCAATATATGAGAGTTCTTGATCCTATCTTGCAAGTCTATAGTCACCTATTATGTGTTATGATCCGTTAACCCCGAACTGATAATAATCAGGATACTTACCGGTGATGACCGTAGTTTGAGGAGTTCATGTATTCATTATGTGCTAATTCTTTGTTCCGGTTTTCTATTAAAAGGAGGCCTTAATATCCCTTAGTTTCCATTAGGACCCCGCTACCACGGGAGGGTAGGACAAAAGATGTCATGCAAGTTCTTTTCCATAAGCACGTGTGACTATATTCGGAATACATGCCTACATTACATTGATGAATTGGAGCTAGTTCTGTGTCACCCTATGTTATGACTGTTACATGATGAACCACATCCGTCATAATTATCCATCACTGATCCGATGCCTACGAGCTTTCCATATACTGGTTTACGCTTATTTACTTTCCCGTTGCTATTGTTACAATCACTACATAATACCAAAAATATTACTTTGCTTTCATTACTCTTTTGTTACCGTTACCACCACTATTGTATTACTTTGCTACTAAACACTCTGCTGCAGATACTAAGTTTCCAGGTGTGGTTGAATTGACAACTCAGCTGCTAATACTTGAGAATATTCTTTGGCCCCGCTTGTGTCGAATCAATAAATTTGGGTTGAATACTCCACCCTCGAAAGCTGTTGCGATCCCCTATACTTGTGGGTTATCAAGACTAATTTCTGGCGCCGTTGCCGTGGCGCATATCTCTATTCTTTGAGTCACTTGGGATTTATATCTGCTGGATACTATGAATAATTTGAAAGACGCTAAGACAACAATTTATCCCTTTACTACGAGGGGAGGTAAGGAACTGCCATCTAGCTCTGCACTTGATTCACCTTCTGTTATGAGTAAGCTTGCGACACCTAAACCTACTTCTGCTATTCATTCTGATATGTCGCATGTTATTAATGATGCTACTTCTGCTATACATTATACTTATGATGAAACTACTTCTATGCTTGATACTACTGTGCCACTTGGTGATTTTCTCGAGGAACGACTTGCTAGGGCTAGAGAGATTGAAAATATTGAATCTGATTATGATGATGAAGAATCACTTGTTATTCCTGAGGGTTATTTATTTGATCAAGAAGCTTCTTTAGCTATTTTAGCTTGCAAAGATAGATATGAACTCAAAATGTTATTAGCTAAATGGAATAAGCAATCTCTAAGTGCTAGGATGAAACCCGACCCTGCTTTTGCTACTTCACCTATATGTGTTACTGATAAGGATTATGAATTCTCTATTGATCCTGATATAATTACTTTGGTTGAATCTGATCGTTTTCATGGCTATGATTCTGAAACTGTTGTGGCACATCTTACTAAATTAAATGATATAGCCACCCTGTTCACTAATGATGAGAGATCTCGCTACTTTTATATCCTCAAAATATTTCCGTTCTCATTAAAGGGTGATGCTAAAATATGGTTTAATTCTCTTGATCCTAGTTGTGTGCGTAGTCCCCAGGATATGATCTATTACTTCTCTGCTAAATATTTCCCTGCTCATAAGAAACAAGCTGCTTTAAAGGAAATATACAACTTTGTGCAAACTAAAGAAGAGAGTCTCCCACAAGCTTGGGGGAGGCTTCTCAAGTTACTTAATGCTTTGCTTGATCACCCTCTTAAGAAAAATGAAATACTTGATATCTTTTATAATGGACTAACCGATGCTTCCAGAGATTACCTGGATAGTTGTGCTGGTTCTCTTTTCAGGGAAAGAACACCAGATGAAGCTGAAATCTTATTGAATAATATGTTGACAAATGAAAATAATTGGGCACCTCCTGAGCCAGCTCCTGAGCCAGCTCCTGCTCCAATTAATGATCCTATTCCTAAACCAACTCCGAAGAAGAGAGGTGTTCTATTTCCCAGTCCCGAAGATATGCAAGAGGCAAAGAAATCTATGAAAGAAAAAGGTATTAAAGCTGAAGATGTTAAGAATTTACCTCCTATTGAAGAAATACATGGTCTTAATTTACCGCCTATTGAAGAAACATATGATCTTGATCCTTTACTTATTGAAGAACCTCCAAACCTCAATAACCCGACACAAGTAATAAAGGCAAATTCTCTCTATAGATATGATAAAGCTGAAATCCCTACTACTGAAATTGCTAGTCAGTGCTTGGATGAGTTTGATAATTTTATGTTTAAACAAGAAGACTTCAATGCTTATTTTGGTAGACAATTAAAATAAGATGCTGATATGATTAAATACTTGGGTGATTATATGGCTAATATTAGAGGTGAACTTAAACTTGTCAACAAACATGCTTCTATGGTTACCACTCAAGTAGAACAAGTACTTAAAGCTCAAAAAGAATTGCTCAATGAGATGAATAGTAAGAAAAATGATTATGCTGTTAAAGTGGCTACTAGAACTGGTAGAATGACTCAGGAACCTTTGTATCCTGAAGGCCACCCTAAGAGAATTGAGCAAGATTCTCAGAGAAATAATATTGATGCACCTAGTTCTTCTAAAAGGAAGAAAAAGAAAAATGATAGAACCGTGCAAACTTCTAGTGAACCTATTGCTGAACCACCTGATAATCCAAATGATATCTCAATGTCTGATGCCGAAACACAATCTGGCAATGAACGTGAACCTAATGAAAATGTTAATGATGATGTTCATAATGATGCTCAACCTAGTAATGATAATGATGTAGAAATTGAACCTGCTATTGATCTTGATAACCCACAATCAAAGAATCAACGTTATGATAAGAAAGACTTTGTTGCTAGGAAACATGGTAAAGAAAGAGAGCCTTGGGTTCAGAAACCCATGCCTTTTCCTCCCAAACCATCCAAGAAAAAGGATGATGAGGATTTTGAGCGCTATGCTGAAATGATTAGACCTATCTTTTTGCGTATGTGATTGACTGATATGGTCAAAACCAATCCTTATGCTAAGTACATGAAAGATATTATTACAAATAAAAGAAAGATACCAGAAGCTGAAATTTCCACCATGCTTGCTAATTATACTTTTAAGGGTGGAATACCTAAGAAACTTGCAGATCCAGGAGTACCCACTATACCATGCTCCATTAAAAGAAACTATGTTAAAACTGCTTTATGTGATCTTGGAGCCGGTGTTAGTGTTATGCCTCTCTCTTTATATCGTAGACTTGACTTGAATAAGTTGACACCTACTGAAATATCTTTGCAAATGGCTGATAAATCAACTGCTATACCTGTCGGCATTTGTGAGGATGTGCCTGTTGTGGTTGCAAACGTTACTATTTTAACGGACTTTGTTATTCTTGATATTCCCGAGGATGATAGTATGTCTATTATTCTTGGAAGACCTTTTCTCAATACCGCAGGGGCTGTTATTGATTGCAACAAAGGCAATGTCACTTTCATGTTAATGGTAATGAGCATACGGTACACTTTCCGAGGAAACAACCTCAAGTTCATAGTATCAATTCTATCGGAAAAATTCCATCGATTATATTTGGAGGTGTTAATTTTCCTCTTCCTACTGCCAAGAAGAAATATGATATACTTATTATTGGGGATGTGCATATCCCCGTTGAGGTAACCTAGTGTTCGAAATTTCTCCGTTTTCATGTTAATCGGAATGAGTTTGTTAACAAGACTTGATCAACCTTGTTAGTGGATTCCTTTTGATGAGCATGAGATGGATGAAACTAGAAGCACAACCTTCTGTGCCCTCTCTATACTTTCTGTTATTTAGTTGAAATAAAGTAAAAATAAATAATTTTCTGTCTGTTATCTGATTATCCATGCAATATAAAAATACCTCGAAAATAAAAGTTCTCCAAATGCCCTAAAAATTAAATATGAGTTTTCTAGAATATTTGAGGATTTATGGAACAGAGAACACACCAGGGGGGCCAACCACCTCGCCACGAGGGTGGAGGGCGCGCCCCTGCCTCATGGGCCCACGGTGGCCCTCCTCCACTTATTCCTGCACCCATCCTCTTCTTCTTCCTTCCACAAACACGAAAAACCAGCTCAAACCCGAGTCCAAGCTCGTTTTGCTGCCATTTTCGATCTCCTTGCTCAAAGCACCTCTCACAAAACTGCTTGGGGAGATTGTTCCTTGGTATGTGACTCCTCCATTAGTCCAATTAGTTTTTGTTCTAGTGTTTTATTCATTGCAAATTTTTGCTGCTTAGGTGACCCTGTTCTTGAGCTTGCATGTCAAATTTATATGGTCAAAAGTAGTTTTGATGCATGATATAGGCCCTAGGCACTTGTAGGAGTGGTTGCTATCAATATTATTGAGTTTGGTTTACTTTTATTTTGAAGATACTAATTTTTTTTTTTAGAATTTTTCAGAGGAAGAAAAATGCTTAGGAAGATGTTCCAAGGTGGTTCTTCAAAGAAGCAAGGACCCAGGCTTGCAATGCGTGATGCTGACGAAGAGCCACCAAGAGACGCTCCAGTGCGTCCTTGTGAGCGGCCTTCTGAAAATTTTATGGATCAAGCGGAAATAAAAGAAGAATTCAACGCATATTTGCGTAATGCTTATCTTGTGAGCTTCAAGGAAGAGAAGTGCAGTCAGTATCATAACCTCACTAGTTCCTTTGTGAGGAGGTTTGAATTTTCCATTTCACGTAATTCTCCAACTGTCCTGTTTGATCTTTATGATAAATCTTATACCATGGACTTAGAGGATTTTACCATTGCATGCAAACTTCCACAATGGGGTAGTGTAAGGGATCCTCGCAAATCTGAATTTAGAGATTTTCTTGCTAATATAACTGTGAGAGAATCTAGAGATATTACACAAGCTACCATAGGGAGCATCCACTTTCCTGCTATACATTATTTTGCTCTCTTCATAGGTAGATGCATAAATGGTAAAGATGAGGCATGCCATGTGTGTGTCCCTGACCTCAGTATTCTTAGGAGTGCTGTGTTAGGAGATAAATCATATAATTTGGGAGCCATTGTTGCACGTAGGTTGCATCTTAATAGACTTAATGGAGATTTCTTTGGTGTAATTTATGCAACTCGCGTAGCTAATTTTCTTGGTATAGATGTACGCGATTACCTCCTGCCTATCTAGATTTAATGCTATGGTTCACCACCATTTTGTCGAGAGGAACGAATCACCTCTCCAGTACCGACTAATCTTTGACAGATGCCGTGCTGTCCGTATTACTCTCCCTGCTCCTGCTTTCTTTGATTATCAAGCAAGAGGAGGATATACTATTAGCAGAGAGGAGGCAGATGAGTACGAGAGGAAGGCGGAGGCCGCTCGTCGCCACACTGCAGCTCAGGAGGCGATAGCCGCTGCATCATAGTACGACCCCCAACAACTATTATTATGGATATCAGCCAGGCCAGCTGTGGCCATAGACCAACTTAGGCCAAAAGCCTAAGCTTGGGGGAGTACGTATTTCTCACCGACATTACATTTATGTTCACACACTCATTGCTAGATGTCGGTGCTCATACTTTTTCATTGTATCATCCATGCTAGTTTATTTCCTTTTATGCTTTCTTCTTGTGTGTTTGATAAACCTTAAGAAAAAACAAAAAAAATTAGTAGTAGTTTACTTTTCTTGTTGTAGTAATAATTAAGAAGAAAACCCAAAAATATTTCCCGTTCATCTTTTGCTTGTTGGGAGCTTTCCCGTGTAAATAGTTTTATTTCTTTTCTTTTCTTTGGGGGTCAGTAGGAGAAGACCATGATTAAATTGTTGAAGTGGCTCCTATATGCTTTATTGTTGATTTAACCAAGAGCCCATATTGCTTTATCTTCTCCTGTTTATTGAATGCTCGCAGATTCCAGCTTAGTCCAATGCACGTGCACTCTTATTATTATTCACATCGTTCATTCATGCAATTGAAAGGCAATTATGATGATATATGATGGATCGACTGAGATGAGAAAAGCTGGTAAGAACTCAACCTCTTTTGTTTTTGTAAATATGATGAGTTCATCGTTTTTGATTCAGCTTGTTATGAATAAACATGTTTGCGATGAGAATTAGAGATCGTAGTTACTTGTGCCATGCTTGATTAACTATGAGTTATAATGGTTTACCTTGCGTGCCAACATGCTATTGAGATGGTTATGATGTGGTATGATGGGGTGGTATCCTCCTTTGAATGATTTAAGTGACTTGAAACAAATTTACGCATGTAGTTGAAACAAATCAACATAGCCTTCACGATATTTATGTTCATGGTGGATTATATCCTACTCATGCTTGCATCCAATGTTTATTAATTTTAATGCATGTACATGGCTGTTGTTGCTCTCTAGTTGGCTCCTTCCCAGTCTTTTGCTAGCCTTCACCTGTACTAAGCGGGAATACTGCTTGTGCGTCCAATCCCTTAAACCCCAAAGTTATTCCAGATGAGTCCACTATACCTTCCTATATCTGGTATCTACCTGCCGTTCCAAGTAAATTTGTATGTGCCAAACTCTAAACCTTCAAATAATCATCTTGTTTTGTATGCTCGAATAGCTCATGTATCAACTAGGGCTGCATGTATCTTCAATGCTAGACGGGTTATTCTCAAGAGGAGTGGACTCCGCTCCTCACTCACGAGAAAATGACTGGTCACCGGGATGCCCAGTCTCATGCTTTATGCAAACTAAATCAAAATAATTGCAAAACAAAACTCCCCCTGGGACTGTTGTTAGTTGGAGGCACTCGTTGTTTCGAGCAAGCCATGGATTGATGTTTGTTGGTGGAGGGGGAGTATAAACTTTACCATTCTGTTTGGGAACCGCCTATAATGTGTGTAGCATGGAAGATATCGCCATCTCTTGGTTGTTATGTTGACAATGAAAGTATACTGCTCAAAATATTATTCACCTCTATTTCAAAACCGAGCTCTGGCACCTCTACAAATCCCTGCTTCCCTCTGCGAAGGGCCTATCCATTTACTTTTATGTTGAGTCATCACACTCTTATTAAAAGCACTAGCTGGAGAGCGCAGTTGTCATTTGCATTCATCACTGTTAATTTATATTGGGTGTGACTATGATTGGATCTCTTTTACCATGAATTACAATGTCTAGTCAGCCCTTGATCTTTGTGCTCTGCATTTATGTTTTGCGGTCTCAGAAAGGGCTAGCGAGATACCATCTTGTTATATCATATTATGATTGTTTTGAGAAAGTGTTGTCATCCGAGATTTATTATTATGGCTTGCTAGTTGATTATGCTATTGATATGGGTAATCATGAGACCTGAGAATTATTGCAAACGTGGTTAGTTATGATCTTTGCTAAAAACTTGAATGCTAGCTTGACATATTTATAACAACAAGAGCAAACAGAGTCTGTAAAAGTTTTTCTTTATTTCTTTCAGTTTGTCAACTGAATTGCTTGAGGACAAGCAAGGGTTTAAGCCTGGGGGAGTTGATACGTCTCCGTCGTATCTACTTTTCCAAACACTTTTGCCCTTGTTTTGGACTCTAACTTGT
The DNA here is from genome assembly GCF_002162155.2 of Triticum dicoccoides. Taxonomy (NCBI): domain Eukaryota; kingdom Viridiplantae; phylum Streptophyta; class Magnoliopsida; order Poales; family Poaceae; genus Triticum; species Triticum dicoccoides. Next base: position 606,813,298 of record NC_041384.1, on the reverse strand, counting down.
ATGATTTGAATGGAACTAACCCGGACTGACGCTGTTTTCAGCAGAATTGCCATGATGTTGTTTTATGTGCAGAAAACAAAAGTTCTCGGAATGACCTGAAACTCCACGGAATATCTTACAATAAATAATAAAAAATCCTCGCCAAAGATGAAGATGTTGGGGAACGTAGTAATTTCAAAAATTTCCTACGTACACGCAAGATCATGGTGATGCATAGCAACGAGAGGGGAGAGTGTTGTTTACGTACCCTCGTAGACCGACAGCGGAAGCGTTATGACAACGCGGTTGATGTAGTCATACGTCTTCACGGCTCGACCGATCAAGCACCGAAACTACGGCACCTCCGAGTTTTAGCACACGTTCAGCTCGATGACGATCCCCGGACTCCGATCCAGCAAAGTGTCGGGGAAGAGTTCCGTCAGCACGATGGTGTGGTGACGATCTTGATGTTCTACCGTTGCAGGGCTTCGCCTAAGCACCGCTACAATATTATCGAGGATTATGGTGGAGGGGGGCACCGCACACGGCTAAGAGAACGATCATGAAGATCAACTTGTGTGTCTAGAGGTGCCCCCTTGCCCCCGTATATAAAGGAGCAAGGAGGGGAGGAGGCCGGCCCTAGGAGGGGCGCGCCAGGGGAATAGGATTCCTACTCCTAGTTGGAGTAGGTTTCCTCCTTTCCTAGTCCATCTAGGAGAAGTGGGGAAAGGGGGGAAGAGGGGAAGGAAGGGAGAGAGGGGCCGCACCCCAAACCCCTTGTCCAATTCGGAATGGGCTTGGGAGGGGCGCGCGCCACCTCCTGGTCCTTCCCACTAAGGCCCATTAAGGCCCATTGCTTCTTCCTCGTATTCCCGTAACTCCCCGGTACCTCCGAAAATACCCGAATCACTCGGAACCTTTCCGATGTCCGAATATAGTCGTCCAATATATCGATCTTTACATCTCGACCATTTCGAGACTCCTCGTCATGTCCGCGATCTCATCCGGGACTCCAGACTCCTTCGGTACATCAAAACTTATAAACTCATAATATAACTATCATCGAAACCTTAAGCGTGCGGACCCTACGGGTTCGAGAACAATGTAGACATGACCGAGACATGTCTCCGGTCAATAACCAATAGCGGAACCTGGATGCTCATATTGGCTCCCACATATTCTACGAAGATCTTTATCGGTCAGACCGCATAACAACATACGGTGTTCCCTTTGTCATCGGTATGTTACTTGCCCAAGATTCGATCGTCGGTATCTTAATACCTAGTTCAATCTCGTTACCGGCAAGTCTCTTTACTCGTTCCATAATACATCATCTCACAACTAACTCATTAGTTGCAATGCTTGCAAGGCTTATGTGATGTGCATTACCGAGAGGGCCCAGAGATACCTCTCCGACAATCGGAGTGACAAATCCTAATTTCGAAATACGCCAACCCAACATGTACCTTTGGAGACACCTGTAGAGCTCCTTTATAATCACCCAGTTATGTTGTGACGTTTGGTGTAGCACACAAAGTGTTCCTCCGGTAGACGGGAGTTGCATAATCTCATAGTCATAGGAACATGTATAAGTCATTAAGAAAGCAATAGCAACATACTAAATGATCGGGTGCTAAGCTAATGGAATGGGTCATGTCAATCACATCATTCTTCTAATGATGTGATCCCGTTAATCAAATAACAACTCTTTTGTTTATGGTTAGGAAACATAACCATCTTCGATTAACGAGCTAGTCAAGTAGAGGCATACTAGTGACACTCTTTTTCTCTATGTATTCACACATGTATTATGTTTCCGGTTAATACAATTCTAGCATGAATAATAAACATTTATCATGATATAAGGAAATAAATAATAACTTTATTATTGCCTCTAGGGCATATTTCCTTCAGAAGACCAGGGGGGCACACCCTGTCCACGAGGGTGGGGGGCGCGCCACCCTTAGGGCGCGCCCCCTACCTTGTGCCCCCCTGGAAACCTCCTGACTCCAACTCCAACTCTATATATCTGCTTTCGGGGAGAAAAAAAATAAAAGAGAAGAAATCATCGCGTTTTATGATACGGAGCCGCCGCCAAGCCCTAAAACCTCTCGGGAGGGCTGATCTGGAGTCCGTTCGGGGCTCCAGAGAGGGGGGTTCGTCGCCGTCGTCATCATCAACCATCCTCCACCACCAATTTCATGATGCTCACTGCCGTGCGTGACTAATTTCATCGTAGGCTTGCTGGACGGTGATGGGTTGGATGAGATTTATCATGTAATCGAGTTAGTTTTGTTAGGGTTTGATCCCTAGTATCCACTATGTTTTGAGATTGATGTTGCTATGACTTTGCTATGCTTAATGCTTGTCACTAGGGCCCGAGTGCCATGATTTCAGATCTGAACCTATTATGTTTTCATCAATATATGGGAGTTCTTGATCCTATCTTGCAAGTCTATAGTCACCTATTATGTGTTATGATCCGTTAACCCCGAAGTGATAATAATCGGGATACTTACCGGTGATGACCGTAGTTTGAGGAGTTCATGTATTCACTATATGCTAATGCTATGTTCCGGTTCTCTATTAAAAGGAGGCCTTAATATCCCTTAGTTTCCATTAGGACCCCCGCTGCCACTGGAGGGTAGGACAAAAGATGTCATGCAAGTTCTTTTCCATAAGCAAGTGTGACTATATTCGGAATACATGCCTGCATTACATTGATGATTTGGAGCTAGTTATGTGTCACCCTATGTTATGATTGTTACATGATGAACCACATCCGGCATAATTATCCATCATTGATCCGATGCCTATGAGCTTTCCATATACTGGTTTACGCTTATTTACTTTCCCGTTGCTATTGTTACAATCACTACATAATACCAAAAATATTACTTTGCTTTCATTACTCTTTTGTTGCCGTTACCACCACTATCGTATTACTTTGCTACTAAACACTCTGCTGTAGAACTAAGTTTCCAGGTGTGGTTGAATTGACAACTCAGCTGCTAATACTTGAGAATATTCTTTGGCTCCCCTTGTGTCGAATCAATAAATTTGGGTTGAATACTCTACCTCGAAAGCTGTTGCGATCCCCTATACTTGTGGGTTATCACGCGCCTAGCTAGGCATAAAACATAGATCTAGGTATTGTCATGTTTGCTATTTTTTTCCATAGATATGTTCTCGTCGAAAGGTTTTGCAAAGATAACCTAGAACACATTATCCATAGAAATTTTGGCATCATTAAGCTGCCCATGTACATATCCCCTTTGATTTCCGACTACAATCCAAGAATACTATTGATTAACATAATTGAAAACTCGTTGGATCATATCTAAAATGGGGATTTTCATTTTGGGATTTTCATCAAAATATTGATTATTTCCAAACAAATGTCTCAAAGTATGGTCACTGTTGTAGAGAATCTCATCTATCACCGGTTTTTCATGGCTCATACCATAATGATCAAAAAATTCCCTAGCTTCCCGTACTATGTGATCAAATTCATTCTTAAGGACTTGGGTAGCTATCTTTTTAGCCTTAGGATCTTTTATAATGGGTAGCTCATAAAACAATCTTTGCAAGGTAGGATGAGTATGATAAATCTACTTTCAAATTTCAGAACTAGTGCCGAAATAGCTTCCGCATAATTTTTAGTTCTTTTAAGTATGGGAATATCATCGAGACGCAAATTTCCTACACAACTGAAAAATCTTGTATATGTTGTTTTCCCATAAAATTCCTTTGTCCCAAAACGAAGGTTTTATCATCCAGATTTCCTGAACGTCCAATTTTAGGAGTCGGGTCATCATTAGTTTCTGCCATACCAAAGTCACTCATGATGATGAGTTTAAGCAAACAAAAGATTGAACCGAAAGAAGGGCGAATAAAAGGAAAATCTATTTGTATTTTTCTGAAATCGTTTTATAAGTGGGGGAGAGGAAAACGGGAGGCGAATGGCAAATATGTAATGCAAGAGATGAGAGTTTATGATGGGTACTTGGTAGGCTTGATGTAGAACCTCCCCGGCAACGGCGCCAGAAATTCTTCCTGCTACTTCTTGAGCTTGCGTTGGTTTTCCCTTGAAGAGGAAAGGATGATGCACCAAAGTAAAGATAAGTATTTCCCTTAGTTTTGAGAACCAAGGTATCAATCCAGTAGGAGGTACGCACAAGCCTCCAATCTATGCACCTGCACAAACAATCAAACACTTGCACCCAACGCGATAAAGGGGTTGTCAATCCCTTCACGGTCATTTGCAAAGGTGAGATCTGATAGAGACAGATATAAAATATTACTAAAATGTAAAACAAAGTAAAAACAAATAAATTGCAGCAAGGTATCTTTTGGGTTTTTGGTTTATAGATCAGAAAATAAATGATGGAAAATAGACCCAAGGGCCATAGGTTGCACTAGAGGCTTCTCTCTTGAAAGAAAATAATACGGTGGGTGAACAAATTACTGTCGACCAATTGATAGAAAAGCGCAAAGTTATAACGATATCCAAGGCAATGATTATGAATATAGGCATCACATTCATGTCAAGTAGACCGACACGATTCCGTATCTACTACTATTACTCCACACATCGACCACTATCCAGCATGCATCTAGAGTATTAAGTTCTTAAGAACGGAGTAACGCCTTAAGTAAGATGACATGATGTAGAGGGATAAACTGAAGCAATATGATGAAAACCCCATCTTTTAACCCTTGACGGAAACAATACAAATACGTGCCTCGCTACCCCTACTTTGTCATTGGGTGAGGACACCGCAAGATTGAATCCAAAACTAAGCACCTCTCCCATTGCAAGAACCAATCTAGTTGGCCAAACCAAACTGATAATTCAAAGAGAAATACAAAGATATCAAATAATGCATATTAGAATCCGGAGAAGATTCAAATAATATTCATAGATAAACTGATCATAAATCTACAATTCATCGGATCTCGACAAACACACCACAAAAGAATATTACATCGGATAGATCTTCGAGAACATCGAGGAGAACATTGTATTGAGGATCAAAGAGAGAGAGAGAGAGAGAAGAAGCCATCTAGCTACTAGCTATGGACCCGTAGGTCCGTGGTAAACTACTCACGCTTCATCGGAAGGGAAATAGAGTTGATGTAGAAGTCCTCTATGATCTAATCCCCCTCCGACAGGGTGCCAGAAAAGGCCCCAGTGTGGGATCTCACGGGTACAGAAGGTTGCGGCGGCGGAAAGGTATTTCGGTGGATGCTTCTGTTAGTTTGGAAATATTTGGGAATTTATAGGCCAAAGATTAGGGTCGGAGGAGTCCCGAGGGGCCCACAAGCCCTTAGGGCGCGCCCCCTAGGGCGCACCCCTGAGGCTTGTGGCCGCCTTGGGACTCCTCTGACTTCAAGTCCTACGTGTGTCTTCTGGTCCAAGAAAAATCATCGCGAAAGTTTTATTCCGTTTGGACCCCGTTTGATATTCCTTTTCTGTAAAACTCAAAAACAAGGAAAAATATAGAAATTAACACTGGGCTCTAGGTTAATAAGTTAGTCCAAAAAATAATATAAAATAGCCTATTAATGCATATAAAACATCCAAAATAGATAATATAATTGCATGGAATAATAAAAGATTATAGATATGTTGGGCGTATCATCAATCCACTGATTGGTGGGTTGACATAGGTGCAAATATTCATGTGTATGCTGATATGTCCTTGTTCTCTTCTTACCAGGTCGCACGAGATTGTTCCGTCCTGATGGGGAATGGCTTGCATGCTTTTGTTCATGGTGTTGGCATGATAGATCTGAAGTTTACTTCGATAAAGATCGTGCAACTAAAGAACATGCAACATCTCCTCGGCATCATGAAGAATCTCGTTAATGGCTCCCTTCTACGTAAAGAAGACTTTAAGTTACTATTCGAGTCCAATAAAGTAGTCATATCTCGATATGGACTATTTGTTTGAAAAGGATATGACCGCGGAGGTTTGTTCCACCTTTCTCTAGTGGATTTCTGTAATGTATGACATGGCTAGCTAAGATGGATCTAGTCCCAAGTTTCACTTTAGCCAAAGGTTCTAAGTGCCATTCGTGTGTGCAAGCAAATCAACCTCATAAGCCTCACAAGCCTGTGAAGGATAGACACCTGGCACCACTAGAGCTTGTACATTCAGATCTCTGTGAGATGAATGGTGTGTTGACTAAAGGTGGAAAGAAATATTTCATGACATTGATTGATGCTTCCACTAGATTCTGCTATGTGTATTTGTTAAATATTTCATGTAGTTCTACACTTTAAAGCTATAAGGTAGAAGTTGAGTACGTACCAACTTGAAAATAAAATAAAATGAGTCCGGTCTGATCGTGGTGGAGAGTACTTTTCTAATGAGTTCAATTTATTCTGTGTGGAACATGGTATTATTCATGAGAGGATGCCTTCCTATTCACTCCAGTCAAACGGGGTTGCCTAATGGAAAAACCGCACTCTAACAGATTTGGTTAAGACCATGTTAGATACATCGGGTTTATCCAAGGCACGATGGGGGGAGGCTGTATTGACATCATTCCATGTACTGAATAAAGTTCCCACAAAGGATAACGAGACTACTACCTATGAGCAATGGGAGAAGAAAAGAACTACACACTCTTACTTGCGCAATTGGGGCTGTTTGGTGAAAGTCAACGTGCCGATAACCAAAAAGTGTAGACCAAAGACCGTGGACTACGTTTTTTGGGCTATGACAAGCATAGCGTGAAGGTCGGTATGATCATGGAGTCTAAATATGATACATTCTTTGAGGATATTTTCCTCATGAGAGATATGCAAAGCACTTCTAGACGTGAATCTGATGAGACACATGAACCTGCCATTCCGATGGAATATTATGAGCAAAAAAGTGATGAAAGTTCCACAGGGGATGATGAGGAAGCTCTTGTTAGGAGCAAGGGATAGAGGACTGCAAAGTCCTTTGGTGATGATTTCGTCGTGTACCTTGTGGACGACAACACTTCCAGTTCCATCTCAGAAGCTTATGCATCACCGGATGCTGACTACTAGAAGGATGCGGTCTGTAGCACGATGGATTCTATCTTGGCTAATGGGACACAGGAAATCACAGACCGTCCTTATGGTTGCCAACCATTGGGATGTAAGTGGGTGTTCAATAAGAAGCTTAGGCCCGATGGTACTATTGAGAAGTACAAGGCTTGGCTTGTGGCCAAGGGTTATACCCAGAAAGAAGAAGAAGATTTATTTCATACTTACTCACTTGTGGCTAGACTGACAACCAGTTGAGTGTTACTCTCATTGGCTACCTCGCATGGTCTTCTCGTTCATCAAATGGACATTAAGATGACTTTGCTTAATAGAGAGCTAGACGTGGAAATTTGCATAAAACAGCTAGATGGCTTTGTAGTAAATGGTCAGAAAAGAAACATGTGGAAGCTATTGAAATCTTTGTATGGCCTGAAACAAGCGCCTAAGCAATGGCATGAGAAGTTTAATACAACTTTGACATCTGCAGGCTTTGTTGTCAATGAAGTTGACAAATGTGCATACTGTCGCTATGGTGGGGGCGAAGGAGTTATACCGTGTCTGTATGTTGATGACCTACTAATATTCGGGACCCACCTCAAAATCATTGAGGAGGTCAAGGATTTTCTATCTCATAACTTTGAGATGAAAGACCTGGGGTGGCTGATGTTATCTTGAACATCAAGCTACTAAGAGATAATGATGGTGCAATTACACTTTTGCAATCCCACTATGTTGAGAAGATTTTGAATCGATTTGGATGTTCGGACTGCAAACTTTCTGCAACACCGTATGATCCCAGCACGTGGATTCGAAAGTTCGAAGGCACGACTGTAGATCAATTGAGATATTCTTAAGTGATTTTTCACTCATGTACCTAGCGTGTGCTACTCTGCTTGACATATCATTTGCGGTGTGCAAACTCAGCCGGTTTGTTTCCAATCAGGGAGTTGTGAGCGAGTCATGCATTATTTGCAAGGTACTATGAACTACGGAATTCACTATTCTGGGTACCCGACATTACTTGAGGGGTATAGTGATTCGAATTGGATATCTAATACTGATGAGATGAAAGCCACAAGTGGATTGTTTACACTTGGTGGTGGTGGTGTTTCCTGCAAATCTCGCAAGCAGACGATCTTAACGAGATCGAATATGGAAGCATAACTCACAACGTTAGACACATCATGCGTCAAAGTAGAATGACTTCAAGAGCTTCTGATGGATTTTCCAGTGCTTGGTAAGCTAGTCCCGCTATCCTTATGAACTGTGATAATCAAACAGTGATTGCCAAGGCTAAAAGTTCAAAGGACAACATGCAATCCATGAAGCACATAAGAAGAAGATTAAGATCTGTCAAACATTCCAGAAACTCGAGGGTAATAGTGTTGGATGATATCCAAATGGCTAAGAATCTGGCAGATCCCTTTAAGAAAGGGCCATCACGGATTGTGATAGAAAAATGCATCGGGAGAGATGGGCATGAGACCAACGTAAGTTGCCATGGGGGTAGCCCAACCTATGTGATTAGAGATCTGTGAATTAGGACCTGAGAAAACAATCAGTGGTCAACTGAGAAGAGTATCCCTACTAACCCACTCCGTTGGAGATGTAATACTCTCGTAATCTATAAAGAAGGTTGATTTTTGTCTTAATGTGTTCCAAAGCTTGTATAAGCAAGATGCTATCCTACAGAGTGGTCTTTGGAGGAACACACCTATGTGAGCCCGACTATTGGTCATACTCTACGAGATAGGGTAATCTCTAGAAAGCTCATGAGAAGGTCAAGAGGATGACTAATAAGCTCCATCTATGGGGTCTAGCCTTCGGCATCCACATATCAGCTGACAATTCACAAAACTTCTGCACATTAAACTGACAATTCAAGGCATAGTCCATTGTTCAGTTGTGAATAAGTCTAATCCGGTTGCACTAGGTAGAAGTTCAAGTTAATTGTCACTGAAAATTCCGGTATACCAAAACATTGTTTGGAACAATTGACAAACTTATGTGCCTCGAGATCTGGTGGGGGATTGTTGGATTATAGATGGGTTTTGGCCCATACAAGACAATAATCCCTGGTTAATATCTATGGTCCATTTAGGTGCATTACAAGTGGTGGAAAGTTTAGTACCATATTGCTAAAGTAGTAAGAGTGAGACCTCTTTATAATGGCTGCTTTGCCACAATGCCATTGGGAGCTTGGGAAGAGGAGTTGTACACGCACACTCTTCCTCCTCTGCCGCCCGCCTCGCCTCACCACGCCTCACCTCGTCACGACACACGGGTGCGCCGCGAGTTGTGGGAATGAGCCGAGACGAGCCTTATTTTTGCCGGTCAAGAATGGTTGATTAGTTGTTGATTCATTAATGAGTCACTAACGGAAGTGCCACTGTCTGAGATGTTGGACTGTGGGTTGTTCATGGACTCGGTCATGGGCCTAAGCCCAGGCCCATCTATCTGATGACCTATACAAGGAGGCGCTGGCCTGTGACTAAACCCTAACTAACCCACTCCCTCATGCACAACCCTAGTCGTCATCTACTGTTCCTCTCTCTGTGGTGCTTCTGGCGATCCCATCCCAACAATCATGTGCACGGTTGGTCGAGACAGCAGGTGCCTCCGGAACCATGTTGTTCGAGATCCTGCTCGGGAGAATGGCAATAAGGTTTTTGGGGAGTGTCTTGGTGCGACTTCTCCCGATCCATCTCCGTCTTCGTCCTCCTCTGCTTCCTCCCCTGCATCGACACCATGGTCAATGACGCCGCTGCCAAGAAGAAGGCCACAGACGACATCGAGGCTGCTGCCGCCGCCTTGGCCTGGCCAATCGGAGTGTATGATCTCTTCATCCCTCATTTACTCTTCCATGTGCTGGCCGTATATGCTATGCTCATAGATGCTTCAGTTCTATGTACTATACGTGTTCACAAGCTTAGGCATCAATATGAATTGCATATTGTGATTGCCATACTTATTGTTTACTCATGCATTAGATTAAAATGTGCTTATATTTTCAACATTGACTTGGTACCAAAAACCCTAAACCCTAAACCACAAACCCTAAAAGTGAGGATAACTACCACTGATGGTAGGAAACATTTGTCCTACATGATTGCGCTTTTAAAGGAGAAATACGGAAACCGTTTGACCGTGTGAGTCACTAGATGGGCGGATAGATCCAGAGGGAGCACAACTGGCCATGCGCCTTTTATGTGCTATAATTGGTGTAAAGTTAATTTTTCGTAATGATACCAGCTTGTACGTTACTATATGTGGGGTCTTATTGTTATCACACAAACGCGGTGCACGACACATAGCTAGCACACGAGTCATGCCACATTGCGGTGCTTCTTTAACTTATGTTCTGACTTTATAGTGACTGACATATGGGCCCACAAACATACTGACCCACTTGTCACTGCCCAGAGTCACCTGACGTATGTAAGACAATTTGAGCCCCTCTCCGCCCATCCCGTCATCACCTTTTGACCGCGCGGCAGCACGGCCAGCCTGGTGCCTTGTGGCGCTTGTGCGCACGCACTCCATGCCCCTTCTCCCCTTCAAACCCTTACCCTCCATGCGCCTTTTATGTTCTGTAATTGGTATGAAGTTAATTTTCCATAATGATACCAGCTTGTACTTTACTATATGTGGGGTCTTATCATTATCACACAAGCACGGTGCACGACACAAAGCTGGCACACGAGTTATGCCACATTGCGGTGCTTCTTTGACTTATGTTAGCTGACTTTATAGTTACTGACATATGGGCCCACAAACAAACTGGTCCACTTGTCACTGCCGAGAGTCACTTGATGTACGTGACAATTTGAGCCCCTCTCTGGCCATCCCCTCAGCGCCTTTTGACCGCGTGGCAGCATGGCCAGCCCGTTCGGCGCCTGTGTGCACGCGCTCCACGCCCCTTCTCCCCTCCAAACCCTTACCCTCCAAGCACCTTTAAAACCCCCAGCACCCCGCCCGACTGCAAGCGCACACAATCGCAAAGGCTAGCCAAGCGCAAAGAAGATCCATATCCATCCTTCCTAGCTAGCCATGGAGAGCGTTGACCACCACGACAAAGCCGCCACCCGCCTGTCCCTTTCCCCTCCCCATCCGCCGGCACCGCTCTCCCTGACGCCATCGCCCAACTCGGCGGCGCTGGTGAACACGCACTGGGTGCCGACCAGGGAGCAGCTCGCCGTGCTGGAGGGGCTGTACCGTCAGGGGATGCGCACCCCCACCGCCGAGGAGATACATCAGGTGATGGCGAGGCTGCAGGAGCACGGCCCCATCGATGGTAAGAACGTCTTCCACTGGTTCCAGAACCAGCAGGTCCGGCTGCGCCAGAGGGAGAAGCGGCAGCGATCTGACTACTTCGCCAGGCAGTTCCGCCGCCCCCATCCGCTACCCGTGCTCCACAGCCCCTCTGGCCACCCCATCTCCCCGGTCCAACTCCAGGCGCCGCCGGCGCCGAACACTCCTACATGCAATGGAGAAGGTACGTCCGCACATGAACGCTCCATCTCTGCTTCGACACGCCACTCAATTAAATATGATTTTGGCAATTGGCATGCAATACGTCTTGATTGATTAGCTTCCAAATGCGCTTGTGCGTTTCTTAGCCTAGCTTTATGTTTGGGTTTTAGCTGGAAGGGATATGCATCTACGACTTTCCATTGCAACCCACGCGGCTTTCATGCGTCTGCTGGTCAAAGCTGGTCGATGTGATTGGATGGGATGGCATCCATCTGGGCAAATTACTAGCACACATGAATGTTGACTCATCTATAGTCGTCGTTTCAGAAAGTGACATGATGGTAGTTAGGTTCGTATGCATGCATGCACAAGGTTGCTTTGCTTGCTTGGCTGTATTCTTTTTGCTCATAATGTGCACGCACGGATGCAAGGTAGCTCCATCTTTTCGCTTGTACTAGCACCTGCCATCCCACCCAAGTTCGAGTCTCAACTTTGACACGGGTGCTCGCGGAGTTTATCCTATAAAAAAACTCAACAAGGGTTATCCCCTGGATTGGTCTTTTTTTGGTACTAGCACCTGCCGCTTATCGTCTTCGCCAGCACTATGTGTCAACCGGCTGATCTTTTGCAAAGATCAGCCGGGTAGCTAGCTGGCCGTAAGAGTTGTACCTCGATAGATGTTGGATCAAGCAGTAGCCATCGCCCCACAACCTCGTTCATGTTGTGAGCCGGAGTCCCGGCAATATACCTGGCCATGGGTCGGGCCTTAAAAAGCCCATGACAGAAAACTGAGGCCCAGACCCTCCCAGGCCCTACCATCGGGCCTACTTTTTAAGCCCAAGCCCAGCCCATCTGGTAAAAAGCCTTGAAAAGCCCTTAGGGCTTAGGGTCGTGGGCCGGACCTCTTCCTTAAAATGCCAATATGCCAAGCCCAAGCCCGTCCAGGCCCTGCAGCTAGGCTCAAACTCAGGCCCAAGCCTGGCCCACGGGCAAGCCATCGGGCCTAGGCCTTGGATTTTAGGGCCGGGCCTGGGTGGGCCGGCAGTTGGGGAGAAGCATTTTCCTTCTCATCTTGTCCATGGTTGTGTCGCTGCATAGAGTGTCAATGGAGCAGGGGAACCCTCGGAGTCATAGTCACAAGATTTAACGTGTTGCCGGGCTAGGCTATGTATCCTGCTACTGCTACCTTCTGTAGCTCTTTTAATCGTCTCTGCACTATACATGCATATGCGCATGCCCCAGATTGGATGGAATTAACCGTCCTGCACCCACGTGTCCAGGCCTAGCGAGAAATTCCTCCCATGCTGTAGGAAGACAAAAAAATAATTCTTGTGGGCCTAATAGTGGAACAACGCATGCCAGCCAATCCAGCAACAAGTAGTTTGTGTTTGTACCATTTTTGATTTATCAACTTGTCTAAAATGACAATGATTGATTTATATTGCTCCTGTTTCTTTGAGTTTCAGCAAAACCAACTTTATTTATTTATTATCAAGAGAACTCTATTTAGGTATTTAGCATAAGTTTACGTGCTTTCTGCCTCCCGATATTTTGCACGACGTTGAGCAAAATATGGGAAACACACAAAAGATACCCACAATTCAAACATACCCTAAAATTGTGGTTATACTGACATATTTTTTGTTGGATCCATATTCCTTTTTCTTGCAGCGATGTACATGCAGCAGCCATGCTACATGTCAGGGCCAGCAGCGCAGCCCGTGGCTAATGCAACCTACTACTCACAGATGCAGCCGCCGATAATGTATCCAAGTGTGGAGATGATGGGGCATGGCAATGTACATGCACAGGCGCATGCTGCCATGTACTACCAGGCAGCATCTCCGAACAACTCCAACACTCAACAAATGTGTGTGCTCCAGTTGCCTCCAGCCGCCGGCAGCTACGATACCCCCGACGCGTACTCCCACAGCCCCGTGCTTCTGAATCTGTTCCCACAGTACCCCACCTTTGCAAATCGCAAGAAGACCCGCCGCGTCGGGAGCGTTGGCTCCGCGAGGCCATCGACCTCTAGGTCGATCTCTTGGGAGACGGAGAGTCCCAAGATCCCCAACAGACACATTGTTGTCAATCTATGAATTCTTTGGTGAAGGACACTAAAGGTGATGCATGATTGCTGATATGCTCGACAAGTACTTTGTCAGTCTCATGGACAAGCCATTGAGTAGATGTACCAGTTTTCTTTCATGGGATATTTATTTGGAATGTTGATTTACTTAGGTAATTCGAAGTAAAATGTGTATTGCTTCATAAACTTGAAGCGTGCATCGGAAAACTTGTTAAATTTCATTGAGTTAGTCTAGTTAAATCTTTTTATTGCAAGGTGCATGTTCTATTTTGGTTTTAGCTTGTTTCATCGTATCATACATCTAACCATGGGCGTGAAATAGCTGCCAATGTTCTCAATAGATTTCAGGCATCACCCCCCTTTCATAAGAAAATAATTTCCCTTTTTATTTTAAAGGCCTATTTGAAATGATTGTAAGTGTTGAATGTCCACCAACATTTTGTTCTCGCTTGAGATAAGAATACATGTGGGTACACACAAATTATAACCTCTCCAAACATCCTCTTAGAGTAATTCAGAGGTGTATAGAATTTTCTGTTCTTGTGAGAAAAATAGGTATATTGTTTGATTAGTTGTTTAAGTCAGAAAGTGTGAAGCACATACAAGCGTATCATGTATAAACATTGTAGACGAAATAGGTTTGTTTAAGTCACAAAGTGTGAAGCACACACGAGCGTATCATGTGTAAACATTGTAGAAGACATAAGTATCATGCTCAAGCTCACATTACTATTTTGCCCGACATACCTAAGGTTTTAGGATATTACTGTCACATACCAAATTTCACAAATTTGACCCTTATTAGCTTTGGATTTCTTTCCCTGGATTAATTCAAGAAAATGGTTAGCCCACTTTTTCAAAAGGAAAATGAGCTCGAGCTTAATTTGTCAAAACGTTTTCTAACTATATATGCTATTCCAATATAAAGATTACAAGCCCAAGAATGTTCAGTAAGTATTTCTTTTTTATTTTTCAAAACAATCCCCTTTTTAAACCCCTTTGTGAAGAGGCACCTTTTTAGACAAACAAACTATGCCAAGAAAATTGCAGTAGTATCTTATGATCATGTGTATTCGAAATACGCTAAAACATGAGATGCTCCAGTACAATTTTTATTTCCAAAATTCCCTAAAGTTTTTGTCAAAAACTTAACAAAAACCATTTTTGGAATCTAACCTTTGAGTTTTGACCCCAAACCTTTTGTGTATTCGCTACACCTCATTCAAAAGCTACTCTATTAGTTTCAGCCCCAAGGATTTCTATTTCATACCCATAATTGTTTTCTTCAAATCTGGGCAGTAGAAAATTTGCACCATGTTAGTGAAGTGCCATTTCATCTGATATCTTCCCAGATCCTACAGAACACCTAGGAACCTAACCATACCAAATTGCAGCCCCAAGATCGACTCCTAGGATCGAAACATGTCTATGCCAATGATGGCGGCGGTGACCACACATGCTAGAGCGGCAATAGTGTAGAAACAACTTTCTGTTGCGCTACTGCTTCATGTCGTGGCACTGCTCCCATGTTGTTTCATGACTATGCACTCGTGGACGCATCTCGCACCACCCTGCACCCCTCCCTCACGGCCCCTCTTCCACTCACTGTCACAGTAACGCCGTGAGCTCCGCCTCAGGCACGTGTTGGGATAGAACTGCCATAATAATCTCCAAAGTGGCAAACTACCGTACCACCTAGAAGTATCTGCCAAGCACTCCTATGGACACCACTGCCTCAGTGCCGATCACTTGCCTCCTCGGGTGCACAAGCCACCTATTGTGGTTGTCCCACCTCCGAGGACAGGAGGAAGACCATGTCAGGAAAATCCCATGCCTATGGTAGGATGGGCTCTGACATGTCACATGTCTGACTGAGTCATGTATGGTCTTGTAACATCCCAGGTAATGGACGCGATATGGGATGCTTCAAGGGAAGGTAAGCCCATGATGGCATACGTTAGGAGAGGACGACTCTGAGAACAACTCTTGATGTCCTCTGGGATCCCCAAGGCTCTAATAAACCAGAAGTGTAGGGTATCTATTGTAGAATTTTCGATAAGTAAGAGTTTTGAACCTAAGGAGGAGCTAAATATTTGTATTCTCTAAGTTCTGTCAACCATAGATACAACCCTACATACACCAAATGTTTGCTTTACCTATAAACAAGAAATAAAACTCTTTACATTTATAAAAGGGATAGTTTCCAAGAAAGTAAAGAACTTGG
Organism: Triticum dicoccoides; assembly: GCF_002162155.2. Taxonomy (NCBI): domain Eukaryota; kingdom Viridiplantae; phylum Streptophyta; class Magnoliopsida; order Poales; family Poaceae; genus Triticum; species Triticum dicoccoides. The sequence continues at coordinate 606,797,506 of NC_041384.1, read as the reverse complement.
AAATAATGGTTAGTTGTTGTAACGCAAAGGAACAAAAAAGTAAAATATATGGAGTGTGGAATAGATATGACACGAGGTGCAGAATTGACCCTAGGCAATTGGCTACAATAATGATATATTGCAGTTTTATATGTGAGAGAGGCCTATGCTAACATGCAACAAAATCCATTGATACCATGTACTTATGATTGAAACCCCAAGCACGCGTCCACAAGTAATAAAGATTCATTAGGGTAAAAATCAACCATAGATATCTCAACATAGCACTAACCCTAAAGTGTGACCCACATACACACAAACTTGATAATATCTGGCTCTCCTTCTGCTCTCTACATAGTTATCTCAACATATTACTAACCCTAAAGTGCGACCCACATACCTATGTGCTTATATGATGGGCACCAAAGGACAACATCACATCAACATACAATGCAAATCAATCATAATGTATCACGAATGAACAACATGACAAAATGAATCTACCCAGACACAACGAAGATGCAATAAGTCATTGGATAATAATTAATACCATGAAACACCATGTTTAAGCAGGGGATTAAAAATCTTAGGGGGGAGTGGACAAAACTATAGAGAGGGAGGAAGTAAATGGAGATGGTGTTGAAGTTGATGGAGGCGATGGAGACAATGACTACGATGATGGTTTCCCCGACGTCATTCCGACACAGCTGAAAGAGAGGGGGAGAGGGACCCACCCTCCTTGTTCTTCTTTGGCCTCCCTGCTAGGTAGGGAGAGGTTTCCTCCTTTGGTACATTGTGTCCATGGCCCCAGAGCGCGAGAGCCCCCTCCAACATTTGATATGTATTATGAGTTTCTCTCTATTTTCGCTACTTTCCTAAGTCATTCCATCATTTCTTAAACTAGATGAGTTGTTGCTGTTGGAAATATGCCCTAGAGGCAATAATAAAGTGGTTATTATTATATTTACTTAATCATGATAAAGATTTATTATTCATGCTATAATTGTATTGATTGGGAACTTAAATACATGTGTGAATACATAAACAAATACCGAGTCCCTAGAAAGCCTCTATTAGACTAGCTCGTTAATCAAAAAAATGGTTAAGGTTTCCTAACCATAGACATGAGTTGTCATTTGATAATGGGATCACATCAATAGGAGAATGATGTGATGGACAAGACCCATTCATTAGCATAGCATATGATCGTTCAATTTATTGCTACTCCTTTCTTAATGTCAAATACATGTTCCTTCGACTATGAGATCATGCAACTCCCGGACTCTGGAGGAATGCCTTCTGTATATCAAACATCACTTCGTAATTGGGTGATCATAAAGGTGCTCTACAGGTATCTCCGAAGGTGTCTGTTGAGTTGGCATGGATCATGATTGGGATTTGTCATTCAGTATGATGGGAAGGTATCCCTGGGCCCTCTCAGTAATACAACATCACAAGAAGCTTGCAAGCAAAGTGAATAATGAGTTAGTTAAAAGATGATGTATTATAGAACGAGTAAAGGGATTTACCGGTAATGAGATTGAGCTAGGTATGGAGACACCGATGATCGAATCTCGCGCTAGTAACATACAGACGGACAAAGGGAACTACATATGTTGTCATAAAGGTTCGACCGATAAAGTTCTTTGTAGAATATGTAGGAACCAATATGGGAATCCAGGTCCCTATTGGTAATTGACCGTAGAAGCATCTCGGTCATGTCTACATCATTCTTGAACCCGTAGGGTCCGCACGCTTAACGTTCATTGACGATATAGTATTATATGAGTTATGTATGTTGGTGACCGAATGTTGTTCAGAGTCCCGGATGAGATCACAGACATAACGAGGAGCTACGGAATGGTACAGAGGTAAAGATTGATATATAGGATGATGGTTGGGCCAAGGGGTAAGGCCCATGGGGCTTTAGGTCGGTGCAAAAGGAAGTTTTGCGGAGGTCGGGGGACCAGACACCAGGGACCTTGGCGTCGGGCCCAGGGCCAGACGCCGAGGACCGTGGCGTCTAGTGCTGGAATCTGAGAAGGACTCTTCCTTGCATTCCAAACTGACTTTGGGGTGGCCTTCTCCCCAAGTAACGACCCCAGAGCTCAACATATAAATAGAGGAGAAGGCCTAGCCCCTAGAAGACAAGTTTTTGAGCCTCCTCTAGTTGATCTAGTTCTAGTTCTAGTTGGTCCTAGTTGAATAATTAGAGCTACCCCTAGATACCTCTAATCCTCATAATTAGAAGCCCAGTGTGGTTCTAATTTCCTCCCTCTAGTTCATCCTCCACTCTAAATCCATTATGCTTGGCGAACCCTGCGAAAATAGTTTCACCACCATCGTCACCACGCCGTCGTGCTGCCGGAACTCATCTACTACTTGGCCCCTCTTGCTGGATAAAGAAGGCGAGGACGTCATCAAGCTGAACATGTGCTGAAAGAGAAGGTGCCATGCATTTGGTGCTTGATCGGAATGGATCGTGAAGGTGTATGACTACATCAACCGCATTGATAAACACTTCCGCTTAGCGATCTACAAGGGTATGTAGATGTTGTCCCCCTCTTGTAGCTATGCATCTTCATGGATAGATCTTGCATGTGCGTATAATTTTTTTGTTTTCCATGCAAGGTTCCCCAACAGTTGCTCCAATTGGCGTAGAGACCAACAGTAGCCCATAAGTTAGCGAACTACATGAAACATAAAAATGGATGTCAAGTGAACTATTTCAAGACACCAACAACAGCCATTGGCGCAAAGATCAATTGCAGCCAAGAAGAGAAGTGACCAATTGCTTAAAGCTAAGAAAATTATTTGGAAGTTTTTTCCCTCAACAGCGTGCAAATGATTATGGCTATAATGTGTTTGTATTTTCCTTGACGATGATCATTCCCATCGCTGATACTGTTAGAAGGTTACTCTGAAGCTTTATTTATCGATACATAAACTGTCGGCGTTCTGGGAACGGGGGTCCCCAGACTTGCCGGCCTGCGGCCTACGGCGTGGCTCAAGCGGGGGCCCAGCGCGGCCCATCTTCATCAGCTAAGGCTCAAGACCCTCGCGAGGGGCCAAGCCTTGCGGGGCGAACGACAGGTAGCTTCCTCAGAGGCAGCCTCATCAGGCAGGCTCGCGAGGAGGCGGAGAGATCAAGGCAGGGGTACCTCGCGAGGAACCCGTGACGCAAGGCATGACGATCGAGACCAGGTGGGCGCCAGGCGGGCGCCGGCTTGCGCAGTGTCCTTGTTTCCCCTTTGGTGCAAAGGGGGCATGCACAGGCCAAGGCATTAGGCAAAGGTTACCATTCCGGTGCAACGAGACCAAGACCAGCTGGACGGCAGGACGGAGGTCACCATGAAGCCCAAGACGGCATCATCACCAGTGCTTTTGGCAGCCGAAGACCACCTTTGGTCAGGATAACTTGTACTAGATGTTTCCCTTCGAAACGGCCAATTGTTGGCGCCCTTCCCGCTCATTATTTGGGGAGAGGCCCAGGGCCTCAATAAATAGAGCTAGCCACCATAGAGTAGAGACATCTAGAGACCCCCGGAGAGATCTGGTAGAACCCCAGCAGAGAGAGAGAGAGGCGACTGAACTCACCCTAGCAGTTCATCGCACCGGCTCAAGAACACCTCTCGCGAGGCTGTTCTTCCCTTGTACTGTCCATCATCAGCCCCAGAGGCAATCCACCACACCACACACTGGAGTAGGGTATTACACCACAACGGTGGCCCGAACCAGTATAAACATCGTGTCTCTTGTGTTGTTCATCATTTTCATCTTAGTTCGCACGAGAGGATCGGACGTAGATCGGTAGGGGAGAGATCTCCGCGCACCCCAGTGTTCGAACCTCAAGGGTCTGCCGGAACCCGAAACCCGACATTTGGCGCGCTAGGTAGGGGTGCGCCGGAATCTTCCTTCCGCTATTCGCGTGTGATCTTCCATCGTGTCCATGGCTGACGCTCGTCGGGCTGCTCACGCCGCTCGCGTCGCCCAGACGGTGCCCGTCGGCGGCCCCCCTCGTCGTTCCCCGTCGCCCGCCGCCAACGCCGCCCCCGGCCCGACGGGGAACAAGCAGCAGGCCTCGTCCCAGCACCCCTCGGTGCTGCAGAATGGCCGCACCGCCATCACGTCGCTGACTCTAGCTGGCTCATTGTCCCACGCCCGTCGTGCACCCATGGACGCGCACGCCTCACTGCTCTTGGCGCGGGAGGTCCTGCACTATCTCCTCGTTGATGACCTCTACGAGGACTGGCTCGCCCGCATCACCGAGCTCGTCAGTGCCGCAGGGGCTCCCCCTTGCGATCCCTCTCGCTGCCTCGCCCTTCGTCCCGTGCAGGGGGCGAGGATCAGGAGGCGCCTCCGTCGCCTCCTCCCCAAGAAGGTGCCTTGGCTCCAAGGCGCACAGCCCCAGGGCGAGACCCTCCATGTCCGGCACCAGCGCAGCAAGAAGGGAGATGCCAAGAGATCCCACGTCCCCGGGAAGGTGCTCGCGCACTCCCAGCGCCGGCGCGCCAAGATCGCGCCCCAGCGCCTCCATGACAAAACCCTGCGCTGCTCCCAGTGGCGGCGCATGGTGACCCACAAGAACGAGTCCAGCACCAGCAAAGGGCGCCAGTAGCCACGGCGGGCTGCCTCGCCTTCACCCCCGAGCTGCGCGGCGTCACATGGCCAGGCAACTTCAAGCCTGACCTCCCTCCCCGCTATGATGGCACAGCAGACCCCGCGGAGTTCCTGCAGCTCTACGAGCTGGGCATCGTAGCCGCCAACAGAGATGAGAAGGTCATGGCGAATTGGTTCCCCATGGCGCTCAAGGACGGCGCCCGCACCTGGCTCCTGAACCTGGCGCCCGACACGATCTCCTCCTGGAGCGATATGCGCACCCGCTTCATCGCCAACTTCCAGGGAACTCGCGACCGGCCCCCGGCCATGAGCGACCTGCGCCGCATCAAGCAACAGCCAGGAGAAACCCTGCAGAAGTACATCCAGCGCTTCAACTACGCTCGCCTCAAGATCCCCAAGGTGACTGAAGAAGCTATCATCTCAGCCTTCTCCAACGGCGTGCGCGACGTCAAGATGACGGAAGAGCTAGCAATCCATGAAGACCTGTGCACATCCCTGGAGCTGTTCAACTTGGCGACCAAGTGCGCCAGCGCTGAGGAAGGGCGTCTCTCCCTTCTCGAGCTCCCGGCAGCCAACCCGGAAGAAAAGAAGCTCAAGGCCAAGGACGTGAAGCGCAAGGGGGCTGCCGTGCTAGCAGCGGAACCGGACACCAAGCGAGGCAGGGATCAGCCTGAGTCATCTAAGGGCGGACGGTACTGCATGTACCATGACCTCCACACCCACAACACCAATGAATGTCAAGAGCTCAGAGCTGTGCGAGATGGGCGAATCGGCCGACGCCTAGAGTGCAACGACAGGGGCTATGGCCGAGGAGGAGGAAGATGCGGTGGACGATGGGAAGACTGTGGCCTTCGCCAGGGATGGCATGACCGCCCTCGCGAGGACCACTGGCAGGACCAGCCTCGCGAGGAAGGCTGGAGGGACCAGCCTTGTGAGGACCGTCCCCACGGCAACGCACGCCTTCCTCCTCTGCCGCCTCCACCGAGGAGGAATGAAGACCAACACCAAGACGATGGGGCTGGGGGATTCCAAGAGCCCGTGCAATTGCTTGCATCCTGGGCGGCGCCCAGGCCCCAGCCTCACAGTGCATCTTCAAGCAGTTTGCTCGCGAGGTGAATGCAGTCCTTCCCAAGCTTGAGGCCACGCGCCCTCTCAGGTGGTCTTCGTGCGCGATCACATTCAGTTCCGCAGACCAGCTCAAGTGTGCGGCAACGGCCGGAGTCCTCCCGATGCTTTGCTCCCCAGTCATCAGCAACGTGCAGGTCACCAGGACCGTCATCGATGGCGGAGCAGGACTCAACGTCTTGTCCGTCGAGACGTTCGATAATCTCCAAGTGTCATACGACCAGCTTCAGCCAACCAAGCCTTTCTCAGGCGTCACCGATGGTTCCACTGTTCCAATTGGGAAGGTTCGCCTTCCGGTCACCTTCGGGCAACGCAACAACTACCGCACCGAGCTCATCGACTTCGACGTCGCTCACATTCGCCTGCCTTACAACGCCATCCTTGGGTACCCATCCCTAGCCAAGTTTATGGCAGTGACTCACCATGGTTACAATGTCCTCAAGATGCCAGGAAGCGGTGGAGTCATCACCATACCATGTGAAGAAAGGGACGCAGTATGCTCGCTCGAGCGTGCGTTCCAACGCGCAACAATCGAAGACCCAGATCACAGGAGCGAAAGGCCTCCCGAGGCGACCCTCAAGAAGAAGAAGACCTCACCTGGCCAGAGCCACAAGGAAGCAGGCACCTCCGGAGGTATTGCGTCAGGATTTGCGCCCGATCAGGGAGCGCCGCCTTCTCGCGCATAGGAAGGCGCGCCCGGCGCCCTCCTCAGGCAAGGCTCGGGGGCTCTCTCTTGGAGAGCCACCGACCTTGCCAAGGTCGCGGGGGAGGCGCTCGGGCACCACTTGGAGGGGTGCTTTCAGGCACGCTTCCCTCAGAAATGTACAAGTCAAAGGAGACCAAACCCTCAGGAGTTCATCGCAAGGAACACCCAGGAGCTACAAGAGTCCGGAGTCATGCGCAGCAGCCGCCACTTACCTGCCATGGCCCCACATCTAGGCGAGGATGGAGGACTGCGTGTCTGCGTCGACGTACCAGGGCTCAACCGAGCTGTGTCCCAGGAGCGCCTATGGCCTTCGGCCATAGGGCACTATGTGGGACCACCCACAGCTACATTCGCATGCCCTTCGGCCTTCCGAGCGCGATCGCCGCACATCAGCGCCTGTTGAGGAGCATTCTGGAGGCTCAGGAGGTCAGGCATCGCGCGGTCCTGGCGGAGGTGGCGATGATCCCCGAAGACCTGCACGTGCCACCAGAGCCTCTTGAGGTCCCTGGGCCTAGGGGCTCATGAGGGCCGATGTCTTCGCCGCACATCGCTCACTTCCTCAGCATCACTTCGTCTTCAACAGCACCAGGTGACATCTTTCAGAGTTTTACTTTTAGCTGGGAGCGCCCACAGAGCTGCACCATTCCCAGGCCGCGTGGGTCCGTCCCTGCGGCATGTATCCATTTTGGTTATGCTCTTTACTTACCCTGTTGGGGGTGCCCCTCGGGCTGCATCATCCCCACGCCACTCGGGCCCAACCCAGCGGCGGTTGCTTTTACCTACGCTTGCTTGAAATTGGATTTCCTCCTATGTTCTTAACATACCTGACCTAATCACCTGATCGATCAACGCCTATTTGAAGAGCCGCTCGCTCTGGCACGGCGCGTGCGCACGAGTCCATCCCTGCAGCGTTGATAAACCTGAGTGGTCGAGCTCTGGCCGCGGCAGCCTCGCACGGCGCCACCTCACCAGGCCCTCAATGCCCTGACCGCTCCCTCGGAGTGACCATAGGTTGGCCGGCGATTGTAACGACAAGCCTTGTTTCTCCTCATGATTGGTGTGCAGGACCTACTCCAGGAGCAACGTTGGGGGCATCGTGAGCTCTCTCTCCCTCTCTTCGGCACGGACCGCTTGCACGTTAAAAGGGGGGTACCTGAGCATTGCGACTCATGGGCTCCTACTGGCTCTCCAGCCCTCACCCCCTGGCCTTGACCCACGGCATCGCGACCTGTCATACCAGCGGCGGCTGAGCTCGCTCGAGGGCCGGGACCTGAGGACATAGAGTGTTAAGGAAAGTGCGGGGGAGTGGAAGGAAGCTCGCGAGGGCCTAACCCAGCAGTGCCTCGACCACCGCCTCTCGGGACAGGCGCCTCTCCGAGGAACTACGTCAGACACACAAGATAAGTCACGCCGTCGCAAAAGCTAGACCAACGCAGCGCTAAATCCCCGCCCAGTGCAACTCTGTCATGGTGATGCTACCTTCCTTTCTCGCCCAACAAGGATTGCTTGAGCGCTAAAGGGGACCTCCCGAGCATCGCGACTCAGGGGCTCTTACCGGACCTCGGGCCGCTCACCTCCTGGCCTTGACCACGACATCGCGACCTGGCATACCAGCGACGGCTGAAGCTTGCATGGGGACCGGGACCTGTCAGCGTAGAGTGCCAAGTCCTCGTGAGAATAGAAAGGGGGAGCTTAGCCGGAACAGAACGGACACCTCACACTAATTCATATTAAGGATATAGTAATTACAAAAGCACGACATACACCTTACATACCCCCGTGGGGTGTTGCTTTAATTCCTTGCAGGGAACAAAAGGTGCTAACCCTAACGAACGCTACTTGCTAGCACCTCCCTAGGTGACGCCATCATCAATAGTGGGCTACCCAGCGCCGGCGCTAACCCCATCCAGATCAGTGGCGTCGGCGGCCCGAGGCAGCTGCCTCACTCTGAGCGCGGCGCGATCTTGGTGGCTCGTAGCTGTCGTCGCTCGTCTCCGGGGTCGCGAGGAGTTCGGGGGAGCCGCTGAAGCCTGCGGTCCCTCCGCTGCTGCCTGAGGAGCTGCAGGAGGACCAACGGGCGGGGCTGGTCCTCGCCAGTTCGTCACCACTTCTGCTTCCATTAGGGCAGCATTCCAGCCGGCGTCCTTCTGCATCAAAGGCCTTGAAGAACATGAAGGAGGCGCCATCGTATTCAAGATGGATCACCAAGGCGCCGTTCGCGCGACAGACCCGGGAAATCTCACCCCAGCCCCAGGTCATGAAGACCTTGCCCGAAGCGACGACCGTGACCTCCGCTCCGGTTGCAGGGGTGCCACAGTCGGCGTGCTGCAGCCAGAGCTCCAGGGCCCCACTCGGCAGCATCTCGAAGACGAAGGAGGGAGGAAGGCGGATCCACGAAGTTGGAGGCATGGCGGCATGAAGCACAAGCTCGCGAGAGGAGCGCTCCGCGTGGACTCCAGGGGGGGCGACGCGCACCACTGTGACTCGCCGGCGTCGGCGGCGACGCTGTCGGTGTTGCTCGGCGCCCTCCCCCCTGGGGCCTACTATGCGGGCGTGCAAGGGTAGCGGAAACCCAGGCGGCGGCCGCTCGTACCACGGCCTCAACACCACCTGCCAGGCGCCTTCGTCCCGGTGACAAAGGATTGGCCGCTTCTTCGGCGGGAGGGGGTCAAGACCCTCTCTGGGGGCCTTTCCCTTCTCCTCAGCTGAAAACCGACAGATCAGTGCCATTGGCGCAAGAGGAAGCAAGGATGAGGAAGAAGAAGAGGAGGATTGACGGAAAGGGGTGAACCGGCGAAGCTCACGCGGCCCCGTACTTATAGCCGGGGAAGGCCAACCGCCGAGCACCATGACCTCAGGTAATCATGACCCATATCTTTGCATGCAGGGACTTGTCAAGTCGTGCAGTTGCCGAGGTGTCGTGGGAAGTGCAGACGCCCACGCCCACGCCCAATCAACCGCCACGCGGCGCCCAAGGCCGCAGGCTGTTAGGGCCCGCGGCGCTTCGCGCTTGCCCCTTCGCTTCTCCACTAAGCCAAGCCCGTGCGCCTTGGACCCGGGGGCTACTATTGGCGTTCTAGGAATGGGGGTCCCCAGACTTGCCTGCCTGCGGCCTGCGGCGTGGCTCAAGCGGGGGCCCAACGCGACCCATCTTCATCAGCTCAAGCTCAAGACCCTCGCGAGGGGCCAAGCCTCGCGGGGTGGACGACAGGAAGCTTCCTCAGAGGCAGCCTCATCAGGCAGGCTCGCGAGGAGGCAGAGAGATCAAGGTAGGGGTACCTCACGAGGAACCTGTGATGCAAGCCATGACGATCGAGACCAGGCGGGCGCCGGCCTACGCAGTGTCCTTGTTTCCCCTTTGGTGCAAAGGGGGCAAGCACAGGCCAAGGCATCAGGCAAAGGTTACCATTCCGGTGCAACGAGACCAAGACCAGCCGGACGGCAGGATGGAGGTCACCGTGGAGCCCAAGACAGCGTCATCGCCAGTGCTTTTGGCAGCCGAAGACCACCTTTGGTCAGGATAACTTGTACTAGATGTTCCCCTTTGAAACGGCCAATTGTTGGTGCCCTTCCCGCTCATTATTTGGGGAGAGGCCCAGGGCCTCTATAAATAGATCTAGCCACCACAGAGTAGAGACATCTAGAGACCCCCGGAGAGATCTGGTAGAATCCCAGCAGAGAGAGAGAGGCCACTGCACTCACCCTAGCAGTTCATCGCACCAGCTCAAGAACACCTCTCGCGAGGCTGTTCTTCCCTTGTACTGTCCATCATCAGCCCCAGAGGCAATCCACCACACCACACACTGGAGTTGGGTATTACACCACAATGGTGGCCCGAACCAGTATACACATCGTGTCTCTTGTGTTGTTCATCATTTTCATCTTAGTTCGCACGAGAGGATTGGACGTAGATCAGTAGGGCAGAGATCTCCGCGCGCACCCCAGTGTTCGAACCTCAAGGGTCTGCCGGAACCCGAAACCCGACATAAACCACTTGAGAATGTGAATGTAATATGCACATTTTTTAATACTTCGGCCTTTCCTCATCTCATAATTGTGAAGAAAAAACAACAAGGAAGAAATAAAAGTAATTAGTTGGTCGGCCAGGGCAAGCCAATGAGCATGATGATAGAAAGGCGACCCCCCCCCCCACAGAAAATGACTTGAACCATCTGAATCATGCACCCCCACCCAAAAGCACATGGGTAGAAGGAAGCCAGGTGAGCTGACCAGATGATTCAGAGGCCAAGGGAGAACCCGATCAACGAGAACCTGAAGAACCATCATACTAGGGCTGAACAGAGATTCCAAAACACGCCATCCGTCCAGGCAACGTCCAAAGGTCGAGCAGACCACAATGTGCAAATCCCAAGCAGACAACCAAAACATGTAATCCGGGAAAACCACAACATGCAATGGCCGAGTAGACAACCACAACACGCCATCTGGGTAAACCGCAATGTGTAAAGGCCAGGAAGACATCGAAAACACGTCTTCCCGGCAGATCGCAATGTGGAAAGGCCGGGAATACAGATCAAGCCAGCCGCAACAAACAAAGCTAGATGATACCTCAAATGAAGTAACAAGAATATGAAATCTATAGGCGAACTTGTGTGCAAAGCGGGACCGCCTCATAAGTGCCTTAGCTAGGCATAAGACGATGAGACCAAATTCATCAATGGTGAGCAGCTAAGCCTTATGTGTGTTTGATAACTCACAAGTATAGGGGATCAGTTGTAGCCTCTTTCGATAAGTACAAGTGTCGAACCCAATAAGGAGCTAAAGGTAGAACAAATATTCCCTCAAGTTCTATCGACCACCGATACAGCTCTACGCACGCTTAACGTTCGCTTTATCTAGAACAAGTATGAAACTAGAAGTACTTTGTATGTGTGATAGGATAGGTTTGGAAGATAATACAGAACACGTAAATACAAACTAGGGGCTGTTTAGATAAACAAATAACTAAGTTAGTTTTAGTAGAGAGCTTTTTGTCACAAGAAAGTTATTTGTCCCTAGACAATCGATAACTAGACCGGTAATCATTATTGCAATTTTATATGAGGGAGAGGCATAAGCTAACATATTTTCTCTCCTTGGATCATATGCACTTATGATTGGAACTCTAGCAAACATCCATAAATACTAAAGATCATTAAGGTAAAACCCAACCATAGCATTAAAGTATCAAGTCCTCTTTATTTCCATACGCAAACAACCTACTTACTCGGGTTTAAGCTCTCTCACTCTAGTAACCCACCATAAGCGAATCATGAGCATATTGCAAACCCTACAACGGGGATCCCTCATGCTTGCGTGACACAGAGAGAACCATAGGACAACACCAATACTAAAACATGCAACTCAAACCAATCATGATCATCAATCAACCCATGGGACAAAACAGATCTACTCAAACATAATAGGACAACCATGCATCATTGGGAAATAATATATAGCATTGAGCACCATGTTTAAGTAGAGATTATAGCGGGGAGAAGGGGTGTTACACCGCTGCATAGAGGGAAGAGAGTTGGTGATGATGGCGGCGAAGTTGTTGGTGTGGATCGTTGTCACGATGATGGCCCCGGCGGCATTTCGGCGCTACGGGAGAGAGGGGGAGAGAGCTCCCCTCCTTCTTCTTCTTCCTTGACCTCCCCCTTAGATGGGAGGAGGGTTTCCCCTCTGGTCCTTGGCCTCCATGGCGGTGGAGGGGCGGGAGCCCCTCTGAGATTGGATCTCTCTCTCTCTCTCTCTCTCTCTCTCTCTCTCTCTGTCTCTCTCTCTGTGTGTGTGTTTCCTTCTATTTCTGCGCTCTCTGATTCTGGCTTGTCACCGTTTCTTAAATTCCTGAAGATCTATAACTCTGATTGGGCTGAAATTTTAACACGATTTTTTCTAGATATTAGCTTTCTTGCGGCCGAAGAAGGGAACCTACCGCCTTATGGGGTGGCCACGAGGGCCCAGGGTGTGCCCTACCCCCTAGGGCGCGCCCCCTGCCTTGCCACCGCCTTGGGCATCGTCTCGTGTTGATTCCACTTCCCAAAATTCACATATATTCAAAAAAAAATCTGTAGGTTTTTTTTCCCGTTTGGACTCAGTTTGATATTGATTTTCTGCGAAACAAAAAACATGTAAAAAACAGGAACTGACACTTGGCACTGGATCAATATGTTAGTCCAAGAAAATAATATAAATTGTTGCCAAAAGTATGTAAAAGTTGTAGAATATTGGCATGGAACAATAAAAATTATATATACAACAGAGAAATATCAATGTTTCCAACTCATACGTCTTTCGTCATGATGTGCTCTGCCAATCGACCATCGAAAAGGGCATAGAAGTGACCAGTCATCCTACGCTCAGTCGAGGGTCACTCCATTGATTGACTGACGAGGCAATCCAACACCCGACACATGGGAACATCAAGAAATTAAACAAAAATGTCAATCAAACAGTTTCAAGTATTTCTTTTTTGGGAATCATCTTCAGTATAAGTTTGGTCAAAGTAGAGATACTTTGACTTCGGGTAAAACTTATATGCATACTAAAAAGGACCGGAGGGAGTAACTCACAAGAGATAACTCTACCTAAAATAAATTACTAAAAGTAATGCAGTAAGAGAGAGAACATGTGGTGCGTGATGGCGACAATATACTTGTTCAACGAGTTCAAACTTCGGTAGAAGAGCTATGTCTAGTTGAAGGGACTTATGATTGCACATAGGAGCAAACCCCCTCCCTCATATTCTCCTCAACATGAAGTTATTACCTCGAACTTCAATTCATTTTACCCGTGGTAGATCCTTCTTAGTGATCTCCAAACCTTCAGCAGACTTTGTCTTCGGTGACCACAATAACTCTTAGTCACTCAGACAGAAGCCTAACCGTCTAGAGAGTTAGCGGCTCTCAAAAGTAATAGGCTCAAAGCAATCTCAACTTAGATCTATGTGATGCCCAACCACTATCTAAGTTTTGGGCTTTGGGTTTTCTCTTAGTGGATTCACTCAAATCTTTCGGTGTGGAGTGCTTAGACAAACTTGTCAGAAATCAAAAAGAGTTATTACGGTCATAAGTAGTGTTGAACAAACTGGGCATGCAAATTAGTGGATAAGGAAAATATAGCACATCCATCTCTATTGCCACGAGTAAGACAAAAAAGGGCCCTGCAAATTGGGTGTGTTTGGTAGGATGCGTGGAGAGTGCATGAGGGCAAAAGTTCCCAATCCGACCCACTTTTGCTTGTTTGGTAGGATGCATGGGCTCACGTGGGCTATGCCCATCTGAAGCAAAAAAGGGCCCTCAACAATGTCTATCTCATGCACCCCAGAAAGGGTGCACCCTAGAAATGGTGCATGGAGGCAGCCATACCGGCCCGACCCTCCAGACCACGTCCATATATGTTTAATTTTTAAAAAAATGTTCATAATTTCAATTTTTAATTGAATTTTCAAAAACTATTCAGAATTTCAAATTTTCAAAAAATTTCAAAATTTCAAAAAAAAATTAAATTTTTCGGAAATGTTTGCAATTTCATAATTGATTAAATTTTCAAAAAGTGTCCAAAATTTCAAATGTTGTTTATTTTTTTTAAATGTTCAGGATTTCAAATTTTGTATAAATTTCAAAAAATCTTCCGAATTTCAAAATTTGTTTAAGTTTTAAAAAAATGTATAAAATTTCAAAAAAATGTTCAAAATTTCAAATTCCGTTTATTAAAAAATCAAGTTTCAAAATGGTGTTTAAATTTGATAAAAAAACAAACTTTCAAAATATGTTTAAAATTTTAAATAAATTCAGAATTTTAAAATTGATTTAAATTTTTACAGAATGTTTAGAATTTCAATTTTTGTTTAAATTTTCAATAAAACTTCAATATTTCAAAATATGTTGAATTTTTTGTTCATGTTTTTCCAGTTTTGTTCACCATCCAAAAAAATTATTGAGAATTCGAAATTGTTCAACACATGCTGACTGCCAAAACAATCTTAGCTCAGCATGTCTCAGTGCATAGACCGCTGCCAAACAATAGCAAATGCATGGACTCAGCATGTCTATACTTAGCATGTATCGGAGGAGAACAACTAGGCTAGGTCCATACATGCTACCAAACACATCCTAAAAGCAACCCCTGACAGTAGGGATACGAATACATATGAAACATATTATGAAGAAGCGTCATTGGATAACCACATGAAATCCCCACAAAAGACGGTTCATGAGGTATGCTCTTTCTCATGGTGCATGTCGAGAAGCACAAAATAAAAATTATTTAGTGATAAAGCAAACAAAAGCACACACGAGAATATTCACCCCACGCTATTGCTTCCCGGCAATGGCGCCAGAAAAAGGTCTTGATAACCCACAAGTATAGGGGATCAGTTGTAGCCTCTTTCGATAAGTAAGAGTGTCAAACCCAATGAGGAGCTAAAGGTAGAACAAATATTGCCTCAAGTTCTATCGACCACCGATACAACTCTACACACGCTTAATATTCGCTTTACCTAGAACAAGTATGAAACTAGAAGTACTTTGTAGGTGTGGTAGGATAGGTTTGCAAGATAATAAAGAGCATGTAAATACAAACTAGGGGCTGTTTAGATAAAGAAATAACTAAGTCAGTTTTAGTATAGAGCTTTTTGTCACAAGAAAGTTATGTGTCCCTGGGCAATCGATAACTAGACCGGTAATCATTATTGCATTTTTTATCAGGGAGAATCATAAGCTAACATACTTTCTCTCCTTGGATCGTATGCACTTATGATTGGAACTCTAGCAAACATCCGTAACTACTAAAGATCATTAAGGTAAAACCCAACCATGGCATCAAAGTATCAAGTCCTCTTTATTCCCATACACAAACAACCTACTTACTCAGGTTTAAGCTTCTTTCACTCTAGCAACCCACCATAAGCGAATCATGAGCATAATGCAAACCCTACATCGGGGATCCCTCATGCTTGCTCAACACGGAGAGCACCATAGGACAACACCAATACTAAAACATGCAACTCAAACCAATCATGATCATCAATCAACCCATAGGACAAAACAGATCTACTCAAATATCATAGGATAGCCATACATCATTGGGAAATAATATATAGCGTTGAGCACCATCTGTAAGTAGAGATTACAGCGGGGAGAAGGGGTGCTACACTGCTGCATAGAGGAGGAGAAAGTTGGTGATGACGGCGGCGAAGTTGTTGGTGTAGATCGTCGTCACGATGATAGCCCCGGCGGTGTTCCGGCGCCATCGGGGGAGAGGGGGAGAGAGCTCCCTCCTTCTTCTTTTTCATTGACGCCCCTAGATGGGAGGAGGGTTTCCCCTCTAGTCCTTGGCCTCCATGGCGGCGGAGGGGCGGGAGCCCCTCTAAGATTGGATCTCTCTCTCTCTCTCTCTCTCTCTCTCTCTCTCTCTCTCTCTGTTTCCTTCTGTTTCTACGCTCTTTGATTCTGGCCTTTCACCGTTTCTTAAATTCCCGAAGATCCGTAGCTCCGATTGGGCTGAAATTTCAACACGATTTTTATCCAGATCTAGATATTAGCTTTCTTGTGACTGAAGAAGGGCACCAACCGCCTTACGGGGTGGCCACAAGGGCCCAGGGCACTCCCTACCCCTTGGGGTGCGCCCCCTCCCTTGCCGCCGCCTCGGATATCATCTCACGTTGATCCCACTTCCCAAGGTTCACATACATTCCAAAAAATTCTCCGTAAGTTTTTTATCCCGTTTGGACTCCGTTTGATATAGATTTTCTATGAAACAAAGAACATGCAACAAACAGGAACTGGCACTGGGCACCGTATCAATATGTTAGTCCAAGAAAATCATATAAATTGTTGCCAAAAGTATGTAAAAGTTGTAGAATATTGGCATGGAACAATAAAAAAATGGATACGACAAAGACGTATCAGCATCCCAAGCTCAATTCCTACTCATCCTCGAGTAGGTAAATGATAAAAAAGATAATTTTTGATGCGGAATGCTACCTAGCATAATCTTGATCATATAATCTAATCATGGCATGAATATTAAGACACGAGTGATTCAAAGCAATATTCTGTCATTTGACATAAAGACAATAATACTTCAAGCATACTAATAAGGCAATCATGAGCTATAAGAGTATGAAAGCTCAAACTGAAAGGAAGTGGGTGTGCATCCAACTTGCTTGCTCATGAAGACCTCGGGCATTTGAGGAAGCCCATCATTAGAATATACAAGGCAAGTTCTATAATGAAAATTTCCACTAGTATATGAAAGTGATAACTCAAGAGATTCTCTATAAGAAGAACATGGTGCTAATATGAAGCACAAGTGCGGTAAAAGGATAGTATCATTGCCCCTTCTCTCTTTCTCTCTCATTTTTTAGTTTTCTCTATATATTTTTATTTTTTTGGCTCTCTTTTTTTCATCCGGAGTCTCATCCCGACTTGTGGGAGAATCATAGTCTCCATCATTCTTTCCTCACCTGGGACAATGCTCTAATAATGATGATCATCACACTTTTATTTACTTACAACTCAATATTAAAACTCGATACTAGAACAAAGATATGACTCTATATGAATGCCTCCAGTGGTGTACCGGGATGTGCAATGATCTAGCTTAGCAATGATATAAGAAATGGACAAGCCATGAAAATATCATGCTAGCTATCTTATGATCATGCAAAGCAGTATGACAATGAATGCTCAAGTCATGTATATGATGATGATGGAAGTTGCATGATAGTATATCTCGGAATGGCTATGGAAATGCCATGATAGGTAGGCATGGTGGCTGTTTTGAGGAAGATATAAGGAGGATTATGTGTGATAGTGAAGGAAATATGCCCTAGACACAATAATAAAGTTGTTATTTTATATTTCCTTATTCATGATAAAGGTTTATTATTCATGCTAGAATTGTATTGATCGGATACCTAAATACATGTGTAGATATATAAAGATACACCGTGTCCCTAGTGAGCCTCTACTTGACTAGCTCGTTGATCAAATATGGTTAAGATTTCCTAACCATGGACATGAGTTGTCTTTTGATAACGGGATCACATCATTAGGAGAATGATGTGATGGACAAGACCCAGCCGTTAGCTTAGCATAATGATCGTTCAGTTTTATTGCCATTGCTTTCTTCATGTCAAATACATGTTCCTTCGACTATGAGATTATGCAACTCCCAGATACCGAAAGAATGCCTTGTGTGCTATCAAATGTCACAACGTAACTAGGTATCTCTGGGCCCTATCGGTAATACACATCATAAGCTTGCAAGAAAATGACTAAGGAGTTGGTCATGAGGTGATGTATTACGGAACGAGTAAAGAGACTTGCCAGTAACGAGATTGAACTAGGTATGTAGATATCGGCGATCGAATCTCGGGCAAGTAACATACCGATAGACAAAGGGAATAATGTATGTTGTCATAACGGTTCGACCGATAAACATCTTCGTAGAATATGTAGGAGCCAATATGGGCATCCAGGTTACGCTATTGGTTATTGACCGGAGAGGTGTCTCGGTCATGTGTACATAGTTCTCGAACCCGTAGGGTCCGCACGCTGATGACCCACAAGTATAGGGGATCTATCATAGTCCTTTCGATAAGTAAGAGTGTCGAACCCAACGAGGAGCTGAAGGAAATGATAAGCGGTTTCCAGCAAGGTATTCTCTGCAAGTACTGAAATAAGTGGTAACAAATAGTTTTGTGATAGGATAATTCTTAACGAGCAACAAGTAACAAAAGTAAATAAAGTGCAGCAAGGTGGCCCAATCCTTTTTGTAGCAAAGGACAAGCCTGGACAAACTCTTATATAGAGAAAAGCGCTCCCAAGGACACATGGGAATATCATCAAGCTAGTTTTCATCATGCTCATATGATTCGCGTTCGGTACTTTGATAATTTGGTATGTGGGTGGACCGGTGCTTGGGTACTGCCCTTACTTGGACAAGCATCCCACTTATGATTAACCTCCATTGCAAGCATCCACAACTACAACAAAAGTATTAAGGTAAACCTAACCATAGCATGAAACATATGGATCCAAATCAGCCCCTTACGAAGCAACGCATAAACTAGGGTTAAAGCTTCTGTCACTCTAGCAACCCATCATCTACTTATTACTTCCCAATGCCTTCCCCTAGGCCCAAATAATGGTGAAGTGTCATGTAGTCGACGTTCACATAACACCACTAGAGGAGAGACAACATACATATCATCAAAATATCGAAGAATACCAAATTCACATGACTACTAATAGCAAGACTTCTCCCATGTCCTCAGGAACAAACGTAAATACTCACAAAGCATAAACATGTTCATAATCAGAGGGGTATTAATATGCATATAGGATCTGAACATATGATCTTCCACCAATTAAACCAACTAGCATCAACTACAAGGAGTAATTAACACTAATAGCAACCTACTAGTACCAATCTCAGACTTGGAGACAAGAATTGGATACAAGAGATGAACTAGGGTTTTGAGAGGAGATGGTGCTGATGAAGATTGATGGAGATTGCCCTCTCCTGATGAGAGGAGTGTTGGTGATGGCGATGGCGATGATTTCCCCCTCCGGGAGGGAAGTTTCCCCGGCAGAACAACTCTGCCAGAGCCCTAGATTGGATCCGCCAAGGTTCCGCCTCGTGGCGGCGGAGTTTCGTCCGAGAAGATGGCTTCTTATTTTTTTCCCATCGAAAGACTTCATATAGCAGAAGATGGCCACCGGAGGGCCACCAGGGGGCCCACGAGGTAGCGGGGCGCGCCCAGGGGGGTAGGGGGTGCCCCCACCCTCGTGGGTAGGGTGTGGCCCCCTGGTGAATCTCTTCCGCTGAGTATTTTTTATATATTCTGAAAGCGTCTTCCGTGAAGTTTCAGGACTTTTGGAGCTGTGCAGAATAGGTCTCCAATATTTGCTCCTTTTCCAGCCCAGAATCCCAGCTGCCGGCATTCTCCCTCTCCATGTAAACCTTGTAAAATAAGAGAGACTAGGCATAAGTATTGTGACATAATGTGTAATAACAGCCCATAATGCAATAAATATCGATCTAAAAGCATGATGCAAAATGGACGTATCACACGCTTAACGTTCGATGACGATATTGTATTATATGAGTTATGTGAATTGGTGACCGAATGTTGTTCGGAGTCCCGGATGAGATCACAGACATGACGAGGAGTCTAAAAATGGTCGAGAGGTAAAGATTCATATATAGGACGATAGTATTCGGACACCGGAAGTGTTTTGAGGGTACCGGGTGCTTATCGGGTCACTGAAAGGGGTTCCAGGCACCCCCGACAAAAGATATGGGCCTAATGGGCCAAGAGGGGAAAGACACCAGCCACCAGTGGCTGGTGCGCCCCCATATGGGCCGAACCAAAGGGAGAAGGAAAGGGGGGAAGAAAAAGGAAAGGGGGATCCCCCTCGCTTCCCTTTCTCCCCCTCCTCTTTCCTTCCCCCTCCGGTAAAAAGGAAGGGGGGGCTGGCCTAGGAGGAACCCAAGTAGGATTTGGTCCTACTTGGGGCGCCTCCTGGCCTCTTCCCTCCCCCTCCCACCTATATATATGTGGGGGCGCCCCTTGTCGTGGTTCTAAGCCTGACAGTAGAGTGGGGGGTAGGTATGGAGAGGCAAGGTCCTAGCTATGGAGAGGTTGTAAGCACAAAGGATGTACGAGTTCAGGCCCTTCTCGGAAGAAGTAACAGCCCTACGTCTCGGAGCCCGGAGGCGGTCGAGTGGATTAAGAATGTATGAATTACAAGGTGCCGAACCCTTCTGCCTGTGGAGGAGGGTGGCTTATATAGAGTGCGCCAGGACCCTAGCCAGCCCACGCAGGAGAGGGTTTAAGGTGAGTTAAGTCTGGGGCGTTACTGGTAACGCCCCACATAAAGGCCTTTACTATCATAAAGTCTACTTGATTACAGGCCGTTGCAGTGTAGAGTGCCTCTTGACCTCCTGGTGGTCGAGTGGGTCTTCGTGGTCGAGTCCTTCAGGCCAGTCGAGTGAATCCTCTTTGGTCGACTGGAAGGCGACCTCTTCTAAGGATGTCCTAGGGTAAGTTACTTGGATCAGGTCCATGACCCTACCCTAGGTACATAACCCCATCATTAGCCCCCGAATGGATTGAGGCTTCGAGTGAAGAAGGAGTTGATGTCGTTTCCGATTAACCTTTGCGCTCCGGTTGTGCGCTGTTCTGGACCAAAGAATCCCTTTGTCGACAGGAAACAACTTGCCTTCAGTCGACTTGATCCATTCTGTTTTTGCGTCGAGTGATCTTTCAGGCTTCGACGATCTCCGAGCGACGGATCGCCGGAAACACCGCGCCTGACAGACTGATTTGTTGCTCGCGGATTCCGCGGGATGCGAAATTTTGGGGCGCGCGCGAAGCGGGGCGGACCGCGGCGTTCGGATGGGACGGGGCATGGACGCCTCGATCTCCGCGCCGCCTTTTTCGCCACGTATCCCGTCTGCATAACTGTTCCAGATATGATTAGATCGACCGGGCCCACCTGTCATCCACTCGGAAGGGACCTTATAAATGTGCCCGGCGAGGATTTCTGTGCTGCACCTTAGCATTCTCCCCCTCTCTCTTCTTCCTTCCTCCCTGCCCAGCATGCTCGCTCTCGCCCCCGCACCACTTCCCTTCGCGCATCTCGCCGGCGACCATGGCCAAGGAGAAGACGGTGGCGCTGGAGCGTGCAAAGAAGGCGTCGGCGTCGGAGAAGGCGAAGGGGAGATCCACCAGCCGCGGAGGGTCCTCGTCCAGATCCCGCCTGCCGAAAGGCTGGGTCCAAGGAGACTGGATCCAGTCGACCATCACTGAGAATGACATTCTCGACATGGCCAACGAGGGCTTGATCCCCCACGGAGCTGCGAGGCTTCCGGGGAAGGAGTGGTAGCCTTAGCCAGAAGAGGGTGAGTGTGTGCTTTTGGCCACCCATGTGGATCGTGGGTTTTCCTTGCCGCCGAGTGTTTTCTTTCGTGGCTTCTTGAATTTCTTCGGAGCGCAGCTCCACCACTTTACCCCAAACTCCATTGCCTATCTTGCCACGTTCGTGTCCATGTGTGAGGGTTTCTTGGGCTGTCGACCGCACTGGGGTTTGTTCAAGCATATATTCACGTGTCGCTCTCAGACCGTGAAGAAGGCGAGTCTAGGCGACGAAAAGACCCGAGTCGTCCAAATGTGTGGGGGTTTGGGCATCCAGGTGAGGAACAAGAGCACCTTTCCGCCCATGACCTTTCCCGAGTCAGTCAGAGGCTGGCAGTCGACCTGGTTCTACTGCCGGGACCAGTCGACGCCGGGACAGTCGAGTGGACTCCCACAGTTTACCATGGACCGAGTGAACAAGCCCGCCTCTCTGAAGTTGATCCCGGAGGAGAAAGCTGATGTGAAGATGTTGATGGAGCGCGTGGTGCAGTTGGTTCGGGAGGGAGTGACGGGCATGGATCTCCTGGAGGTCTTCCTCAGGCGTCGCATCCAGCCCCTCCAGTTCCGGAGCCACTGCATGTGGTTGTACTGTGGGACGGAAGACGAGACTAGAGTCCATCCAGAAGCAGTCGACGATGTCACTCTGGAAAGATGGATGGCAGCCGTCACCGGAAACAAGGACAACCCACGCGGAGCCAGAAGGATTCCTCCACTCAACCACAACAGTGATCCAAATAAGGTACACTTGCCCTGCTCTCCACTGCATTCTTGTCGCATTCATCTCTGTCCACTGTGCCGACTGGTCGACTGATCATTGTCTTGATATCTGCTAGGCCCTCACCGAGCTGTACTCGATGCCCAATGGGGCACAAACTCCGACTGAGGAGGGTGAGGCGAGTGGGGGCGAGAGCCAGGACGAGGAGGAGTTGGACTCGGACGTTGCAGGGGACGACGACGACGATGATGATGATGACGGCGATGATGATGACGCCGAAGACGAGGAGGAAGAGGAGGAGGTCGTGCCACCGCGCTCGGAAAGGCGGTCGAAGCTCGTCCACGACCCTTTGACTGAACGTGGCAAGGGGGTTGCGACGCAGTCGACCAAGCGCCCTAGGACCACTTCTCCAGCGCCGACTGAAAAGGCGCCGAAGCAGCCTAGGGGGGCTCCGCCAAAGCCGACCAAGCTCCTGCCGAAGATGAAGGTGTCCATCCCCACCATATCAGGGTAATTGTGCTGCTCATATTTTCTTATTCTGTGCGAACTTTATCTCTGGTCGACGCTGAAGTTAGTCGACCGATCCTTTGGAGTTGTAGTGCTGCTACTTCTGAGACCTCGGCCCAGGCTGATGACCACGAGATGGAGGATGCAGCAACTTCGAACCCAGGTACTGTATTCTTAACATCGTTCTTAGTTGACTGACTCGCGATCTCTGATCCCGATTCTTCTCCGCAGCTCCACCCAATACTGTTATCAATCTCCCTGATGACGACGAGGATGAAGAAACACTGGCACGCAGGAGGAGTCGGAAAGCGTCCGCCAGTAAAGTGCCTCAGGATGTGACGGCGCCTGAGATTCTGACTGTGGAAGAAGAGAACATCACTCGACACACGGTGTCCTTCGCAAATCCACTGACGAGTGCTCAGCAGCCCTCCCTCTTCACGACGCACCACGTCCCAGAGGACCAAGCTGGCGCAGCAAAGGAGGCAATACGCCAGGCGGGACTCATGATGGAGCAGCTGAAGACTATCCGGGATGCGAGCCAGGCAGCTTATGACGCCAGCTCTGCCCTCCAAATCAATGTCCAGGTCAGTCGACCGCTGTTTGTTCTGTTGGATATGCTACCAAAAACTTTTCTTTTCCGAAATTTATAGTAATCACCCACTGGGTGTGTCGAATAAACTCCGTGTTAGCGGGGGCACGCTGAGTGCACCCGCTGGGTGTAGTCCCCAAGGCTAAGGTCGACTGCTGGCAGTCGGCCTTAGGCTTTATGATGTCAATCTTTCTGTCAGTCGACTGGTCGACTGGATTTCACAAACCGGTGGGGGCACGCTGAGTGCACCCACTGGGTGTAGTCCCCAAGGCTAAGGTCGACTGCTGGCAGTCGGCCTTAGGCTTTATAATGTCAATCTTTCTGTCAGTCGACTGGTCGACTGGATTTCACAAACCGGTGGGGGCACGCTGAGTGCACCCACTGGGTGTAGTCCCCGAGACTGTGGTCGACTGCTTGCAGTTGATCACAGTCTTAGAGAATGCATCTCGCACACATTTTTTTTTTGAGGTCGACTGGTCGACTTTGTCTTCAACAGGATTAGTGGGGGCACGCTGAGTGCACCCACTGGGTGTAGTCCCCGAGACTACGGTCGAATGCTTGTATTTGGCTGTAGTCTTAGAAACGTGTGTTTATCCCTTTTTCACTCGGAAGTGAATTATATTTGACATTTAGTCGATTGGTTCTTCACAGAACTCCTGTGATCTTGTGGCTCGCTACTCAGAGCTGGAACAAAAACATACTCAAGTCGAGCTGAGCTTGAGGCTGGTTCAGGAGAAGCTGACAAAGGCAAAGGAGGAGACCGAAGGTATGTTTGGTGAGACCCTGACGACTGCTTTTCCCCTTGCTTGTTTCAGCATCTGATCTTGCTGTAACTTGCAAGTAAGGTAAGGGAGGCCCAGCAGAAGAAAGACCTTGAGCTAGCTGAGAAGATCAAGCTTGCTGACGAGAAGTTAGCTTCAGTTACCAAGCTCGTACAAGACAATACCAATCTGAAAGCTGCTCTTGGGATTGCCAACAAGGAGGTCAGTCGACTGAAAACTGACAAAGCTGCCCTGACCGACCAAGTCAGCAAATTGACTGAGAAGAAAACTGAACTGGAGGCCTTCCTGAGTGGCCTTGCCAAAAAGTTGTTCCTTATGCTTGAAGGTAGACCTCCATGTTTGGCAAATATTTCCAATTGTGGCTTTTTCCATTCGACTATCTCCTTGACTTAGTGATCACCCTTGCAGAATTTTGTCAAAACTTTGAAGAAGAAACCAGCCGACTGGAGCCAAACCTTGACCCCGTCAATTCTCCGGTGAACGACGAAGTTGCCATGGATGTTTTCCGACTGGAGTCTCGTGTTGCAGCTGTCGTGGACTATCTCGCAAGGCTGAAGGCCGCCACATCCCGCATCGACTCGACGCTCTGGCCTAAGGAGACACTTCAGAATGACCTTGAGTCGCTGATGGCCCGCTTGAACACGATCCCTGGTCGAGTGCAGGAGTGGAAGAAGTCCTCGGCTCGGTGTGGTGCAGATGTCGCTCTGTGTCTGGCCCGAGTCCACTGCAAAGATGCGCGAGAAGAGAAGCTGGCGGCCCTTCGGGTGGCCAATACCAAGAAGCACGACTTCAGATCCTTTATGGAAACTTTCCTTGCAGCTGCCACTCGGATCGCCGACGGGATTGACCTTGATGAATTTGTTGCACCTTCCAGCCCTCCACAGGAGGGGTAAAAAACTTCTTCTGGCTCGACGCTTTAAATTTGCCTCGGTATGCCGAGTGAAATTGTAACCGACAAACCTTAACAGGCTTGACGCCTGAGCACTTTCGGTTCCTTTAGATGTCGATTCAAACTTGGATTGGGTGCTTGAATACGATTGCCTTCGGCTCGGAATGTCTTTTGCAGGTTCAAAGCAAGGTGCCTGTGCTGCAATCGATTTATTCTTTAGTCCACTTAGACGAGCACTGGGCTGCAGCTAAGCCCCCGAGTGAGAGGGTTGCTCTCCACTCGGTAGGATTTTTGTAACTTAGGCGACCACAGGGCTGCAGCTAAGCCCCCGAGTGAGAGGGTTGCTCTTCACTCGGTAGGATTTTCACGACTTAGTCGAGTGCTTGGACTGCAGCTAAGCCCCCGAGTGAGAGGGTTGCTCTTCACTCGGTAGGATTTTTACGACTTAGGCGAGTGCTTGGACTGCAGCTAAGCCCCCGAGTGAGAGGGTTGCTCTTCACTCGGTAGGATTTTTATAACTTAGGCAAG
>NC_041384.1:606740276-606771752 GCF_002162155.2 Triticum dicoccoides | reverse complement strand
GAGCACGAGGCTGCAGCTAAGCCTCCGGGTGGAAGGTTGGCTTACCACTCGGTAGGATTTTGATAACTTAGGCGAGCACGAGGCTGCAGCTAAGCCTCCGAGTGAGAGGATTGCTCTTCACTCGGTAGGATTTTCACGACTTAGGCGAGTGCTTGGACTGCAGCTAAGCCCCCGAGTGAGAGGGTTGCTCTTCACTCGGTAGGACTTTTATAACTTAGGCGAGCACGAGGCTGCAGCTAAGCCTCCGAGTGGAAGGCTGGCTTACCACTCGGTAGGATTTTGATAACTTAGGCGAAACGGATTCGCAGCTAAGCCTCCGAGTGGGAGTCTGGCTCACCACTCGGTAGGATTTTGATAACTTAGGCGAAACGGATTCGCGGCTAAGCCTCCGAGTGGGAGTCTGGCTCACCACTCGGTAGGATTTTTACAAACTTAGGCGAAACGGATTCGCAGCTAAGTCACCCACTGAGGGGAATTTCATTGGACAAAAAATAAAAAGTGACAGATATTATGGAGGAACTATGACACTTATTATTTTGAGGTCCATGAACTACAGAAGTACTTTATTGCAACTCATCCGAGTGATAAAGCTTAAGTGTAAAACGGGCGGAGTAGCTCCGCGTTCCAAGCTCGGGGCTCGTCGATATTATGCTCGACGTTGTAAAGACGGTACGCCCCGTTGTGGAGAACCTTGGTGAGGATGAAGGGGCCTTCCCAAGAAGGAGCAAGCTTGTGTGGTTTGTGCTGATCCACTCGGAGAACCAAATCCCCTTCCTGGAAGGCTCGACCTCTCACGTTTCGGGCGTGGAAACGCCGCAGATCTTGTTGGTAGATGGTCGACCGGATCAGAGCCATCTCCCTTTCTTCCTCTAAAAGGTCGACTGCGTCCTGCCGCGCTTGTTCAGCTTCTGCTTCGTTGTAGATTTCAACTCGAGGAGCATTGTGGAGAAGATCACTCGGCAAGACTGCTTCAGCTCCATAGACCAAGAAGAATGGAGTTCTTCCGGTCGACCGATTAGGCGTGGTCCGCAGTCCCCAGAGTACAGATGGAAGTTCGTCGACCCAAGCTCCAGCCGCGTGTTTGAGATCACGCATCAGTCGAGGCTTCAGTCCCTTGAGAATCAGTCCATTAGCTCGCTCTGCTTGTCCATTCGACTGCGGATGGGCGACTGATGCGTAGTCGACCCGTGTGCCTTGGGAGTCGCAGAAAGCTCTGAATTCCTCTGAGTCAAAGTTCGACCCATTATCCGTAATGATGCTGTGCGGAACTCCATATCTGAATATTAGTTCCCTGATGAAGCTAACAGCAGTACCGGTGTCAAGGCTCTTGATTGGTTTAGCCTTGATCCACTTGGTGAACTTGTCGACTGCCACCAGTACATGCGTGAAGCCACTTCGTCCTGTTCTCAAAGGACCGATCATGTCCAGCCCCCAAACTGCAAAAGGCCAGACGAGTGGGATGGTCTTCAAAGCTGACGCAGGCTTGTGCGACATATTCGAGTAGAACTGACATCCCTCGCACTTATCTACTATCTCTTTTGCCATCTCATTCGCCTTGGGCCAGTAAAATCCGGCTCGGTATGCTTTGGCCACGATGGTCCGAGAGGACGCATGATGACCACAGGTCCCCGAGTGAACATCATTGAGGATGAGTCGACCTTCTTCTGGTGTTATGCACTTCTGACCGACTCCAGTCGCGCTTTCTCCGTATAATTGTCCTTTGATTACGGTAAAGGCCTTAGATCGACGGACGATCTGTCGAGCCTCTTCCTCATCCTCCGGAAGCTCTTTCCTCAAGATATATGCGACATACGGAATCGTCCAGTCGGGAATGACCACCAAAACCTCCATGATCAAGTCGACCACCGCTGGGACTTCAACTTCAGTCGGATCTGTGGCGCTCTTGGGCTGCGGAGTTTCTTCGGTGAAAGGATCTTCTTTGACTGACGGAGTGTGTATATGCTCCAAGAACACACCACTCGGAATGGCTTCTCTCTTGGAACCTATCTTTGCTAGATCATCAGCTGCTTGATTTTTCAGTCGGGGTATATGATGGAGCTCCAACCCCTCGAACTTCTTCTCCAGCTTCCTCACTGCACTGCAGTATCCAGTCATGGCTGGGCTTCTCACGTCCCACTCTTTCATCACCTGATTGACCACTAAATCCGAGTCGCCATAGACCATTAGGCGACGGACGCCGAGTGAAATGGCCATGCACAACCCATATAGGAGGGCCTCATATTCTGCCTCATTGTTGGAGGAATCAAAGTGAATCTGGAGCACATATCTGAGCTTATCTCCTCTGGGGGAAATCAAGACAACCCCAGCACCGGAACCATTCAACATCTTAGAGCCATCGAAAAACATGGTCCAATGCTCCGAGTGAACTTCAGTCGGCTGCTGTTGTTCAATCCACTCGGCGAGGAAATCTGCTATCGCCTGGGACTTAATGGCTTTCTTTGCCTCAAACTTGATATCAAGGGGAAGAAGTTCAATCGCCCATTTGGCCACTCGACCAGTTGCGTCTCTGTTATGCAAAATCTCTGATAGTGGAGCGTCGCTGACGACTGTGATGGAATGGTCAGAGAAATAATGAGCAACCTTCTTTGTGGTCATGTATATTCCATACACAAGCTTCTGATAATGAGGATATCTCTGCTTGGATGGAGTCAAGACTTCAGACAAATAATACACTGGGCGCTGAACTTTGAGAGCTTTTCCTTCTTCTTCCCGCTCGACCGTTAGCACAGTACTGACGACTTGTCCTGTGGCTGCGATGTAGAGCAACAGAGGCTCTTTGCTGATTGGAGCAGCAAGCACCGGCTGGGTGGAGAGCAGAGCTTTTAGCTCGGCAACCGCTGCATCAGCTTCTGGAGTCCACTCGAACTTGTCAGCCTTCTTCATCAGTCGGTAAAGAGGCAGTGCCTTTTCACCGAGTCGTGAGATGAATCAACTTAATGCGGCCAAGCACCCAGTAAGCTTCTGGACATCGTGCACTCGCACAGGGCGTTTCATTCGGAGAATAGTGCCAATCTTCTCTGGGTTAGCGTCGATTCCCCGTTCGGAAACGAGAAAACCGAGTAACTTGCCACCAGGAACTCCAAATGTGCACTTTGATGGATTGAGCTTGATATCATACCTTCTGAGGTTGGCAAATGTTTCGGCGAGGTCAGCGAGCAGGTCGGAACCTTTTCGTGACTTGACAACAATATCATCCATATAAGCTTCCACATTCCGACTGATTTGGGTGAGTAGACACTTCTGTATCATTCGCATAAATGTGGCTCCGGCATTCTTGAGGCCGAATGGCATGGTGATATAGCAGAAGCACCCGAATGGAGTGATGAAAGCTGTTTTTACCTCATCGGGCCCGTACAGACGGATCTGGTGGTACCCGGAGTAAGCATCTAAAAAAGACAACCTCTCGCATCCCGCGGTCGAGTCAACAATTTGATCTATGCGAGGGAGAGGAAAGTGATCTTTCGGGCAGGCCCGGTTGATGTGCTTGAAATCAATGCACATTCGGAGCGACTTGTCCTTCTTAGGAACCATGACGACATTAGCGAGCCACTCGGAGTGGTAGATCTCTCGGATAAATCCTGCCGCCAACAGTCGAGCCACTTCTTCACCAATGGCCTTTCTCTTCTGGACGGCGGACCGCCGAAGATGCTCTTTGACTGGTTTTGCAGACGAGTCGACTCTTAGGCGATGCTCAGCCAGTCCCCTGGGAACACCTGGCATGTCAGCGGGCTTCCATGCAAAAATGTCCCAGTTCTCACGGAGGAACTGGATGAGCGCTTCTTCCTATTTTGGGTCGAGTGTTGTGGAGATGCGGGTCGGAGCTGCTTCGGGGTCGGTCGGGTGAATGTGAACAGGCTTCGTCTCACCGGACGACTGGAATGCAGACTCTGTGGCGGGCTTCTTGGATCGCAGCAAGTCACTCGGATCTGCGTTTTGCTTGTATTCTTCGAACTCGACCGCTGTCACTTGGGAATCGGCAATTTTGGAGCCCTTCTGAAAGCACTCCTCTGCCTTTTTCCTATCACCGGTGACAGTGATCACCCCTTTGGGACCGGGCATCTTCAATTTGAGGTACACGTAACATGGTCGAGCCATGAACCGTGCATAGGCTGGTCTCCCCAAAATGGCATGATAGGCACTTTGAAAATCCACGACCTCAAACGTCAACTTTTCTTTGCGAAAATGCTTCGAATCACCAAACACTACGTCCAAAGCTATCTGGCCGAGTGACTCAGCCTTCTTCCCTGGTATAACTCCATGGAAGCTCATGTTACTAGTGCTCAGTCGGGACATCGGAATGCCCATACCTTTCAATGTGTCTGCATACAATAAGTTCAGCCCACTTCCACCATCCATCAGCACCTTTGTCAGTCGAGTGCCTTCGACAACTGGATCGACCACCAAAGCTTGCCTCCCGGGGGTGGCAATATGAGTCGGGTGATCAGATTGGTCGAATGTGATGGGTGTTTGAGACCACTTCAGATAATTTGCCTTTGCTGGGGCAACCATGTTCACCTCTCGGTTAATCACTTTCAGTCGACTTCTGCTTTCCACATCTGCAAAGATCATCAGAGTGGAGTTGATATGCGGATATCCTCCCTCACTGTCCTCTTTGTCTTCGGCCTTGTCCGACTCCTTCTCCTTGTCCTTAGACTGTTTTCCCTGAAACTGCTGGATCAGGAGTCGACATTGGCGAGTGGTGTGCTTTGGGTAAATGATATTCCCCTCTTCATCTTTCTTCGTGTGAATGTGACACGGGATATCCATCACGTCATTCCCTTCTTTATCCTTTACCTTCTTGGGGTTCCAGGATCCTTTTGGTTTCCCCTTAAACTTTCCTTGAGTCACGGCCAGAGCCTCTCCAGGAGCTGCCGGTTCAGCCTTCCGCTTCTGTTTCCGACTGGTGTTTCCTTTTTCCGACTGACTCGGCTTGTGCTTGCCGCTTCGGAGTCGGTCTTCTTCTTCGCCGTTGGCGTACTTGGTAGCAATCTCCATCATCCGACTCAAGGTCATGTCACCGGCTCGACCAAATTTCAAACTCAGTTCTCTGTTCTTGACGCCGTCTTTGAAGGCGCATACTGCCTGATGATCAGAGACATTTTCCACAGTGTGGTGCAAAGTGATCCACCTCTGAATATACTCTCTGAGAGTCTCATTAGTTTTCTGCACGCAGACTTGCAACTCTGTCAATCCCGCTGGTCGCTTGCAAGTCCCTTCAAACGTTCTGACGAACACTCGGGACAGATCTTCCCAAGTGTAAATGCTGCTAGGAGGTAATTGAGTCAACCATGCCCTGGCAGAACCTTCCAACATGAGGGGCAAATGCTTCATGGCCACCTCGTCGTTCCCACCACCGATCTGAACTGCCACTCGGTAGTCTTCAAGCCAAGTTTCAGGCTTAGACTCACTAGTGAACTTGCTGACTCCTGTTGCCAACCTGAAATTGGGGGGGATAACTGCGGCTCTGATAGCTCTGCTGAAACATTCAGGACCAGAAACATGTACTCGACTGCTCGTGGGTACATCTCTGTCGAGTGCGCCTCGATGGGCTCTGTTCCGGTCGACCAACCCTTGCACGATAATGGATCGCGCGTCGAAGCCTGGCTCTCTGGGGTCAACTGGAACCCTACGCCCTGTACTGTACTGACGCCTATCATCTGGCTGCCGAGGAGCGTAAGACCCACCCCTCGGAGGGGAATAGGGCACTCGACACCTATCATCTCGGTCGAGTCTGTCGCCATATTGATCTCGCCGATTCTCACGCCCTTCGCGCCGCGGAGGCGATCTGGGGCTGTGAGCCGACTGAACCGTATTCACAGTGACAGATCGACTGTGAATTCTGTTGCGCGACTGAGACACGGCTGAATTCTGATCTCCTGCTGCCCGGAGCAGATCCCTGATTTGCAGCAAACCTCTGCCAGCTTCCGACTGCGAAGGCTGAATGGACTCTGCTATACGGGTCGCAGCTGCTAAATTCTGAATTGGGGTTCGATATACCTGAGTCGGCGGGAAGAGTTGACGTCGACTGGTGTCGGGAACTCGTTGCCGCGCGCGCTCGTCGAGTGCTCGCTGAAGGTTCTCCAGTCGAGTGCGCTCGGCCAAATTGGCCAGACGCGCCTCCTCCAAGGCACGAGCCTCGGGGGTTTCTCCTGCGATGGGAATACGCAGGGGATCCTCGTTCCTGCGGCGAAGCTGTTCTCTTTGCAGAGAGTCGAGTGGCTCGGGCTGGTACTCTTCGTAGTCTCGTGCAGGGTCGCCGCCGTCACCTGCTCCACCACCACGGGCGAAGCCAGGAGGGCTGTGGGGCCCGTCGACCATCAAGATTTCCGCCGCTGGATCACTGCTTCCGCACTCGGATGCAGTCTCTCCGGAGCCAGTCGACTGATCGAACAAGCCGTAGAGAGATTCGTTGGGCTCGATTGCCGCAACTTGTGTAGTGTCCGATTGGCGAGCCACCGCGTGACTCACCCATCGCTGAAGCCTCGACCGGCCTGAGCGCTTGCGCTGGCGGGAGACCGGGAGGGTAGACGATGGAGGAGCCGACCGATACTGGGTCGACGGTTGCCGCAGCAGAACGCCGCAGACACATGCGCGAAAATGCGTCGCACCGCGGACGGGGAGCGCGTCTACGTCGAGTGGAGCCTCCTGGAGCCATGCGGAGTCGTCGGCTATGAAGGTGAGAGTGCCGAGACGGATCTCTTGACCCTTGACCAAAACTCCAGCAGACACCATGATGAGAGTACTCGGAAGAATCGCAACTTCTCCACAAAATCGCTAAAACACCTGCCCCACGGTGGGCGCCAACTGTCGTGGTTCTAAGCCTGACAGTAGAGTGGGGGGTAGGTATGGAGAGGCAAGGTCCTAGCTATGGAGAGGTTGTAAGCACAAAGGATGTACGAGTTCAGGCCCTTCTCGGAAGAAGTAACAGCCCTACGTCTCGGAGCCCGGAGGCGGTCGAGTGGATTACGAATGTATGAATTACAAGGTGCCGAACCCTTCTGCCTGTGGAGGAGGGTGGCTTATATAGAGTGCGCCAGGACCCTAGCCAGCCCACGCAGGAGAGGGTTTAAGGTGAGTTAAGTCTGGGGCGTTACTGGTAACGCCCCACATAAAGGCCTTTACTATCATAAAGTCTACTTGATTACAGGCCGTTGCAGTGTAGAGTGCCTCTTGACCTCCTGGTGGTCGAGTGGGTCTTCGTGGTCGAGTCCTTCAGGCCAGTCGAGTGAATCCTCTTTGGTCGACTGGAAGGCGACCTCTTCTAAGGATGTCCTAGGGTAAGTTACTTGGATCAGGTCCATGACCCTACCCTAGGTACATAACCCCATCACCCCTAGCACACCCCAGACAATTGCCTAGCCGTTTGCGGCGCCCCCCTCCACCGTTTACACCCTCGGACATATTTTCATAGTGCTTAGGCGAAGCCCTGCGAGGATCACTTCACCATCACTGTCACCACGCCGCCGTGCTGACAGAACTCATCTATTACCTCGACGTCTTGCTGGATCAAGAAGGTGAGGGACGTCGCCGAGCTGAACGTGTGTAGAACACAGAGCTGCCGTGCGTTCGGTACTTGATCGGTTGAAGCATGAAGAAGTTCGACTACATCAACCGCGTTGAGAAATGCTTCCGCTTATGGTCTACGAGGGTACATAGACACACTCTCCCCCTCGTTGCTATGCATCTCCGTGGATAGATCACTGCGTGTGCATATAATTTTTATGTTTTCCATGCAACATTTCCCAAGAGATAGAGCGTATCGTATCATGGGGTTTGGATGCATCGGCGAAGTTTGCACCAACTCTCGAGGTAAGAAAGGGCAATGCACGGTGCCGAAGCGGCTAGCAATGATGGAAGGCTGAGAGTGCGTGTAATCCATGGACTCAACATTAGTCATAAAGAACTCACATACTTATTGCAAAAGTCTATTAGCTATGGAAACAAAGCACTATGCACATGCTCCTAGGGGGATAGATTGGTAGGAAAAGACCACCGCTCATCCCCGACCGCCACTCATAAGGAAGACAATCAGTAAATACCTCATGCTCCAACTTTGTTACATAATGGTTCACCATACGTGCATGGTACGGGAATCACAAACTTTAACACAAGTATTGTTACCAATCCACAGTTACTCACTAGCATGACTCTAATATCACCATCTTTATATCGCAAAACTATTGCAAGGAATCAAACATATCATATTCAGTGATCTACAAGTTTTTTGTAGGATTTTATGACTAACAATGTGAATGACCAATTCCTGATGACTCTCTAAACAGATATAAGTGAAGCAAGAGAGTTCAATTCTTTCTACAAAAGATATGCCCACATTCTTACAAATATAAGTGACGCAAAAGAGCATTCTACAAATGGCGGTTTTCTCTGTGTAGGGAAACAAGCAATCCAAACTTCAAATGATATAAGTGAAGCACATGAAGCATTCTATAAAGCCATGCTCAAAATATATAAGTGAAGTGCAAAGAGCATTCTATAAATCAACCAAGGACTATCTCATACCAGCATGGTGCATTTATTAAAATAAAAATAAAAAGGAACACGACGCTCCAAGATTTACGCATATCATGTGATGAATAAAACTATAGCTCCAAGTAAAATTACCGACGATCGTTAGAAGAAAGAGGGGATGCCTTCCGGGGCATCCCCAAGCTTAGCTGCTTGGGAGTCCTTGAATATTACCTTGGGGTTCCTCGGGCATCCCCAAGCTTAGAGAAACTCGAGCAGACCCCGCATCCCACCCCGACCCGCAAAATAACCGCCAAAGTGCCGGTCGGGGCAGGAAAACCTGCCCGACCAGACCCCGCATCCCACCCCGGCCCGCAAATATTTTTGTGGGGCACGGCAAAACATCTCCCCCAACCTCTAGATTCACGGGCTAGGACGACGACCCAAGCTCAGCCCCTATCCGCAACGAGATTTTGTGAGAGGGACATTTCCGTGAGCCCTTTCCCGCTTCCCCACCCTCCGCCATCATTGCCCCGCCACTGCATGCTTCGGTGCATCTTCCCTGGCCGTCCTTCGCCGTCATGGATGACTCCATGCTGTCCCCTGTCACCGTCGAGATCGCGCATGCTCCTTCCCCTCGAGTGGATCTCGTCACTGGCCATGTTGGCATCGCCGTCGCCCAAGGCAACGCGGCGCCTGCCCGCAAGCGGCATGGCAACGTGGTCGTGCAGGGCGGGAATCCAACAACCCCCGCCGCGAAGGCCCGCTCTTCGGGCGCCAACGCTGCTGCGTGATCTCGGCCGGTGGCAGAGAAGGTTGCCAAGGTCGTCGGCTGCAAGAGGAAGAGGGTTCTGGCTACAAAGAAGTCGCCTCCTTCATGTGCTCACTCCACCCGGGAAAGAGGTTCCCCAGCGATGCCGCTCAACGGTGCCGCTCCCCCCGCAAGCGAGGTGTTTGACAAAATGGCCGGTCATGGCAATTTTCTTTGCTTTACACCATTTTTCGGAGATGTTTTCTCTGCTCCATATGGTGGCAACGTCGATGATTTCGGTGCGGGAGTTGGAACAAGCGCCGATGGTGGATTCGGTGGTGGCGATGAACTTCAAGATGGACTCGATGGTGCGGAGTGAAGATCGACCAAGATGATGCTGGACGTGGGCGTCACTTTTGCAAGGCCCTCTTTTGCGTTTGTCCTACTAAACTTGGCTTTTATTTCCGCATAAACTGTGTTATGTTGTTTTAAATTTGAACTTATTTTGGGAACCTATGTCAAATGCGAGAATTGGGCGTTTTCTGTTTGCGGGTCGATGCGGTGGTGTCCGAGCAGACCCCGCAAAAGCCAACCTGTAAAAAAGTATATTTCGCGAATATCCTTTTATACGGGTCCGTTTGGGGGGTCTGCATCTGCGGCCGTGCCAGCCAGCCCGCAAAGGCCATTTTCCACGAACATCAAACGCGTTTTGTGGCCCGGCCGGATGCGGGATCTGCTAGAGTTGCTCTTGGTATCTTGCCACTCCTTATTCCCTTCATCCATCGCCATCTCACCCAAAACTTGAAAACTTCAATCACACAAAACTTAACAAAACCCTCATGAGATCCGTTAGTATAATAAAACAAATCACCACTTTAAGTACTATTGCAAATCCATTCATATTTTATTTTTTCATTGTAGCTACTGTATTATAACTTTTCCATGGCTTATACCACCGATACAATCGATAGTTTCATCAAAATGAGCAAAACAATGCATCAAAAACAGAATCTATCAAAAACAGGATAGTCTGTAGTAATCTGAACATTAGGACAAAATAAAAAAATTTATATAAGTACTGTGCAAAAAGTTTGAGAAGCTTTTGACATTCTAGTAAAAAATGTAAATTCACGCGCTACAGCCAAAGTTTCTATTTTTCCACTACACAAACCAAACAAGCAATCTAATCATCCTAAAGGCAAATCTTGGCACATTATTTTCATAATACAATGAATTTGTACAAGGGGATAATTATTTGTGTTGAGAAGTTTCTGTAATCAAGGTTCACAAAGTTTCCATGGGCATGAACAAAGTTCAAGGCCAAAGTTTCTGTATGTGTCACCGCCGGAGCTCTCTGGACACGCGACGAACGGCGATGAGAAGTTCCAATGCGAGGGGGCAAACGCTCAACGTCAACGCAGGAGCTTGCCCACGCTCGCGGACGAGCACATGAGGCGGTGGAGGAAGTGGACAAGCGCACGCGCGCACTATGGCATTTTGGCCACGACGCGCCAGTGCTTGTTGCGGCGGCTCCGGCATCGGCGAGTGCTAGGGAGCGGTCAAAGGTGATAGGTCGACACTGTTGGTGCGGTGCGGTAGGCGTCGGCGAGCGCTGGAACGAGCACGCGCGAAACAGAGAGGAAAGCGCCAGCTAGAGCGCGTCGAGACGTTGCCAGGCGCCGTGTCTTCACGCGGTCACCAAGCTGGCATGGTCAAGACGACGCCCAAGCGCAGCCAAACCTTGTCTGCGTTCGTTCATGCAGTGTTTAGTCTAGGAGTGGTGATAGCTCATGCTCAGGCCGACCAGATTTGACTTAACCAAGCTAGCAAGTTTCTGACCAGAAACTTGGTCGCCAAGTTAAGCCACCTTCTAGAAGGCCATTAGGGCTGATCTCCTGGGGTTTAGGGTTTCTTAGGAGGGTGTTTAAGCTCAAGAAAGATCAGGGCCAAAAGCTCAAGGGAAAATGTATTTGCTGTACAAACTGGAATGTTGGTCCAGAAGAGAAATGATTCTCTATAGCAAAAATATTCCAAAAAGGCATGCAATATTTTTGCATCGGAAGGTGTGCCAAGGTTCTAAGAATATTCAGGAATTATTTCAGATTTTTCTAGGCAAGAAAAATTGGGGTTGCTTTGGAGCACAAGTTTCTGAATTGAATTTCATAGAGAAAAATGAATATTTTTCTTAGATAGGTCACTTTGGTGAAAGTCAAGGATATACCCAAGTGACAAGTCCATTTGGCATGATTCCAAAATCCAAATCAAGTCAGGGCAAAAACCACGGTAAAAACCAAGTCCGGAAGAAGAGAGAAGGCAAGTCCGGAAAAAGAGAGAAGGCAAAATCCACGATGTCACAGACGCAACCCATCAATATAATCCTTAATAAGTGCAAACCTCTCTAATATAGTGTAGTCAGGAGAATTCAAAAAGATAATAGGACTATCATGCAAGGGTGCAATAGCAACAATTTATTCCATAACATAAGGAACTATAGCAAGTTCATCCCCATAAGCATCATTTTTTTTACGGAACCTCGTCAGAGGGCGGGGAGCTCCCGCATTGCATATAGAAGAAGAGAGTTGGTCCAGTTAATAAGGGAAACCAAACCCAAAAACCATACATGACACCGGTTAATTAAGGGAAACCGGCAAAGACTACACACACACACGGGACTATCACTCAAGGGACGTGGTCCGAGCCAGATACAAGGGTGCCAAGGCCCAAGACCATCATCAACACAGCATACCCGACCAAGACAACCACTGCAACCTCAAGAACATGCCTGCAACTAGATGTGAACTCGCACCTAACCTTTTGAAAAGCTAGATCAACCATTGGCTTCCACCAATGCACGAATTGCTTGGGTCGCCGTCGGCGTAAGCGGTTGCTTGTACATCCGAAGATAAGAGCTCATCTTCTGTTGCACATCCTCCTCGGAGCCTTTCTTAGATGTCATCCCCTTCGGCAGTTCCCCATAAGCCTCCGACAACCTATATTCAGCGCGCTTGGCAGTAGGAATGTTGTAGTTTTTGTTCTTCTTATCCAAACATCCACTCCGCCTCTCGAAACAAGTAGATGTCCCGTCAATCTGCACATGGATCGGTTCTTCGAGCAAGGACCGCGGCGCTGCGCAACTGAAACCGCTTAGGAACTCATCCAACAAGGAGGTTGATGGCACACAAATATCACCAAGTGGCTCCTCGGACCCAGAGGACATCATATTGGTAGTGTCCCCTGAAGCAAGCGTCACCGAAGAGGAGACAAAGGGAGGCGCCTCGCCAGCCAAACCATCAGGCAAGGCCACCTCAATATGCTCCATATCAATGCTCGATGTGACTATCTCAGCAACCTTAGCTTGCTCTTCCTCACGTTGAAATACCATCTCGTGCAGAACTACATCACCGCAGGAAGAACATCTGCAGGTAGCGCCATAGTTGCCAGAACCTCAGACAAGCACCCGGCCACTCCTGCCTCACTGACATCCTTACCATCTGCGACAACAAAGGGCGCCGTCTTCTCATGCTCGCACAAGGGAGGAGGCAAACCCAAAGGTGCCAAGGAAGAAGACCCCCCACCATTCCCCATATTCTCTTCCTCTCGCGCCTCAAGAGACTAATTGAAGGCCGGCAAATCGACAGCTTTGCCACTGATAGCCTCCAGCCGCTCCAAGAGGCCCGAGACCTGGGCCGCCCAACCTTGCAGAGCAACGGCCATGTCATGAAGGGGTTGAACGACCTCCTCCACACGAGCGGAAACCAGAGCCTGCAACTCTGCGCGGAGCGCCTCGGTCTAAGCTGCAAAGAAGGGTTTTAGCAGCCCCAAATCAGCAGCCAAGGTCGAATCGTCGGGGTCGGCCAGACCCGAACATGGGGCGCCGGATTTGCTACAAGGGGCCCCTTGAACGAGCCGAGTCGGAGTGGCAACAACAGAGGCCCACGAGCGCTTCTGCAAGCGCAGTGAAGGAGCTGTGGGCGGGTGGTTGGGGAGGCGATGAGTAGCCGACGGCAACATCATGCTACGGAGATGACCATGGCTGGCAGGGAGGCAGTCCGGACATCCACACTCGTGATGCCCAGAGCCGCCGCAGACCAGGCAGGTGACAGGCCCACGACAGCCGGCGACGAAGTGGTCCTCCGCCAAGCAACGGAAGAAGAGCCCATAAGCTCTCCACTTGAAAGCAAGGGCGCAGCCGGTGTCCTTCTTGCGAGGCAGGGCAGTTATCTCCTCCAACCTCCGGCGATGCTGGCTCCCGACCTCCACCCACCCCTTCTCTGTAGATGCCTGTGATATGTCGGTCATGACCAGCGGTGTGAAATTTGGGGGGAGCTGATCTGGAGGTGGTGGCAGCTTGAGCAGAGTGATTCCAGGGCAACACTCGACGCGCTCGAGAGTGTCCCCGTCTTCATCCTCAGCATCGGCAGTCAGCAACTCTTGATCTGGATTGGCAGGGGAGCTAGGACGAAGGGGATGGGTGGGGGGTTGGTGGATGGGGAGGGCTCAGAGGGGATGCGGTTGGTGGTGGGAGAGGAGGCCATGGTCAGGGGTGGAGGACGGGAGCGAGCTAAGCCACAGCCGCAGCCGCGGCGGCGACGGCGGCGGAGTCGCAGCTAGGTCGTGGGAGCTAGGTGGTCGCGGGGGGATCAGTTGGTACCGTCCTAATGTTATTCAAATTTTGATTGGCCGATTTTCCATAAGCATCATTCATATTGGCATCATGGCCACAAGCATAGCAAGCATCAATTTCATCAAAAAGGGATATTTCAAATGAATCCAAGGGATCATAGCAACTATCATATCATTCATCCTTCGGTAAGCACGAAGGAAAATTAAATAATGTATGAGTTGAAGAGTTACTCTCATTAGAAGGTGGGAACGGGTAGCTAATCCGCTCTTCCTCCGTTTGTTCTTCGCTCTCCTCGTCATCTTTTTCATCCAATGAGCTCACAATGCCATCAGTTTCTTCTTTCATAGATTCCTGCAAAATAGTAGTCTCCTCCTGGACAGCGGAGGAGTCCTCAATATATTCTTTAACATAAGCATTAGAAGCATTGTTTTCATAGAAATATTTAAGTATGGAATTTTTTTTAGATTTGTAAAGAGTAGCATCATACTTTTCAATCAAAGAAGTAATTTCATAAGCACCCTTAAAAGCAACAAATTCTTCAGTTTGTTCAATATCATAGTAATTATAAACACCCCTGGCTTAAAAAGATAAGATTCCATTATCACTAAACTCACATTGGTAGGGAAAGTGTTTTTTAGGGTCTTCAAAACAACAAGTAAAATCATATAATTCACATAAATTCCAAGCATAGCATTGCATAGTATTAATAAAATTTTCCCTTTTTGAGATAACCAATGTTGCACAAAATAAGCATGCTCATCTAACGATTCTCCCTCAAGTAAGCTAGTTGGGTTTTCAGCACGAGCACAAAGGGATCCAAGTAAAAAGCTTCAGGAGTATGATAGATTTGGGGTAGTTCTTCAACCATTGGTTTAGTAGGTACAACTATTTTTTTGGTATTTTATGTTTCCTACCCATAAATAAAGATAGAAAATAGGAGCACAAAATAAAAATTATTTAGTGATAAAGCAAACAAGCACACAAGGGAATATTCACCCCATGCTATTGCTCCCCCGCAACGGCGCCAGAAAAAGGTCTTGATAACCCACAAGTATAGGGGACCAGTTGTATCCTATTTCGATAAGTAAGAGTGTCGAACCCAACGAGAAGCTAAAGGTAGAACAAATATTCCCTCAAGTTCTATCGACCACCGATACAACTCTACGCACGCTTAGCGTTCGCTTTACCTAGAACATGTATGAAACTAGAAGTACTTTGTAGGTGTGATAGGATAGGTTTGCAAGATAATAAAGAGCACGTAAATAGAAACTAGGAGCTCATTAGATAAAGAAATAACTAAGTTAGTTTTAGTAGAGATCTTTTTGCACAAGAAAGTTATGTGTCCATAGGCAATCGATAACTAGACCGGTAATCATTATTGCAATTTTATATGAGGGAGAGGCATAAGCTAACATACTTTCTCTCCTTGGATCACATGCACTTATGATTAGAACTCTAGCAAACATCTGTAACTACTAAGGAACATTAAGGAAAAACTCAACCATAGCATTAAAGTATCAAGTCCTCTTTATTCCCATACGCAAACAACCTACTCACTCGGGTTTAAGCTCTCTCACTCTAGCAACCCACCATAAGCGAATCATGAGCATATTGCAAAACCTACATCGGGGATCCCTCACGCTTGCGTGACACGGAGAGAACCATAAGACAACACCAATACTAAAACATGCAACTCAAACCAATCATGATCATCAATCAATCCATAGGACAAAATGGATCTACTCAAACATCATAGGATAGCCATGCATCATTGGGAAATAATATATAGCATTGAGCACCATGTTTAAGTAAATATTGCAGCGGGGAGAAGGGGTGTTACACCGCTGCATAGAGGGGGGAGAGTTCGTGATGACGGCGGCGAAGTTGTTGGTGTAGATCGCCGTCACGATGATGGCCCCGGCGGCGTTCCGACGCCACCAGGAGGGAGGGGGAGAGAGCCCCCCTCCTTCTTCTTCTACCTTGACATCACCCCTAGATGGGAAGAGGGTTTCCCCTCTGGTATTTGGCCTCCATGGCGGTGGAGGGGCAGGAGCCCCTCCGAGATTGGATCTCTCTCTCTCTCTCTGTGTGTGTGTTTTTTTCTGTTTCTGCGCTCTCTGATTCTGGCCTGTCACCGTTTCTTAAATTCCCGGAGATCCGTAACTCCAATTGGGCTGAATTTTAACATGATTTTTATCCAGATATTAGCTTTCGTGCAGCCGAAGAAGGGAACCAACCGCCTTATGGGGTGACCACAAGGGCCCAAGGCGCGCCCCCTGCCTTCCCGCCGCCTCGGGCATCGTCTCGCGTTGATTCCACTTCCCAAAATTCACATATATTCCAAAAACAATCTCCGTAAGTTTTTATCCCATTTGGACTCAGTTTGATATGGATTTTCTGTGAAACAAAAAACATGCAACAAACAGGAACTGGCACTGTATCACTATGTTAGTCCAAGAAAATCATATAAATTGTTGCCAAAAGTATGTAAAAGTTGTAGAATATTGGCATGGAACAATAAAAAATTATAGATACGACGAAGACGTATCAATGTTTCCAACTCATACGTCTTTCGTCATGATGTCCTCTACCAGTCGACCATCGAAAAGGGCATAGAAATGACCAGTCATCCCAGGCTCAGTCGAGAGGCACTCCATTGATTGACCCACGAGGCAATCCAACACCCGACACATGGGAACATCAAGAAATGAAACCATAATGTCAAACAGACAATTTCAAGGAGTTCTTTTTTGGGAATCGTCTTCAGTATAAGTTTGGTCAAAGTAGAGATACTCTGACTTCGGATAAAACTTATATGCAGACTAAAAAGGACCGGAGGGAGTAACTCACAAGAGATAACTCTACCTAAAATAAATTACGAAAAGTAATGCGGTAAGAGAGAGAACTAGTGGTGCGCGATGGCGACAATATACTTGTTTGACGAGTTCAAACTGTGGCAGAAGAGCTATGTCTAGTTGAAGGGACTTGTGATTGCACATAGGAGCAAACCCCCTCCCTCCTATTCTCCTCAATGTGAAGTTATTTCTTCGAACTTCAACTCATTTTACTCGTGGTAGATCCTTCTTGGTGATCTCCAAATCTTCAACAAACTTTGTATTTGGTGACCATAGTAACTCTTAGTCACTCAGACAAAAGCCTAACCGTCTAGAGAGTTAGCGGTTCTCAAGGGCTCAAAGAAATCTCAACTTAGATCTATGTGATGCCCAACCACTATCTAAGTTTTGGGCTTTGGGTTTTCTCTTAGTGGATTCACTCAAATCTTTCAGAGTGGGGTGCTTAGACAAACTTATCAGAAATCAAAAAGAGTTATTACATTCATAAGTAGTGTTGAACAAACTGGGCATGCAAATCAGTGGATAAGGAAAATATAGCACATCCATCTCTATTGCCATCAGTAAGACAAAAAAGCGCCTGCAAGTGTGTTTGGTAGGGTGTGTGGAGAGTGCATGAGGGCAAAAATTTCCAATCCGACCCACTTTTGCTTGTTTGGTAGGATGCATGGCTCTCGTGGGCTATGCCCATCTGAGGCAAAAAAGGGCCCTCAACCATGCCCATCTCATGCACCCTACAAAGGGTGCATGGGGGCAGCCATACTGGCCCGACCCTTCAGTCCACGTCCAGATATGTTTAATTTTTTTAAAAAAAAATCATATTTTCAAATTTTAATTGAATTTTCAAAAATTATTCAGAATTTCAAAATTTGTTTAAATTTTCAAAAAAGTTCAGAATTTCAAATTTTATTTAATTTTTCGAAAGTATTTAGAATTTCAAAATTGATTAAATTTTCAAAAAGTATCTAGAATTTCAATTGTTGTTTAATTTTTCAAAAAATGTTCAGGATTTCAAATTTTGTATAAATTTTAAAAAATCTTCAGAAATTCAAAATTTGTTAAATTTTCAAAAAAATTGTAAAATTTCAAAAAAATTCAAACATTGTTTATTTTTAAAAAGCAAATGTCAAAATTGTTTTTAAATGTTAGATAAAAACAAACTTTCAAAATATGTTTAAATTTTCAAATAAATTCAGAATTTTAAATTAATTTAAATTTTCAAAAAAATGTTTAGAATTTAAATAAAAGGTCAATATTTCAAAATATGTTTAAATTTTTGTTCATGTTTTCCCAGTTTTGTTCACCATTCAAAAAAATTTATTCAGAATTCGAAATTGTTCAGCATGTGTAAACACATGCAGACTTCCAAAAAAAATCTTAGCTCAGCATGTCTTAGCGCATACACCGCTGCCAAACAATAACAAATGCATGGACTCAGCATGTCTATACTTAGCATGTATCAGAGAAGAACAACTAGGCTAGGTCTATACATGCTACCAAACACATTCTAAAAGCAACCCCTGGCAATACAGAAACGATTACATACGAAACATATTATGAAGAAGCGTCATTGGACAACCACATGAAAGCCCCACAAAAGACGGTTCATGATGTATGCTCTTTCTCATGGTGCATGTCAAGAAGCGGGATGGGAATGATCTAGAGGCAGTGCAAACTCTAGAACATAACGGGCGATTCTGTGTGGTGTGTATTTGTCCAGGATAGGGGCGATCTTAATATAGACTTTAGACGATGATCACTTAGTTTCATCCATTCCAACTTCTATCATGCTAAAAAAAGATAAACACACATAGGTCCTAGCACGGCTCGACTAGTTCACGAAACATGACACACATGTTTGCATGAGGCAAGCCGAGCATCAGATGTGGAGCGTGTGTATGTGCCCCCTTCTTAAGTTTCTACGGATGTATAGAAGATGAAACCTTTTATACTTGTCTAACTCACCCACCACTAAGGGTGTGTGACTAAAGTTTCACACCTTGTATCACGCATGAATGGGCCAATTGGGTCTCTATGATTTATTTTAGATATTATATGATTTATTCAATGGGCCTAGCCCATATAATTCCCACATTTTCTACATCCACAAGATGGAGTTCTATACTCATTCTAATGTTATAGGGCCCTCATTATCAAAATCTTTGAATCATCCATCCGGGATTCGCTCTCAATGCAATTTATGTTTATATTTTGGAAATGGACATGGTAACAATGGTAAGGTTTTACTTCCAACGAAAA
Source organism: Triticum dicoccoides (assembly GCF_002162155.2). Classification (NCBI taxonomy): domain Eukaryota; kingdom Viridiplantae; phylum Streptophyta; class Magnoliopsida; order Poales; family Poaceae; genus Triticum; species Triticum dicoccoides. The sequence continues at coordinate 606,752,779 of NC_041384.1, read as the reverse complement.
AAAGGAATGTGATTAATTTGAATTCCTTTTAGCAAGAAACAGAAACCGCTTGAGCTGTCAATGGACCGACAAAGAGCACAGCTGGCCGTGCACCGTTTACACGCTATACTTGGAACCAAGTTATTGTCGAGTCATATGGTACCAAAAACATTGTCGTTGTATTGTAGTCTACATACAACTGTGTCCGGACAGTGTCGGTATAGATACCAACTACTAATTTGCGTTTCCTTCATTTTTTATGAAACACACAAACAAACTCATGCGTGTTTCACAGATACAAGAAATGAGAAACATTTTTGTGTTTTTATGGGAGAAAATAAAAACATAAACCGTGATTTCCTAGACTATCGAATCAATGGATTTAGAGGGAGCACAGTTGCCCATGCCACGTTTACGTGCTATACTTGGAGCGAAGTTATTTTTTAGTCAAATGGTATCAGAGAACACCACCGGTATGGTGTATCCTGGTGTACATACAAATGTGTATGCACGTGATCGATCAGGACAAGGATAACAACTAATATGTTCACTTTTCATATATATTTTTTCTTCTGAAACACACAAACTCACGTGTATTTCTATCTAGATCCAACAATTGAGAAATATGATTGCGCTTTTGGGGAAGAAAAACGAAAACCGTTGACCGTGTGAATTACTAAATGGCCGAATAGATCCAGAGGAAGCATAACTGGCCATGCGCGTTTACATGGTATACTTGGTACAAAGTTATTTTCGGCATAGGTACCAGCCCGTATGTTACTATATGTGTAGTGTCTTATCATGATCACATGTGCGGTACACGGCAAATAGCTGGCACACGAGTCTCGCCACCCTGCCGCGCCTCTGCTGGCCCCATCGGCACTGTGCGGCGACAGCGGCCAGCCTCTCCCCTCCAGTTCTCACCCTCCCACGCGCCTTTAAATACCCCAACACCCCGCCCGACCGCAACCGCACACAAACGCAAAAACCCATACTTTCCTAGCTAGCCATGGAGAACGCCGAACACCACGACGGAGCCATCACCATCCTCTCCCTTTCCCCTCCCCCTACGTCGGCGCCCCTCTCCCCGCCGATATCCCCCAACTCGGCGGCGCTGGCAAACGCGCGCTGGGTGCCCACCAGGGAGCAAATCGCGGTGCTGGAGGGGCTGTACCGCCAGGGGATGCGCACCCCCACCGCCAAGGAGATACATCAGGTGACGGCGAGGCTGCAGGAGCACGGCCCCATCGAGGGCAAGAACGTCTTCTACTGGTTCCAGAACCGGCTGCGCCAGAAGCAGAAGCAGCAGCAGAGATCCGACTACTTCGCTAGGCAGCTCCGCCGTCCCCAGCCGCTGCCCACGCTCCGCAGGACCCCCGGCCACGCCTTCTCCCCGGTCCAGCTGCAGGCGCCGCCGGCGCCGAACACTCCTGCATGCAACGGAGAAGGTACGTCCGCACATGAACCCCTCCATCTCTTCCTTCGACACGCCATTCCATTAAATCTGCTTTTGGCAATTGGCATGTAGTACATCTTGATTGATTAGCTTCCAAAAGCGCCTGTGCGTTTCTTAGCCTAGCTTTACGTTTGGGGTTTAGCTGGAAGGGATATGCATCTATGACTTTCATTTGCAAACCCCCACGGCTTTCATGCGTCTGCTGGTCAAAACTGGTCATGTGATTGGATGGTATGGCATCCATCTGGGCAAATTACTAGCACACGCATGGATGCTGACTCATCTATAGTCGTTCGTTTCTGAAAGTGAAATGAAGTAGCACGTACCTGTACTATCTGTTGTCTGTTTTGTGATGTCCCTTTGGTAGTTTGGTTCGTATGCATGCATGCACAAGGTTGCTTTGCTTGCTTGGTTATACTCCCTCCGTTCTTAAATATAAGTCTTTCTAAAGATTACAACAAGTGACTATATAAAAAGCAAAATGAATGAATCTACACTCTAAAATATGTCTACATACATCCATATGTTGTAGTCTATTTAAAATGTCTAAAAAGACTTATATTTAGGAATGGGGGAGTATATATTCTGTTTGCTCACGATGTGCACGCACGGATGCAAGGTAGCTCCATCTTTTCGCTTGTAGTGGCACCTGTTGTTTATTGTCTTTGCCAGTACTATATGTCAACCGGCTCAAAGATCACGACACCCAGCCTTGCTCACAGCCGTAACTTGCAACAGCGCCGTCTGTTGCGGTCGTCACACCCACGACTCCGCCGCTCCTTCGCAGCTTCGGGGGTTGCCGCTCGCAGCATTGTTCGATGGTCTTCTCTGGCAGCGATGGTGTAGCGCCCCTGCACAAAAATTGCGGTGATGGTGCATGGCTCCAAGGAGATGCCATGTAACAATGGGAACAACCTTGGAGCATCAGTGCGGTAGCTGCTTGGAGAGGAATTGGACAGGCATGACCTGCCAAAGAAAATTCAATTTGGGGAAAACGGCATGTGTCGGGAAGAAGACGATGACCCGAGGAGATAAGGTTGCGTGTGTGGCTGATTTGTAGTACGCGTAGCGCTAGGCTGGTCAATCCGCAACACGCCTAGTATTGCGCTCGGCTGCCTGCAACACGACCAACATTGCAAACACCTCTGAGTGGTCAATTGAGGAGAAGCCTTTTCTTTCTCATCTTGCCCACGAAGTGTTTTTTTTTTTTTTGAATGTTGGCAGTTGCTCTGCCAAATTCATTGATCAGAAGGGAACAAAAACAAGGAGACAGCCCAAGCGGGCAAACACCCAGCAGGTGAAGGGGGGAAAGAGAGAAAGAAAAGGAACACAGAGCCTACAACTCAACCAGGGTCAAAAGGGATGCCAGCGCCGGCCATATTCCAGAGCCTGATCTCATCTTTAATCTTGCGAACAAGAGTTGTTTTGTGCATAGCCTCCTGTTGAAACAAACGCCGATTCCTTTCCCACGAAGTGTCGCTGCGTAGAGTGTCAATGGAGCAGGGAAACCCTTGCAGTCATGGTCACACGATTTTACGTTGCAGGGCTAGGCTATGCATCCTGCTGCTGCTACCTCCTGTAGCTCTTTTAATCTTTTCTGCATTGTACATGCATGCGCGCATGCCCCAGATTAGATGGAATTAACCATCCTGCACCGACGTGTCCAGACCTAGTAAGAAATCCTGCCCATATTGTAGGAAGACGGAAAATTTCTTGTGGACCTGACAGTGGAACGAGGCATGCCAGCCAATCCAGCAGCGAGTAGTTTCTGTTTGTACCATTTTTTATTTATCAACTTGATCAAAATGGCCATGATCGATTTATATTGCTCCTGTTTCTGTGAGTTTCAACGAAACCAACTTTATCTATTATCAAGAGAAATCTGTTTGGATATTCAGCGTAAGTTTATGAGCTTTCTGTTTCCCGATATTTTGCTCGACATTGAGCAAAATACGGGAAACACACAAAAGATACTCTCAATCCAAACATGCCTATTATTGTGGTTATACTGACATATTTTTCGTTGGATCCATATTCCTTTTTCTTGCAGCAATGTACATGCAGCAGCCATGCTACATGTCAGGGTCAGCAGCACAGGACACGGCTAATGCAACCTACTACTCACAGATGCAGCCGCAGATAATGTATCCGAGTGCGGAGATGATGGCGCATGGCAATGTACAGGCACAGGCGCAAGCCGCCATGTACTACCAGGCAGCATCTCCGAACAACTCCAACACTCAACAACTGCGCATACTCCAGTGCCCCCCGGCCGCCGGCAGCTACGGGGCGCCTGACGCCTACTCCCACCGCCCCGTGCTTCTGAATCTGTTCCCACAGTACCCCACCTTTGCAAATCGCAGGAAGACCCGCCGCGTCGGGAGCGTTGGCTCCGTGAGGCCATCGACCTCAGGGTCGATCTCTTGGGAGACGGAGAGTCCCAAGATCCCCAACAGACACATTGCTATCGATCTATGACATCTTTGGTGAAGGCCACTCAAGGTGATGCATGATTGCTGATATGCTCGACAAGTACTTTGTTGAAATCATATAGGCTATCTCTTAGTCTCATGGACAAGCCATTGAGTAGATGTACCGGTTTTCTTTCATGGGATATTTAGTTGGAATGTTGGTTTACTTAGATAATTATGAGGAAAATGTGTATTGCTTCATAAACTTGAAGCGTGCATTGGAAACCTTGTTAAATTTCATTGAGTTAGTCCAGTTAATTTCTTTTATTGCAAGGTGTATGTTCTATTTTGGTTTTAGCTTGTTTCATCATATCATTCATCTAACCATGGGTATGAAACAATCGCCAATGTTCTCAATAGATTTCAGGTATCACCCCCTTTTCATAAGAATATAAGTTTCCTTTTACTTTTAAAGGTCTATTTGAAATGATTGTAAGTTTTGAATATCTACCGACGTTTTGTTCTCGCTTGAGATACAAATACATGTGGCTACACACAAACTATAAGCGCTCCAAACATCCCCTTAGAGAAACTCAGAGGTGTATAGAATTTTCTTTTCTTGTGAGAAAAAGAGGTTTATTGTTCGATTAGTTGTTTAAGTCATGAAGTGTGAAGCACACACAAGCGTATCATGTGTAAACATTGTAGACGAGATAAGTATCATGGTCAATCTCACACTACAATTTTGCTCGACATACCTAATGTTTTAGGCGTTACTGTCACATACCAAATTTCACAAATTTGACCCTCATTAGCGTTGCATTCTTTCTCTGGATTAATTCCAGAAAATGGTTAGCCCATTTTCCATAAGGAAAATGAGCTTCAGCTTAACTTGTCAAATCTTTTTCTAACTATATATTCTCTTCCAATGTAAAAATTACAAGCTCAAGATTGTTGAGTAAGCATTTTCTTCTTCAAAATAATCCCTTTTTAAACCCCTTTGTGAAGAGGCACCTTTTTAGAGACGAATTTTCTGCCAAGAAAATTACGGTAGTATCTTATGACCATGTATATTCCAACTATGCTAAAACATGAGATGCTCCAGTACAATTTTTGAATTCCAAAACTCCCAAAGTAACCAAAAAAATTGGTATCTAACCTTTGAGTATTCACCCCAAACTTTTTGTGTAGTCTGTACACCTCATTCTAAAGCTACCCTATTAGTTTCAGCCCCAAGATTTTCCATTTGATACCCAAACTATTTTTTTCTTCAAATCTCGGCAGTAGAAAATTTGCCCCATTTTAGTGAAGTATCATTTCATCTGAAATCTTCATAGATCCTACAAAACACCTAGGGACCCGGCCATACCAACTTGCAGCCCGAACATCGGGCCCTAGGCTCAAAACCATGTATATACTGATGATGGCGGTGGCAACCACACATGCCAGAGTGACAGTGCAGAAACAACTTTCTGTTGCGTACTGCTCACGTTGTGGCACTTCTACCGTGTTGTTTCACGACTGTGCACTCATGGATATATCCCGCACCACCCTGCACCCCTCCCCTCACGACCCCCTCTTTCACTCACCGTCTCGGTCAGGCCATGAGCTCCGCCTCAGGCACGGGTCGAGATAAAACTGTCACCAGAATCTCCACAGTGGCAAACCACCGGTGCCACCTAAAAATATCTACCAAGCACTCCCATGGACACCATTACCTCTGGGAACACCGGAGATGTCTTCAATGATCCAACCCGAGCAGTCGGTCACCATGGCCACAAGCTTAGCTAGAAATAGAGCCCCTCCCTAGCCACTCAAAGCACCCGCGTCAGCAGGGATGGAGATGGGGTCCCCTCGACACCACCCCGAGAAGGCGGCCTCGGTGTCATCGAGTACAAGATCAAGCTTGGTGTGTGTAAAAGGGTGCTCGAGGGCACGGTCTCGATCGCTTGCCTCCTCGGGTGCACAAGCCACCTATTGTGGTTGTCCCACCTCTAAGGATAGGAGGAAGAACATGTCAGAAAAATCCCATGCCCATGGTAGGATGGGCTCTGAAATGTCCCATGCTGGAGTGAGTCATGTATGGTCTTGTCGCATCCCAGGTAGGACGTGAGATGGGATGCTTCAAGCGGAAGCTAAGCCCATGATAGCATATGTTAGGAGAGGACAACTCTGAGAACAACTCTTGATGTCCTTTGGGATCCCTGAGGCTCTAATAACCCACAAGTGTAGGGAATCTATTGTAGCCTTTTAGATAATTAAAGAGTGTCAAACCCAATGAGGAGTTAAAGGTAGTATTTGTATTCTCTAAGGTTCTATCAACCATAGATACAACCCTATGTACACCAAACGTTTGCTTTACCAAGAAACAAGAAATAAAACTCTTTTACAGTTATAAAAGGGATAGTTGGCAAGAAAGTGACGAACTTGGAAATCATGGTTAGTTGATGTAATGCAAAGGAAAAAAAGTAAAAGATAGCGAGTGTGGAATAACTGCGATAGGAAGTGAAGAATTGTCCCTAGGCAATTGGCTACAATAATCATATATTGCAGTTTTATGTGAGAGAGGCCTATGCTAACTTACAACAAAATCCATTGATAACATGTATGTATGATTGAAACCCCTATCAAGCGTCCACAAATAGTAAAGATTCATTAGGGTAAAAACCAAGCATAGTTATCTCAACATACTACTAAGTACTAACCCTAAAGTGTGATCCACATACACACAAACTTGATCATATTTGGCACTCTGTCTGGTCACTGCATAGTTATCTCAACATACTACTAACCCTAATGTTTGACCCACATACCTGCGTGCTCATATGATGGGCACCAAAGGAAAACAACACATCAACATACAACTCAAATCAATCATAATATATCGCCAATGAATAACATGACAAAACAAATCTACTCAGACATAACGAAGTTGCAATAGATCATTGGATACTAATTAATAGCATGAAACACCATGTTTAAGAAGAGGATTACAAAGGTTTATGGGAGAGTGGACAAAACTATAGAGAGGGAGGAAGGCGGTGGAGATGGTGTTGAAGTTGATGGAGGCGATGGATGATGACTGTGATTTTGGTTTCCCCGGCATCATTCCGGCGTTGCTGGAAGAGAGGGGGAGAGGGGAAAACCCTCCTTGTTCTTCCTTGGCCTCCCCAATAGGTGGCGATAGGTGTCGTGGTCTAAGTCTGACAGTAATGTAGGGGGGTAGGTGTGGAGAGGCAAGATCTTAGCTATGGAGTAGTTGTAAGCACACGAGGTTTATGAGTTCAGACCCTTCTCGGAGGAAGTAATAGCCTTACGTCTCGGAGCCCGGAGGCGGTCGACTGGATTATGTGTGTATGAATCACAGGGGTGCAAACCCTTTACACTGAGGAGGGGGGGTGGCTTATATAGAGTTCGCCAGACCCCTCCGGCCCTCAGTTATGCAGGGTTTTAAGTACATTAAGGTCGGGCGTTACTGGTAACGCCCCTAATAAAGTGCTATGATGACCATAAAAGCTACTTAATGACCGACCGTTAGCGTGCGGAGTGACTTTAGGTCTCCTGGACGTCGAGTGGTTGGATCTTGGTCGAGTGATTGCTTCTTGGTCGAGTGTCTTCGAGTCTGTCGAGTGGAACACCTCCAAGTCGATTGAAGGGTGATTTCTTCTAGAGATGTCCTTGGGTAGGGCAGTTAAGACAGGTCCATGACCCTACCCTAGGTACATAGCTTCATCATTAGCCCCCGAATGGATCGAGGTTTGAGTGGGGAAGGAGTTGAGGACTTCTCCGACTCATTTTTCATGCCATGAGCATATCTTGTTTCGGATCAATGAACCCGAGTGACGACAGCAACTTCCTTTTCAGTCGCCTTGATCCATTCTTAGTTTTTTGTCGAGTGAGTTTCTTTACTTGAAAAGCTCTGAGTGACGGTGTGGAGGAGATCTTCCGTCTGACAAGTTGTTCTGCTGTCCGCGGATTTCGCGGGATTCGAATTTTGGGAAGCGCGCGGGACGGGGGAGGCCGCAGTAATCGGCTGGGATAGGGAGGAGCCGCCTCGATCTCTGCGCCACCTTTTTTGCCACGTATCGCACGCGTGACTGTTGCGCGATTTGACAGGATCGTCCGGGCCTACCAGTCAGCCACTCGGAAGTAACCTCATATAAGGCGTCGAACCGGGGTTTCTTGAACAGTGCGTTCTCATTTCCTCTTCTCCTCTTCAGGCTTCTTCGTCGCGCTCGCTCTCGCCCCAGCGCTGCCGCTCCGAACGTGTCTCGCCGGGGACGATGGGAAAGGAGAAGACGGTGGCTCTGGAGCGGGCGAAGAAGGCGACAACAAAGGCAAAGGGGAAGATGACCAGTCAAGGTGGATCTTCCTCACGAGCCGGCCTGCCGAAGGGCTGGATCCAGGGCGACTGGATCCGCTCGACGATCCGCCAAGAAGACCTCGATGACCTAGCCGATGGAGGACTGATCCCCCATGGATCGGCGCGGCTTCCGGGGAAGGAATCCGAGCCGCAACCTCGGGAGGGTGAGCGCGTTCTCCTTGCCACTCACGTCGACCATGGGTTTTCCTTGCCTCCTCACCCTTTCTTTCGGGGATTTCTGAATTTCTTTGGGGCACAACTCCACCACTTCACTCCCAACACAATCGTGTATCTCGCTGCTTTCGTGTCTTTGTGCGAGAATTTCTTGGGTTGTCGGCCTCACTGGGGTCTTTTCAAGCACATTTTCACCTGTCGTTCTCAGACGGTGAAAAAGGCCAATCCGAGTGATGAGAGAACACAAGTGATTCAGATGTGTGGGGGTCTTGGTGTTCAGATGAGAGGGAAAAGTTCCTTTCCGGCCATGATTCTTCCTGACTCGGTCCGCGGATGGCAGTCGACCTGGTTTTACTGCAAAGACTAGCCGATGCCAGGGCAGTCGACTGGCCTCCCTCCTTTTACCATGGACCGAGTGAGGAAACCCTCTTCTTTGAAGGTGATCCCGGAGGAGAAGGCGCAAGTTAGGGTGCTGGTCGAATGAGTGGTCTAGCTTATCCGTGACGGGGTCACTGGTATGGATCTCTTGGAGGTTTTCCATCGGCGGCGCATCCAGCCTCTTCAAGCTCGAGACCATCCGATGTGGATGTATTCGGGTCTTGACGACACCACTCGGATTCACCCAGAGGAGGTCAATGACGACACACTGGAGGGGTGGCTGTCGGGCATCACCGGAAACAAGGACAACCCCAGGGGAGCCAGGAGAGTTCCTCCATTCAACCAGTCCCATGAACCAGAAAAGGTCCAATCCTGAGCTTTTGATTATAATCTAAATTCGCTCGCGCAGCTGTCTATACTGCATCGACTGACTTTATTCTTCCTGCTTTCTTTCAGGACCTTATCGAAATGTACTCAGTGCCCAACGGAGAGCAAGAGCAAAACCCAGAAGGAGAGGCGAGCGGCGGCGACAGTGGCGAATGGCATTCTGACGGAGAAGGGGACGAAGAAAGCGACGACTTAAGTGACGAAGAAGAAGTCGAGTCGCCTCCTCGCAGGGAGAGGCGATCCAAGCTTGACCAAGAACGACCGAGCGCCCATGAAAAGGCAATTGCTCAGACTGGTCAGTCTTCAAAGCGTCCTCCGACATCTTCACCAACCCCAACTGAAAAAGCGTCAAAGCATCCCAAAGTTGCAGAGCAGAAGCCTCGGAAGGCGCTGCCGAAGATTAAGATTGACATCCCCGTCGCTTCTGCGTGAGTGTCTCCCTTTGTATTCACTCGACGCTCTGTGTTGTTTATTTTTTCTTGATTTAACCAGACGAACTTTGGAACTGGCAGCGTTGCTACTTCCAGGACCTCAGATTACAGGGATGAGGATGAGGTAATGGAGGATGCAGTCACTTCCAATCTGGGTATGATTTCTGTCATTCTGTCTTTACTTGGTCGACTCAACTGCAATGTGTACCATTGGGTGATGTGATTTTGGCGATTGATCTTTGAACAACTCCTAACATTATTGACCTCCCCGATGATGATGATGAAGAGCCTGAGAGGCCTTTGACGAGGAAAAATAGGAAAGCTCCTACAGGCAAGGTGCCACAGTCGACGCTGATGGCGGAACCAGTCGTTCAAGACGCTGGTGATGCCAATCGGGGTTCTGTTACCTTCGCCGTACCATTGTCGAGTGCCCTGCCTTCTTCGTCGACTGCTCAAGATCCTGCCGACCCACCTTTAGTTTTTGCGATCCATCATGTCCCAGAGGACGAAGTGAATGCTGCCAAGGAAGCCATACGCCAGGCGGGCATTATGATGGAGAAGATGAAGGCGGCGCGGGACGCCAGTCAGGCCGCCTATGACGCCAGCAATGTTCAGGTTAGTTGGTCACCGCTTGTTCTGTTAGGATATGCTATCTGAAGACTCTCTTTCCGAAAATCTTTGCATATGTACACCCACTGGGTGCGTCGATTGAATTTTTGGACTAGTGGGGGCACGCTGAGTGCACCCACTGGGTGTAGTCCCCGAGACTACAGTGGACTGCTGGCAGTCGACTGTAGTCTTTGTATTTTGATTCTTTCGCTCGATCTGGTCTGGCCGTGTCGAGTTGCTGTCGTTTTTTGGTAGTTTCGCTCGTCCACTCGGTCTGGGCGAGTGGGATCAGAACCGGTGGGGGCACGCCAAGTGCACCCACTGGGTGTAGTCCCCGAGACCGCGGTCGACTGCTGGCAGTTGACTGTGGTCTGAGTTCTGTGGTCTGAGTTCTTCTTTCTTTTTTTTACTCCCTGCACTCGACTCCAGCGGGCCGGTCGAGTGGGATCAGAACCGGTGGGGGCACGCAAAGTGCACCCACTGGGTGTAGTCCTCGAGACTATGGTGGGCTGCGGGTAGTCGACCGTAGTCTTAGTATTTATTATCTTTGTCGTTTTTTGCTGTAAAATAACTTCCCCTCCCTGATTGCAGAAATCTGGTGATATTGGAGCTCGCTTTGCTGACTTGGAGAAATAGCAGATCCAGCTAAACCTTGACTTGGAATTGGCTCAGCAAAATCTAAAAAAAGCTCAAGACGAGGCCGCTGGTATGGAAGGTAACTGATTGCCGACTGAACTTCAATATATCTCTTTGGTCTCTTTTTTGATTCGATTATTTCTTTTGCAGAGAAAATGAAGTTGGCTCTGGACAAGAAGGACTCGGACCTCGCCGCCGTGCAAAAAGCAGCCCAAGACAAAACCGTTCTCGCAGAAGAGAAGCTTGCTTCAGTCGGAACGCTTGAAGGAGAGGTGACTAGACTGACATCTTGTCTTAATGAAGCTAACCACAAAGTGACTAGCCTGAAGAAGGATAAGGTCGCCCTGAACGAAAAGTTGGAGTCTGCGATCCGCAAGAGGAACGACAGAGAAGCTTATCTGAGGACCCTTGCCAAGAAGCTTTATCTCGTGCTTGGAGGTATTTCTTTTAATCCGACTGTGTTGATGCTTGCCATCGGATTTTGCTCGGTTGATTGAACTGACTTTTGGCTACAGAACTTTGTCAAGACTTTGATGAAGAAACTGGAAGGGTCGAGACGGGTCTGGACCCTATCGCTTCCCCGGTCTGCGACGAAACTGCGATGAATGTGCTCCGACTAGAGTCCCGTATCGCCAGCGCCACAAGATACCTCGCGCGCCTGAAGGAGGTTGTCTCTCGAATCGACTCGACGCTTTGGCCGGGGAGCGACGCTTCAGAATGATCTAGAATCTCTGATGACTCGACTGAACGAGATCCCTGGCCGAGTGCAAGAATGGAAGAAATCCTCCGCCCGGTGTGGTGCTGATGTGGCGCTGTCCCTAGTGCGATTCCATTGCAAGGAGGCTCGTGAAGACAAGCTGGCTGCGATCAAAGTCGCTAACACCAAAAAGCACGACTTCCCGTCCTTCATGGAGACTTTCATTGCTGTCGCTACTCAGATCACTGATGGGATCGATCTGGACTCGTTCGTGGAGCCTGCCAGCCCTCCTCCGGCCGAGTGAACAATCTTATGAAACTTGGATACGCTTTAAATTTGCCTCGGAATGCCGAGTGGTTTCTATAACCGTTAAACTCCTTCGGGCATGGTGCCCGAGTACCTTTGATTCGCTGATTGGAACCTTTTAGTATTTATCTAAACTTGGTTTATCGTTGAATATCTTCATGAATTCTCCGTCGAGTGGAACTCATTCTTCACTCGAGACAACTTTTGTATTTGTGGCGCAGCTCCGAAGGAGAAGGTAGCAGTCGACCTGCACCTCGTCGTCCTTGTGGGTCGGGATGGAGCGCACGTTGTATTTGTGGCGAAGCTCCGAAGGTGAAGGTGGCAGTCGACCTGCACCTCGTCGCCCTTGCGGATTGGGATGTGTTTCGTACTTAGGCGAGTACTGGACTGCAGCTAAGCCTCCGAGTGGGAGGGTCGCTCTCCACTCGGTAGGATTTTTCAAACTTAGGCGAGTACTGGACTGCAGCTAAGCCCCCGAGTGGGAGGGTCGCTCTCCACTCGGTAGGATTTTTCAAACTTAGGCGAGTACTGGACTGCAGCTAAGCCCCCGAGTGGGAGGGTCGCTCTCCACTCGGTAGGATTTTTCAAACTTAGGCGAGTACTAGACTGCAGCTAAGCCCCCGAGTGGGAGGGTCGCTCACCACTCGGTAGGATTTTCAAATACTTAGGTGAGTAC
>NC_041384.1:606739454-606739819 GCF_002162155.2 Triticum dicoccoides | reverse complement strand
TTAAATACTTAGGCGAGTACTGGACTGCAGCTAAGCCCCCGAGTGGGAGGCTGGCTCACCACTCGGTAGGATTTTCAAACACTTAGGCGAAACGGGTTCGCAGCTAAGCCCCCGAGTCGGAGGCTGGCTCACCACTCGGTAGGATTTTCAAACACTTAGGCGAAACGGGTTCGTAGCTAAGCCCCCGAGTGGGAGGCTGGCTCACCACTCGGTAGGATTTTCAAACACTTAGGCGAAACGGGTTCGCAGCTAAGCCCCCGAGTGGGAGGCTGGCTCACCACTCGGTAGGAAATTATTTTTACAAACTTGGGCGAAACGGATTCGCAGCTAAGCCACCCACTGGGGGATTTCTTACGCAAACAAAA
>NC_041384.1:606692094-606739175 GCF_002162155.2 Triticum dicoccoides | reverse complement strand
TGGTAGGATTTTCAAATACTTAGGCGAGTACTGGACTACAGCTAAGCCCCCGAGTGGGAGGGTCGCTCACCACTCGGTAGGATTTTCAAATACTTAGGCGAGTACTGGACTGCAGCTAAGCCCCCGAGTGGGAGGGTCACTCTCCACTCGGTAGGATTTTTAAACTTAGGCGAGTACTGGACTGCAGCTAAGCCCCCGAGTGGGAGGTTGGCTCACCACTCGGTAGGATTTTCAAATACTTAGGCGAAACGGGTTCGTAGCTAAGCCTCCGAGTGAGAGGCTGGCTCACCACTCGATAGGAAATTATTTTTACAAACTTAGGTGAAACGGATTCGTAGCTAAGCCACCCACTGGGGGATTTCTCACACATACAAAAACAATAACAGTCACTGGGAAAATTATAACTCTCTTGTCTTTGATAAATAAACTACAGAAGTTTTTCTTATTACATCTCATCCGAGTGAAAATTCAAGTATAAAAGGGGCGGAGCAGCTCCGCATTCCAGGCTCGTGGCTCATCAATCTGACGATCGACATTCTAAAGGTGGTACGCTCCATTGTGGAGGACTCTGGTGACTATGAAGGGACCTTCCCAAGTAGGAGCGAGTTTGTGTGGTTTCTGTTGATCCACTCGCAGGACCAAGTCTCCTTCTTGGAAGGCTCGACTCTTCACATTTCTGGCATGGAATCGATGCAAGTCTTGCTGATAGATGGTCGATCGGAGCATGGCCATTTCTCTTTCTTCTTCCAGGAGGTCGACTGCGTCCTGTCGGGCTTGTTCTGCTTCATCTGCAGAGTAGAGCTCGACTCGGGGTGCGTTGTGAAGCAGGTCACTCGGCAAAACTGCTTCGGCTCCATAGACCAGAAAGAATGGGGTTCTTCCAGTCGATCGGTTCGGGGTTGTCCTCAATCCCCAAAGAACTGATAGAAGCTCATCGACCCATGCACCTGCTGCGTGCTTGAGATCGCACATCAGTCGGGGTTTCAGTCCTTTGAGAATTAAGCCATTTGCTCTTTCCGCTTGTCCATTCGACTGGGGGTGAGCGACTGAAGCGTAGTCGACTCGTGTGCCTTGAGAGGCGCAAAAGGCTCTGAATTTGTCAGGATAGAAGTTTGACCCATTGTCAGTGATGATGTTATGCGGAACTCCATATATGAATATCAACTCTCTGATGAAACTGATAGCAGTGCAAGCATCAAGATTCTTGATAGGCTTAGCTTCAATCCATTTGGTGAACTTGTCGACTGCTACTAGCACATGAGTGAAGCCGCTCCTGCCCGTTCTCAGTGGTCCAACCATGTCCAGTCCCCAAACAACGAAGGGCCAGACGAGTGGAATAGTTTTCAGGGCTAACGCGGGTTTGTGCGACATATTGGAGTAAAACTGACATCCTTCACATTTGTCGACTATCTCTTTCGCCATTTCATTCGCCCTTGGCTAGTAGAATCCCGCTCGGTATGCTTTAGCCACAATGGTCTGAGAGGACGCATGATGACCACAGGTCCCCGAGTGGATATCATCAAGGATTATCTGACCTTCTTCTGGTGTTATACACTTCTGACTGACTCCAGTCGCGCTTTCTCTATACAACTGTCCCTTTATGACTGTAAAGGCCTTGGATCGACGGACGATCTGTCGAGCCTCTTCTTCGTCCTCTAGGAGTTCTTTCCTTAGGATGTACGCGATGTACGGTACCGTCCAGTCGGGAGTGATGACCAAAACTTCCATGATCAGGTCGACCACAGCTGGAACTTCAACTTCAATCGGATCTGTGGCACTTTTTGGCTGCGGGGCTTCTTCAGTGAAAGGATCCTCCTGAACTGATGGTGTGTGGATGTGTTCCAAAACCACATTGCTGGGAATGGCTTCTCTTTTGGAACCTATTTTCGCCAAATCATCAGCTGCTTGATTTTTCAGTCGGGGTATGTGATGAAGTTCTAACCCCTCGAATTTCTTCTCCAGCTTTCTCACTGCATTGCAATAACCAGTCATGGCCAGACTTCTGACGTCCCACTCCTTCATCACTTGATTAACCACCAAATCTGAGTCGCCATAGACCATGAGGCGACGGACGCCGAGTGAAATGGCCATGCGCAACCCATATAAAAGTGATTCATATTCTGCTTCATTATTGGAGGAATCAAAGTGGATTTGAAGAACATATTTGAGCTTATCTCCTCGGGGGGAGACCAATACTACCCCGGCACCGGAACCATTCAGCATTTTGGAACCATCAAAGAACATGGTCCAATGCTCCGAGTGAACCTGAGTCGACAGTTGTTGTTCAATCCACTCGGCGACAAAATCTGCTATTGCTTGGGACTTGATAGCTTTCTTTGCCTCAAACTTGATATCTAGAGGAAGGAGTTCAATCGCCCATTTTGCCACTTGACCAGTTGCATCTCTGTTGTGCAGGATCTCTGACAATGGAGCGTTGCTGACGACTATAATGGAATGATCACAGAAGTAGTGATCAACCTTCTTTGTGGTCATATAAATCCCATATACAAGCTTCTGATAATGAGGATATCTTTGCTTCGACGGGGTCAAAACTTCAGAAATATAATATATTGGGCGCTGAACTTTCAAGGCTTTTCCTTCTTCTTCCCGCTCGACCGTAAGTACCGTACTGACGACTTGTCCCGTGGCTGCGATATAAAGCAGCAAAGGCTCTTTGCTGATTGGGGCAGCAAGCACCAGCTGGGTGGAGAGCAGAGCTTTGAGCTCTGCAAACGCTGCATCAGCTTCAGGAGTCCACTCGAACTTGTCTGACTTCTTCATCAATCGGTAAAGAGGCAATGCCTTATCACTGAGACGAGACATGAATCGACTTAAAGCGGCCAAGCAACCAGTAAGCTTCTGGACGTCGTGCACTCGCACTGGACGTTTCATCCGGAGTATAGTACCTGAAAGGGCATTTCCCTACTTTATGTTTTGGATGATGATGACAACCCTTTGTGGTCTAAACGTGTGCTATATGTTTCAGGTTCTCGATGCTTAGGCTTACATCGGATTGCTATTACCTCTCGAAGGAAAAGATCGAAGACGTGTCCTGTACGTTTTTATTTTCTTTGGTCGTAGAGTACCCGTACTATCAAGATGGAATCCTCATTAGGAAGCTCTGGGGGAATCAGTTCACGTACACTTTTCTCACCCTCTCTTTGCCTTCCTCAGGTGTGTGTGAGAGAGAGAGTTTTCCTTGCCTCTTCCCCTCTTTCCTGCTCACTGTTTCTGCCAGCGGTTGTACCGCTCTCTGGAGCGGTTGTACCGCTGGGTCTTGTCGCTCACCAGCTTTTGCTCGAGCGGTTGTACCGCTGCCTCCGGGCGGTGGTACCGCTACCATGCTCTGCAATAGTTAGGGTGGTGGTTCCGTCCATGCACCGCTCAAGTACCGCTCTCGCCTCTAGTTTGATGCTGTTCTTGGGCGGTAGTGGCCCGGTTGGTCCGGTCGTTCCACGATGACCGGTACCACCGGTGGTCCGAGTGGTTCTTCCGCTCAGAACTTAGCCGCCCAAGAGCTCAAGGCCATACGGTTGTTCCGGCCAGGCACCGCCTAAGTACCGGTCAAGCTCCTGTTTTGATGCGGTGGTTGTGCGGTAGCCAGGCGGTTAGTCCGGTTATCTTTCTTAGCCGGTACTACCGCCCGCCTGTCTGGTTGTACCGCTTGGTAGGGTTCTGCTGTTACACCGTGAGTCCGGGTTGTACCGGGACGAGGACCGGTTGTACCACTGCAGTGCAAAAACGCAGTAACGGTTGGAATTGTGGGGAGACTACTTAAGGGGGCTTCTCCCACCTACCACTCCTACCTTTGACCTCTCTCACTCCACCATTGATGCCCTTCAAGCTCTCTTGCCCGATCTCTCTCTCTAGCCACTCAAACTTGTTGATTTGCTAGGGATTGAAGGAGGAGACCTAGATCTACACTTCCACCAAAGGATATTTGGTTCCCCCATACTTTCTTGTGTGGATTTTGTTACTCTTGGGTGTTTGAGCACCCTAGACGGTTGAGGTCACCTCGGAGCCATATTCCATTGTGGTGAAGCTTCATGGTTGTGTTGGGAGCCTCCAATTAAGTTGTGGAGAGAGCCCCAACCTTGTTTGTAAAGGTTCGGTAGCCGCCTTCAAGGGCACCAATAGTGGAATCACGGCATCTCGCATTGTGTGAGGGCGTGAGGAGAATACGGTGGCCCTAGTGGCTTCTTGGGGAGCATTGTGCCTCCACACCGCTCCAACGGAGACGTACTTCCTCTCAAAGGGAAGGAACTTCGGCAACACATCCTCGTCTCCACCGTCTCCACTCTTGGTTATCTCGTGCCTTTATTTAAGCAAGCTTACTTGTTTCATATCTCTTGCTTGCTTGTGTACCTATCCTCGTTACATCATATAGGTTGCTCACCTAGTTGCATTTCTAGACAACCTATTTTGATGCAAAGTTTAACTTGTTAAAGAAAAGCTAAAAATTGTTAGTTGCCTATTCACCCCCCCCCCTCTAGTCAACCATATCGATCCTTTCAATTGGTATCAGAGCCTCGTCTCTTTATTAAGGACTTTACCGTCCAAAGAGTATGGTTGATACCGTAGATGGTGTGGAGGAACACTCCGGTGTGAATCCGATCTCGTCTACGGGAGATGGGGGAACTTCGGTCTCTCGTGAGGAGTTCAATGTGGCCTTGGAGACATTGAAAACCTCCATGACGACCGAAGTCGAAAGCATGTTTACTAAATTTCTTGAGGGGCTTAAACTATCCACCGCACCGTTGAAAGTGGGTGATCCTGCCAACAAGGTGACGGATGCTATCCCCGACAATGGGGAAGCTAGTAGTGAAAAGGCTCCTTCTTCTAGTGGCAAGAATGGCACCGGCATCTTTGCCCATGTGGAACCACCACTTTTTTATGGTGGACCGGTTCCTTCCACTCATTTGAATCATGCCGGTCCTCCCCCTAAGATTGTGAAAAATGAGGATTTTGATTCTTGGGTTTACCGCTTTAAACGTCATTTAAATCATGTGAACACTAACCTTTGGAGAATCATTGAAGAAGCTTTCTATCCACATGATCCAAGCAACTTCACTCCTCGAGAAGCCGCGGACAATCAATTCAATGAGAATGCTCTCTTCATCATTCAAGATGCTATTCCACCCGAAGACCTACCTCATCTTCGTCCTTTCGCCTTGGCCAAAGATGGATGGCATTGTGTCGTGTCTCTTTACCGGGGAAGCGCAAGCATTCAACGCTCCAACTATGAAGTGGTACAATATGAGGCCGATGAGTTTGCAATGAAGGAAGATGAAGAACCTCATGAGCTCTATCGGAGAGTAACCAAACTCGCGGTCTCACTACGAGATCACGGGAGCAAGGACACGGATGACAATTGGATCAAGCGCAAATTCCTCAAGGCAATGATGCCCTATCACAAGGCCATGTCCTCCGTCATTCGTCAAAGACCGGACTTCCACACTTTGACCTCAAGTGAAGTGTTGGATGAGTTTGTGGCCATGAACATTTTGGATAAGACCGCCGACAATGCGGTGCTCCGTTCTCAACGGGCAAAGAAGCCTAACCTTTCATTAAAGGCCAAGCTCATAGTTGAAGAAGAAGGAGAGGAAGAAGAGGAGAGCAACCCCGAAGATACGAAGTATGCATATCATGAACACATGGCACTTGCTTCAAGGCAATTTTGGAGCAAGAAAAACTCAACGCCAAACTTTAGCAAAAACAACTCGAGTGGTACAAGGGGCAAGCAACGTGTAAGGACTTGCTACAATTGCGGCAACATGAGTCATTTCGTTACGGAATGCCCGTATGAGAAGAGGGAAGACAATGGTGGCAAACTCATCTGAAAGGACAAGGCCAAGTCGTTCCCCAACAAGAACAACTTCACCAAGAAGACTCATCCCAAGGCCTTGGTTATGCAAGAAGAGTACAATGAGGACGATGACGATGATGAAGATGTTGAGTCGGTTGCCATGGCCTCCGTTTCCATTGCAACAACGTCACGGGTGTCTCTCTTCGACTCACCCAACGAGAGCATCACCGCCAAGTGCCTCATGGCTAAAGCCACCAACAAGGTAACCTCCAACATCAAAACTACCATCATTAATCATCCTTCCCCAACGGATAGCATTATTGAATTTGAGGGAGCTAATGTGGAGGCTAACGAGTTTGAGGCCTTTATGGGCAAACTCAAGGGAAAATCCAAGACACACTTTATTGCTCTCTTGGAACAACTAGGTGAGGCCAATGACATGATCGAGGCTCACGAAGACACCATCTCTAAGATGGAAGGACATAGTCATGACTATGCCGATGAGATTTCAGATCTTTCCAATGCTCTTGAGGAAGAGCGTGGTCTTCGTTTGGCTCTTGAGGAGTCACACAACGTAGATCATGCTAAGTTAGAGAAAGATTATGATCATGCCCTCGTTGTTTCTCGTGTGCTAAATTCGGAGAAGGCCAAACTCGGGGTTGATCTTGCTAGACTCAAAGAGGAGTTTGATATACTTGACAAGGCCCACAAGGCCTTGGAGGGTATTCACGCTAGTCTCAAGGAGTCTCATGATCAACTCCAAGTGAAGCTAACTAAGGAGATAGCAACTTTTCCTCATATGGTTTTAATTGATAATGCAAATGCTACTAACCTGTGTTGTGAGCATATACATCTTGTTGAGGAAAATGCTAAGTTGAAGGAGCAACTTGAGAGAGGTCTTGCGACTTGCATACAAGGCAAGAAGAACCTCAACGATCTCTTGACCAACCAAAAGGGAGGTGTGGCCAAGGAAGGGGTTGGGTACGTCCCCGACTCCAAAAACAAGAAGAAGAATGACAAGACCAAACGGCCTCCTCCTCGCATGCAAACCTTTGTGAGGGAGGGAGAGAGTGCCCCCGAGGAGAAGAAGAAGAATAATGTCAAGAAGGGCAATGTCACCCCTCCCAACAAAGCCGGCGATTTTAATCCTTCTTATGTGTTATGCCGTGCTAGTGATGGGCATGTTTATGCCAAATTTGTTGGTTCTCTTCATGAATACATTGAATGGTCTATTTGGGTTCCTAAGACCCTTGTTACTAACATCAAAGGACCCATTACAAAATGGGTACCTAAAACCAAGCATTGATCTCTTGTAGGTGTTTGCTTCCGGTGGTGGATCATGGTTGCTTGATAGCGGAGCTACAAATCATATGACCGGAAGCAAGGACTTGGTGGTGGACGTGCACAAGGTTCCATCTATGCCCACCAATGTCGAGTGGGGTGACGCCTCATCTTCTAAGGTATTGGGACTTGGCAAGGTGGCCATCTCTCATGATCTCACGATCGAGAAGGTCATGCTTGTTGAGTCCCTTGCATACAATTTACTTTCCGTTCGTCAACTTGTAATCATGGGCTTTGCCACTTTCTTTGATATCGATACTGTGGCCCTCTTGTGGAGCAAGACTCTTAAAGTAGAACTTTTCGGAGCGACCCACTAAGACCGCGACATGCCTAATGGCTAAAGTTGATGTGGGATGGCTTTGGCATCGCCGTTTAGCCCATGTCAATATGAGATCTTTGCAAAGTCTCCTCAAGGGGGACCATGTCCGTGGACTAATGAATGTTAGTTTTGCTAAAGATCGTGCTTGCAGTGCCTGTATCGAAGGAAAGCTACATGAGAAGGCTCACCCTCCCACGGCTATCATTTATTCAAAGAGGCCTTTGGAGCTCCTTCACATGGATCTCTTTGGGCCTCCATCCTTCGATAGTCTTGGAGGTAGGAAGTATTGCTTAGTGATTGTGGATGACTACTCAAGGTACACGTGGGTGTATTTCTTCAAGAGGAAGAGCGAGACCCAACAAACCATCATTGACTTTGCAAATGAAGCACAACGTCAACACAATGCAAAGATCTTGACAATAAGAAGTGACAACGGCACCGAGTTCAAGAACTACACCTTGGATGAATTTCTTAGTGATGAGGGAATCAAGCATCAATATTCCGCACCATACACCCCTCAACAAAGCGGTGTTGCGGAAAGGAAGAATCGGACATTGATGGATGCGGCAAGGACCATGATGGCGGAGTTCAAGTCTCCGTACAACTTTTGGGCCGAAGCCATCAACACCGCGTGTCAGGCATCCAATCGGCTCTACCTCCGCAAGGGCTTGAACAAGACTCCATATGAGATACTCACCGGTAACAAGCCCAACCTCAAGTACTTCCGGGTGTTCGGGTGTAAGTGTTTCATTCTCAAGAAAGGTGTTCGGTTGTCTAAATTTGAGGCTAGAGCTCATGAGGGCATATTTGTTGGTTATGCTACAAACTCTCATGCTTACCGTGTCCTCAATAAATCCACGGGACTTATTGAGGAGACGTGTAACGTGGAGTTTGATGAGAATAACGGCTCCCAAGTGGAGCAAAGTGGCACTTGTGAT
The DNA here is from genome assembly GCF_002162155.2 of Triticum dicoccoides. Lineage (NCBI taxonomy): Eukaryota > Viridiplantae > Streptophyta > Magnoliopsida > Poales > Poaceae > Triticum > Triticum dicoccoides. The sequence continues at coordinate 606,730,771 of NC_041384.1, read as the reverse complement.
GTAGGTGATGAAATTCCTCCTCAAGCCATAAGAAGAATGGGTGTTGGTTTTATCCTACCCATTAAGGAACCCCTTGTGGCCGAAGGAGAAGGACAATGCTCCACTCAAGTGGAGCCATCACCAACCCAAGGCCCACACGCTTCCGAAGAACAAAGTGAAGGCACTCAACCTCATGAACAAGACCAAGGGCAAGATCATACTCAAGACGGTGTTGACACACCAAGTGATGCCCAAGGTCAAGTTCTCTCCCCCGAGCAAGTTCAAGATCAAGAACAAGTTCATGACGGTGCTCAAGATGATCAAGTAACCGCTCCTCAACTCACCACCGAGGAGGAATTAGAGCGTCGTGCCGCCAAGATTGCATCCAAGCTCTCCACCAAGGATCATCTCATGACGAATGTGCTCGGAAGCTTAAGAAAGGGGGTAAGCACTCGTAGACAATTAGCAAATTATTGTGAGCATCACGCGTTTGTATCTTGTGTGGAACCCCACAAGGTCTATGAGGCGCTAGAAGATCCGGATTGGCTCAATGCCATGCACGAAGAACTCAACAACTTCGAGCGCAACAAAGTGTGGAGATTGGTGCCAAGGCCAACGGGGAACCACAATGTCATTGGAACCAAGTGGATATTCAAGAACAAGCAAGATGCCCATGGGATTATCATTCGCAACAAGGCTCGTTTGGTAGCACAAGGCTACTCCCAATTCGAGGGTATCGACTACGGTGAAACCTTTGCTCCCGTTGCTCGTCTTGAATCCATTCGCTTGTTAATTGCATATGCTTCTCATCATAATTTTAAGTTACAACAAATGGATGTGAAGAGTACTTTTCTTAATGGTCCCATTAATGAATTGGTTTACGTCAATCAACCCCCCGGGTTCGAGGATCCCTACTTTCCCGATCATGTGTTTCAACTCGATAAGGCGCTCTATGGCCTTAAACAAGCCCCACGTGCGTGGTATGACCACCTTACCGAGTTGTTACAAGACCGTGGTTTTGAAGTTGGGCTAATCGACCCCACTCTTTTTACTAAGAAGGTCAAAGGGGAGTTGTTTGTGTGCCAATTATATGTTGATGATATTATCTTTGGTTCTCCTAACAAAGCTTTCAATGAGGAATTTGCCGCTCTCATGACCTCAAAGTTCGAGATGTCCTCCATGGGAGAGTTGAAGTTCTTTCTAGGGTTTGAAGTGAAGAAAAGAAGAGAAGGAACCTTCATCAATCAATCCAAATACACTCAAGACATGCTCAAGAGATTCAAGCTAAGTGACGTCAAGCCGGCTTCCACTCCAATGCCCACCAAGTGCCAACTTGACTTAGATCCCAATGGTAAAGTGGTGGATCAAAAGGTATATCGTTCCATGATTGGATCCTTGCTTTACCTTTGTGCATCTAGACCGGACATCATGTTGAGTGTGGGAATTTGTGCACGGTTTCAAGCCGCACCTAAGGAAAGTCACTATGTGGCGGTCAAACGAATCTTTCGATATTTGGCTCATACCCCAAACTTTGGCCTATGGTACCCTAGAGGATCAAACTTCAAGCTTGTAGGGTACTCGGATTCTGATTGGGCGGGAGACAAAGTGGATAGGAAGTCCACTTCCGGAGGGTGCCAATTCCTTGGTTGCTCTTTGGTAAGTTGGTCTTCCGAAAAGCAAAGTTGTGTGTCTCTCTCGTCCACTGAGGCGGAGTATGTTGCCGCCGGTAGTTGTTGTGCTCAACTCCTATGGATGAGGCAAACTTTAAAGGATTACGGTGTCACTTGTGACAAAGTGCCTCTTTGGTGTGACAATGAAAGTGCCATCAAGATCTCTCTCAATCCGGTACAACATTTCAAGACAAAGCATATTGAGATCCGGTATCACTTCATCCGGGATCACATTAGACGAGGAGAGATCGAGCTCAACTATGTCAACACTCATGACAACCTTGCAGATATTTTCACGAAGCCCTTAGATGAAGCAAGATTTCGCGAGTTAAGGCATGAGCTAAATATCATTGATTCGAGCAATGTGGCTTGAACTCTTGCACACCCTACCACGCTCAACTTGTTGTCTAGTTTAGGTGTAGGCATGGACATAGGGGGAGTGTTGTTCTCTCAATGAACTCTCCCTCCCCCCATTATGCATAAATTGATTGTGTCTTTCACATTAGCCATATTTGATGGTACTTGTGCTTCAAAGACGAGTTTTGGTCATGGACCCAAGGATAATTCTTCACGGTGCCATACCAATTGACTCAAACATAGGTGGCCTCGGCCACCGTCCTCTCTTCGGGGAGTTGGAGTTAGCCTTGCTGTTCTCGTGTTGTTTTCTCTCTTTCTCTCTTTGCTCTTTGTGTTAGGTTCTCCTAGGGTGTTGTTTCTCTCCTCTTTTTGTGCCCCTTCTTCCTCCCTTCGGATTGCACTCATTTGATCTTGGCTTGGGCTTAGGTGGTCGGGCGGTACAACCGGTACCACGAGCGGTTCTACCGCTGGTACCGGGTTGTGCCGTCCCAAGGGTTTCCGTTCGGTGCCTGGGCGGTTCCACCGCACAATCCCACGGTAACCCACGTCCGGTACTACCGGTTGTTGCCGTGCGGTACTACCGCTGCCTTCCAGGCACCGGAAGTACCGCCTCCATCCACCGGTCTGTACCAGACGAGCGGTACAACCGCTCCCCTAAGCGGTTCTACCGGGGCGTGCGTACGGGCCTATATATACTCGATGGGGCTGAAGGGTTGTCTTTTTCCCTTCGTCCTCGTTCCTCTTTTTCTTGCCCTAGCCGCCGGCCATCTCTACCCCTGCACCGGAGTGCGTCTCGCGCCTCGGATCCTTGGCTCTCCGTGGATTCTCTCCGTGGAGGCCTTCCGAACTCTTCCCATGGATGGTGGTAATGCCTCATGTTCTTTGCCTCTAGATTTTTGTTTAGGGTTATTCCTTGCCTAGGGCTTTACCCATCTTTCCGTGTTTAGTGTTCGATCTATGGCTTAGAAGAGTTCTTTGTTAGCCTCCTGTCTTGTTTGCAGCACTTAGAATTCGGAATATTACTTGTGTGATTCGTATGCCTCGGTTAGATCTATCTTCCCTGGTAGTGCCACTGTCAGCGGTTCTACCGCCCCTACGGGCGGTACAACCGCTGGAGCGGTACTACTGGCGGAAGATCCGGTACAACCGGAGTATATCAACCACTAAGCACTGTTCTATCTTCTCTGTTGTTGCAACTTGTTCCTTTTCTGCTAGTGGGTGCAATCCTCTCATCCTTGTTGGGTTTTTGTGTGTTCTTTTCGTGTGTGTGTTCAGGTGGCTCTAGTTCTCGCTCTGCTCCTCGCAGGACCAAGAAGAGGGCACGAAGGACCTTGCGCCCGGTTGTGTCAGATGATGAAGAAGTTGTGATTCCCACCAAGCCCACTCGTCGTGAAAAGTTTGCAGCTGCTAAGCAACGTGTGGTCATGCTGTTGCATCGTTGGAAAGCCAAGGATTGGGAAGCCTACCGCTCAAAGAATCCGTATGAGGTTCCCATTGCTCCCCGTTGGACCACTGTTCAGTTCCGGAATGAGATGCAAGTGCGGATTGTTCATGAACTCTTTGAGCACAACAAGAATAGATATGCCAAGCAGTGGACGATCGATTTTGATCATTGGAGGAACAACATGGAGTATTTTGGTGAGGCGTTAGCTCTCTGCGAGGAGTTTGATCTTGTCAAGATCATGTCAGTCAACTGTGACTTTGATGTTCAACTCATCCATCAGTTCTATGACACGGTTCATTTTGGGGAAGATGATGCGCGCACTCTCACCTTCATGTGTCGCGATGAATTGTTTCACGTTCCCTGGAGGGCTTTCTGCAATGCTATTGGGTACGAGGATACCGGTCTGCAAGGAAGGGGTGGCATTCGCCCTCATGATTTTCCTGAGTCCATGCCTAAGGAGAAGCTTGCCCCTCTGTACATTCGGGGCCGTGGGATTATTGGAGAATCCAAGGATTTGGAGAAGGTCTATGACATCATGCACTGAGTGTTCCGCAATGTGCTCTTGCCCAAGATGGGCAATCAAGATGAAATTCATGGCTATCTGGTTGATTTGATGGTTTCTATGAAGACCATGGTGGGGACAGGGGCAACGTTCGATGTGTCAAATTGGCTGTGGCATGAGATGTACAACATGGTCATCTACCGTAAAGTCCCAATCAACGCTCCGTTTGTCATGTGCTTTCTGAACTCTGTGTGGGCTGTTCGTCGTCCTGGAGAGCTCCTCACTTCTCCAGACAACCTCACTGTTCATGAGGTCAAGCTCCTTAAGAAGAAGAAGCATGCCGAGCCTCGCTTCCCTGAACATGCTCCTGAGGATGTCTATGCTACTTTTGACGATGAGGACTTTGAGCTGGAGCCAGGGGCCAAGCCTTCGTGGGTGGCCAAACTTACTGCCAAGGTAAAGAAGACCTTTTGTCTCCAGGCTGACATCCAGAAGAAGATGTATGAGGCACATGTCAATGAGAAGCTCGAACGGCGTCGCCAAATTGCAATGATGAAGCACCTCAACATGCAGGTTCAGAGTGGCTCTGAGATGAGCATCACCCCAGAGGAGCGTTGGATCTCTACCCATAGCACCTGGACTGATGATGAAGCCCCTCCCCAGCCATCATCCTCGTTTGCAGCAGCTGACAATGCCATGGAAGAATCTGATCACGACGACGATGACGACTCTGATGATGAAGATCCAGATGCGACTGAGGAGTCAGAGGAGGACGCCTGAGCTTTGGGCCGCTAGCTTCGCTCTTTTCCTTTTTGGTGTCTTGATGCCAAAGGGGAGAGGGTTCTATAGGTCTCGGGGATTTGCTTGGGTTGTTTTATCTTGTTCTCGTGTTTTTGTGTTTGTTTGCGGACTTGTTTCGTTCCGTGCTGTGTGTGAGACTTGCTAGACTTGCTACTCCGTTTATTCGTATGTCTTTATCATTATTATTGCCTCTAAGTATTATATTGTCTATCCTTTTGAGCTCAGAGTGATGAGTCTATAAAATCTAGGGGGAGTCTAGTCCTGAAAGTGTGCCCATGCTTTCTAACAGCTAGTACTTGTTGGGGCACACATTCAAGGGGAGTTCCGTCTAGATTTCATTGACTTATCTCTTGCAAATCGTGTTGTTGTCATCATCCACCAAAAAGGGGGAGATTGAAAGGGCATTTCCCTACTTTATGTTTTGGATGATGATGACAACCCTTTGTGGTCTAAACGTGTGCTATATGTTTCAGGTTCTCGATGCTTAGGCTTACATCGGATTGCTATTACCTCTCAAAGGAAAAGATCAAAGACGTGTCCTCTATGTTTTTATTTTCTTTGGTCGTAGAGTACCCGTACTATCAAGAGGGAATCCTCATTAGGAAGCTCTGGGGGAATCAGTTCACGTACACTTTTCTCACCCTCTCTTTGCCTTCCTCAGGTGTGTGTGTGAGAGAGAGTTTTCCTTGCCCCTTCCCCTCTTTCCTGCTCACTGTTTCTGCCCAGCGGTTGTACCGCTGGGTCTTGTCGCTCACCAGCTTTTGCTCGAGCGGTTGTACCGCTGCCTCCAGGCGGTGGTACCGCCACCATGCTCTGCAACAGCTAGGGCAGTGGTTCCGTCCATGCACCGCTCAAGTACCGCTCTCGCCTCTGGTTTGATGTTGTTCTTGGGCGGTAGTGGCCCGGTTGGTCCGATCGTTCCACGATGACCGGTACCACCGGTGGTCCGAGCGGTTCTTCCGCTCAGAACTTAGCCGCCCAAGAGCTCAAGGCCATGCGGTTGTTCCGGCCAGGCACCGCCCAAGTACCGGTCAAGCTCCTGTTTTGATGCGGTGGTTGTGCGGTAGCCAGGCGGTTAGTCCGGTTATCTTTCTTAGCCGGTACTACCGCCCGCTTGTCCGGTTGTATCGCTTGGTAGGGTTCTGCTGTTACACCGTGAGTCCCGGTTGTACCGGGACGAGGACCGGTTGTACCGCTGCAGTGCAAAAACGCAGTAACGGTTCGAATTGTGGGGAGACTACTTAAGGGGGCTTCTCCCACCTACCACTCCTACCTTTGACCTCTCTCACTCCACCATTGATGCCCTTCAAGCTCTCTTGCCCGATCTCTCTCTCTAGCCACTCAAACTTGTTGATTTGCTAGGGATTGAAGGAGGAGACCTAGATCTACACTTCCACCAAAGGATATTTGGTTCCCCCATACTTTCTTGTGTGGATTTTGTTACTCTTGGGTGTTTGAGCACCCTAGACGGTTGAGGTCACCTCGGAGCCATATTCCATTGTGGTGAAGCTTCGTGGTTGTGTTGGGAGCCTCCAATTAAGTTGTGGAGAGAGCCCCAACCTTATTTGTAAAGGTTCGGTAGCCTCCTTCAAGGACACCAATAGTGGAATCACGGCATCTCGCATTGTGTGAGGGCGTGAGGAGAATACGGTGTCCCTAGTGGCTTCTTGGGGAGCATTGTGCCTCCACACCGCTCCAACGGAGACGTACTTCCTCTCAAAGGGAAGGAACTTCGGCAACACATCCTCGTCTCCACCGTCTCCACTCTTGGTTATCTCGTGCCTTTATTTAAGCAAGCTTACTTGTTTCATATCTCTTGATTGCTTGTGTACCTATCCTCATTGCATCATATAGGTTGCTCACCTAGTTGCATTTCTAGACAACCTATTTTGATGCAAAGTTTAACTTGTTAAAGAAAAGCTAAAGATTGTTAGTTGCCTATTCACCCCCCCCCTCTAGTCAACCATATCGATCCTTTCAGTACCGACTTTTTCTGGATTGGCGTCGATTCCCCGTTCGGAAACGAGAAAACCGAGTAACTTTCTGCTAGGAACTCTGAATGTGCACTTTGATGGATTAAGCTTGATATCATACCTCTTGAGGTTGGCAAAGGTTTCAGCAAGGTCAGTCAGCAGGTCGGAACCCTTCCGTGACTTGACCACAATATCATCCATGTATGCTTCCACATTCCGACTGATTTGAGTGAGCAAACACTTCTGAATCATCCTCATGAATGTGGCTCCGGCATTCCTGAGGCCGAATGGCATGGTAACATAACAGAAGCACCCGAATGGAGTGATGAAAGATGTTTTGATCTCGTCAGGTCCATACAGATGGATCTGATGGTACCCGGAATAGGCGTCTAAAAAAGACAGTCGCTCACATCCCGCAGTTGAGTCGACTATCTGGTCGATGCGGGGGAGAGGAAAATGATCTTTCGGGCAGGCCCGATTGATATGTTTAAAGTCAATGCACATGCGAAGTGACTTGTGCTTCTTGGGGACCATGACAACGTTGGCGAGCCACTCGGAGTGGTAAATCTCTCGAATGAACTCCGCTGCTAAGAGCCGAGCCACCTCCTCACCAATAGCCTTTCTCTTCTGGACGGCGGACCGTCAGAGATGTTCTTTGACAGGTTTCACTTTTGAGTTGACTCGTAGGCGGTGCTCAGCCAGCCCCCTGGGAACACCCGGCATGTCAGAAGGCTTCCATGCGAAGATGTCCCAGTTCTCATGGAGGAACTGGATGAGCGCTTCTTCCTATTTGGAGTCGAGTGTTGTTGAGATATGAGTCGGAGAAGCACTAGGATCGGTCGGGTGAATGTGAACCGGCTTCGTTTCACCAGACGACTAAAAAGCTGATTCTGTAGCGGGCTTCTTGGCTCGCAACAAATCACTCGGGTCTGCAGTCTTCTGGTACTCCTGCAGCTCCACCACTGCCATCTAAGCATCAGCGATCTTTGAGCCTTTCTGAAAACACTCTTCTGCTTTCTTCTGATTGCCCGTAACAGTGATCACACCTTTGGGGCCAGGCATCTTCAATTCGAGATACACATAACATGGTCGAGCCATGAAGCGTGCATAAGCTGGCCTGCCCAAAATAGCGTGATAAGCACTCTGGAAATCCACAACTTCGAACGTCAACTTTTCTTTGCGGTAATTCTTGGAATCACCGAAAACCACATCAAGAGCAATTTGGCCGAGTGACTCAGCCTTCTTCCCAGGAATGACTCCATGGAAACTCATGTTGCTGGTACTGAGTCTGGACATCAGAATGCCCATCCCTTTCAACGTCTCAGCATATAGTATGTTCAAACCACTGCCACCATCCATCAAGACTTTGATCAGTCGAGTGCCTTCCACAACTGGGTCGACCACCAAAGCTTGCCTCCCAGGGGTGGCAATGTGTGTTGGGTGGTCGGACTGGTCGAATGTGATGGTAGTTTGAGACCACTTCAGGTAACTGGGTGTCGCCGGAGCAACCATATTCACCTCATGGTTGATAACTTTCAGTCGACTTTTGCTTTCACGATCAGCAAAAATCATCAAGGTGGAATTGACCTGGGGGTATCCATCATCACTGTCTTCCTTATCCTCAACTTTGTCCGACTCCTTTTCCTTATCTTTGGGTTGTTTGCCCTAGAACTGCTGGATCAAGAGCCGAGACTGTCGAGTGGTATGTTTCGGGTAAATGAGCTTACCCTCTTCATCTTTCTTGGTGTGGATGTGGCATGGCAAATCCAACACATCATTTCCGTCTTGGTCTTTAACTTTCTTGGGGTTCCAAGGCCCTTTGGGTTTCCCCTTAAACTTTCCTTGAGTTACAGCCAAGGCTTCCCCAGGAGCAGCTAGCTCGGCTTTCTGCTTCTGTTTCCGATTGGAATTTCCTCCTCCGGATTCTTGGGCGACTGACTTGTGCTTGCCACTCTGGAGTCGATCCTCATCTTCACCATTAGCGTACTTGGTGGCAATCTCCATCATCCGATTTAGAGACATGTCTCCGGTTCGACCGAATTTCAGATTCAGTTCTCTGTACTTGACGCCTTCTTTGAAGGCACAGACTGCTTGGTGATCAGGCACATTCTCTACCGTGTGATGTAACGTGATCCATCTCTGGATGTAATCCCTCAAAGTTTCATTCGGCTTTTGCACGCAAGACCGCAGTTCCGTCAGCCCTGCCGGTCGCTTGCATGTTCCTTCAAATGTGGTGACAAACACTCGGGTGAGATCTTCCCAAGTGTAAATGCTACTGGGTGCTAACTGATTCAGCCACGCTCTGGCCGAGCCCTCCAACATGAGAGGCAGGTGCTTCATGGCCACTTCATCATTGCCACCGCCAATCTGGACAGCCACTCGGTAGTCTTCAAGCCAAGTATCGGGCTTGGACTCACCAGTGAACTTACTGACTCCAGTCGCCAACCTGAAGTTGGGAGGGATCACAGCGGCCCTGATGGCTCTACTAAAGCACTCTGGCCCCGAAACACGTACTCTGCTACTGGTAGGTGCATCTCTGTCGTGACCTTCTCGGTGAGCTCTGTTCCTGTCGACCAAACCTTGAACGAGAATGGATCTCGCGTCAAAGCTTGGCTCCCTGGGGTCGACTGGAATCCTTCGCCCAACACTATGAGGGCGCATGTCATCCTGCTGTCGGGGCACATACGATCCACTCCTCGGGGGAGGGGTAGGCACTCGACGTCGATCGTCACGATCGAATCGGTGATCATACTGCTCACGGTTCCCATACTGATCACGCCGGTCCCCACGTCCCTCACGCCTCAGGGGCGATCTTGGGCTCTGAGCCGACTGGACTGTGTCTGCAGCAATGGATCTGCTATGAATCCTGTTCCGCGACTGAGAAACAGCGGAATTCTGGTCTCCTGCTGCCTGGAGTAACACTTTGATCTGTAGCAAGCCTCTGTCAGCCTCTGACTAGGAAGGCTGAATCGACTCTGCTATACGGGCTACAACTGCTAAATTCTGAATCGGAGTTCGATATACCTGCGGGGGCGGAAAGATCTGACATCGACTGGATTCTGGAACCCGTTGTCACGCACGCTCATCGAGTGCTCGCTGGAGGTTCTCCAGTCGAGTGCGCTCAGCCAAGTTTGCCAGGCGCGCGTCCTCCAAGGCACGAGCCTCGGGGGTTTCTCCAACGATAGGAGTGTGCAGTGCATCCATGTTCCAGCGACGAAGTTCTTCTCTCTGCAGCGACGTGAGAGGCTCGGGGAGATATTCCTCATGGGGATGCGACGGGTCGCCTCCACCTGCGCCTCCGTCGGTGCAGGGAAAACCGGGAGGACTGCGTGGTCCATCGACCATCGGAACCTCCGCCGCCGGATCACTGCTGTCGCACTCGGATGCGGTCTCTGCGGAGCCAGTCGAACAGGCCGTAGAGGGATTCGTCGGGCTCGATCGCCGCGACTTGAGGGGTGGCCGACTGGCGTGCCATCGTGTGTCTCACCCACCGCTGAAGTCTCGACCGACCGGAATGTTTGCGCCGGCGGGAAACAGGGAGGGAGGACAACACAGGGGCCGACCGATAATGGGTCGACGGTTGCCGCAAGAGGACGCCGCAGACGCACGCGCGAAAGTGCGTTGCCCCGTGGACAGGGAGTGCGTCCACGTCGAGCAGAGCCTCCTAAAGCCAAGCGAAGTCGTCGGCGATGAACGTGAGCGCGCCGAGACGGATCTCGCGGCCCTCCACCAAAACTCCGCCAGAAACCATGATGATTTGGATTGGAAAAGATCGCAACTCCTCCAACAAATCGCTAAGACACCTGCCCCATGGTGCGCGCCAACTGTCGTGGTTCTGAGTCTGACAGTAATGTAGGGGGGTAGGTATGGAGAGGCAAGATCTTAGCTATGGAGTAGTTGTAAGCACACGAGGTTTACGAGTTCATGCCCTTCTGGGAGGAAGTAATAGCCTTATGTCTCGGAGCCCGGAGGCGGTCGACTGGATTATGTGTGTATGAATCACAGGGGTGCGAACCCTTTACACTAAGGAGGGGGTGGCTTATATAGAGTTCGCCAGACCCCTCTGGCCCTCAGTTATGCAGGGTTTTAAGTACATTAAGTTCGGGTGTTACTGGTAATGCCCCTAATAAAGTGCTATGATGACCATAAAAGCTACTTAATGACTGACCGTTAGCATGCGGAGTGACTTTAGGTCTCCTGGCCGTCGAGTGGTTGGATCTTGGTCGAGTGATTGCTTCTTGGTCGAGTGTCTTCGAGTTTGTCGAGTGGAACACCTCCAAGTCGATTGAAGGGTGATTTCTTCTAGAGATGTCCTTGGGTAGGGCAGTTAAGATAGGTCCATGACCCTACCCTAGGTACATAGCTTCATCAATAGGTTTCCTCCTCTTGTACAATTTGTCCATGGCCCCAGAGGGCGAAAGCCCCCTCCGGCATTTGATCTCTATTATGATTTTCTCTCCATTTTTCTACTTTCCTAAGTCATTCCACCATTTCTTAAGCTAGATGAGTTTTTGTGCCAATTGGCGTGGAGACCAACTGTAGCCCAGAAGTTAAGGGAACTACATGGAACATAAAACGAAGTCGGGCGAATTATTTGAAGAGACCAACAACAGCCATTGGCGCAAAGATCAATTGTAGCCAAGAAGAGAAGCGACCAACTGCTCGAAGTTAAGAGAATTATTTGGAAGTTTTTTCCCTCAGCTGCATGCAAATGATTATGGTTATAATATGTTTGTATTTTCCTTGATGATCATCATTCCCATAGCTGATAGAGAAGGTTCTACGTGATACTCAGAAGCATTATTTATCGGTACATAAACCATTTTCTTGAGAAGGTGAATGTACTATGAGCATTTTTTAATACTTCGGCCTTTCCTCATCTCATAATTGCGAGGAAAAAACAAAAACAAATAAATAAAGTAATTCATTGGCTAGTTAGAGCATGCCAATGACCGCAATGATAGAATGGGGAACCGCACCCCCAACAACAAATGACCTAAACCATCTGAATCGTGCACCCCCACCCAAAAGCACATGTGTAGAAGGAAGCCAGGTGAACTTACTAGAAGATTCAGAAGCCACGGGAGAGCCCGGTCAATGAGAACATGCAGCAGCATCATACTAATGTCAGGCAGAGATTCCAAAACACGCCATCTAGCTAGGCGCAACGTCCAAAGCTCGAGCGGATAAAAATGTGCAAAGTCTAGGCAGACAACCAAAACACGCCATCCGGGCAGACCGCAACATGTAATGGTTGGGCAGACAACCAAAACACACCATCCGGGCACACCACAATGTGCAAAGGCCATGAAGACAGCCAAAACATGCCTTCCAAGCAGACCACAATGAGCGAAGGCCGGGCAAACAGATCAAGCCAACTGCGGCAAACAAAGCTAGATGATACCTCAAACGAAGTAGAACAATACATGATCTATAGGTCATGCAAGGCTGGATGTACACCATCTCGTCAGTGCCTTACCTCCGCGCAAGAAGATGGGACCAAATTCATCGATGGTGAGTAGCTAAGCCTTACGGGTGTTTCCAACGCATACGTCTTTTGTCATGATGTGCTCCACCAATCGACCGTCAAAAAGGGCATAGGAATGACCAATCATCCCAGGCTCGGTCAAGCATCACTCCATTGGGTGCCCGACGAGGCAAACCAACACCCAACGCATGGGAACATCAAGAAATGAAACCAAAATGCCAAATGAACCATTTCAAGGAGTTCTTTTTGGAAACCATCTTCAATATATGATGCAAATGGAAAGCAAAGGGGACACCCATTCCAACACCGGGACTTGCGACGAATCTGGGTTCTTTTTCTCCATGAGTCTCGGGACTACCCGAGAGGTACAAATGCATTACCGACTTCTATAGAACCCAATTCTAATGAAAGACTATTACAGAATGCAGCAACCACTATGAACGCATCCACGAGACAAACACCATAGCTATCATTCAAAGAAGAAACAAATAAAATGAGCACGGAAGCGCTCCACAGGAGCTCCAAAAGCACCATGAATACAATCACATCGCAGGAAAAATGAAAGACACGGCAAACCGAAGGCATTGGGTTTATGAACATCTACTTTACGATCATAAAAACAAGATTAGATTCCACCATCATTGAGACAACGGAAGAACACAAAAGAAATGCATCAAGGCATTGAATGCTATAGTCAGCGGCAAAACAACCTTTGATCCAAGACACCACATACTCCCTCCGGTCCATTTTACTCCGCATATAAGAATTGTCTGAAGTCAAACTTCATAAAGTTTGACTATATTTATACAAAAAAATATTAACATATACAATGCTAAATTTATACAATACGAGAACTAAAGTCATGACACATATAATGTTGGTGATTTCACATTGTAAATATTAGTATTTTTTCTGTAAACTTAGTCAAAGTTTATGAGGCTTGACTTCAGACAAATCTTATATGTGAACTAAAAAGGACCGGAGGGAGTACTAAAATTACACAACAACATTCCGGCAAACACCTCATGAAAAGTCTAACATCTCCTCGTACTCGCAATACCTCTCTAAGCATAGCTAGGCACAACACGAAGGTAAACATGTTTAGCATGATAGAGAATCACGAGGTAAATGAAGAAACATAACACTAGTAGATAAGTCACAAGAGATAACTCTACCGAAGGTAAATCTTCTATATCTAAATAGCTAGCCCCCACTAACCTATTTCTCTCAACATGCAAGTATGCCACCTCATCACACAACATGCATCGGGAAAGTCCCTCTCCCACTAATCTATTTCTTTCAACATGCAAGAATGCCACAGTATCATGCAACATGTATGGGAAAAGACTCACCTCAACATGCAAACATACATAAGAATTGTCATTTCATTATGTTTTTTATATTTAGTAAATAATTTACAACTACACAATAACTAATATGTATTATCACTTTTAGCTCTTATATTATTACTCCAAATATTCATGTTTCATGCAGTGAATCTCACTAAAAATGTGTTGCAAAATATTCCCGCAACAACGTGCAGAGCATCATCTAGTTACTAAAAGTAATGCGGTAAGAGAGAGAACTAGTGGTGCGCGATGGCGATAAGATATTTGTTTGGCGAGTTCAATCTTCGGTAGAAGATCTACACCTAGTTGGAGGGACTTGTGATTGCACATCGGAGCAAACCCCCTCCCTTCTATTCTCCTCAACATGAAGTTCCTTGAACTTTAGTTCATTTTACTCGTTGTAGATCCTTCTCGGTGATATCCAAACCTTCAGCAGACTCTGCCTTCGGTGACCATAATAACTCTTAGTCACTCAGACAGAATCCTAATCATCTAGATAGTTAGTAGCTCTCAATAGTAATAGGATCAAAGCAATCTCAACTTAGATCTATGTGATGCTCAACCACTATCAAAGTTTGGGCTCTGGGTATTCTGTCAGTGGATTCACTCAAATCGTTTAGAGAAGGGTGCTTAGACACTTGTCTGAAATCAAATAGAATAGCGAACCGACAACGGTTGGTGGGGGTGGCTATTTATAGCCGGAGCAATCCTGGGGGTGAAATGATCAATCAGGGCCTAAGCCCAGCCAATGGACAATCGACATGTTCTCAACGATCGGATTTCAAATGCACACGATAATTTGCTTGAGGAATAAATAAAGTTGACTCCATTGCTAGAGCATTTATCTCGAAGCCTAGAGGAACTTCGTCTCTTCCCTGCGAGTAATAACCCATTGCACATAGAGATTTCCCTCGGCTCACTTGAGATATAATTCGGTTAAGCATCAACATAGACAGTCAAAACACTTGAACCCCTCTTAATAGCATTATAGCATGGTGGTCCTATGACTCAAATAAAAAATAAAACTACGAAGAAACTACGTCTTCAATTCCTCTTCATTCTTCTTTACTGCAGTCATTTTCTCTCGGACGCCACATTTAGCAATTGCTTCAACTCAGCAATGTTTTTAGGGGTCAACGACACGCAATCTCATCAATAGCTTTAGCATTATTCTTTGTTGTTACATAGATAATCATCACATGAGTTTATAGCAAACTCCTCAATACTGCAGGGACCATATCTCTCTGTGTGCACTAGCAAACACATTAATCTGTCACCATTTGGTCAAACAATATCCAAAACACTCAAGGGGCACTAAATTGCACCAACAATTTTCCTTCTATTTTTGTAGAACACGCAAACACACACATATTCCATCTAGATCAAACAACGGAGGCTGGGAGAACACGAGACTCCTTTTAGTAAAATTCATAGGTCACTATTCTCGAGCGATCTAACAAACACTCACATTCCAATCGTATCTCCTTGAACCAACATTTTATTTTACAACATATGACATTGCACAAAAATCTGTGGAAGGACATAGTTTCATCGATTTGCAGGCAGAACTAGCATTTCTTGGAATATAAGTGAAATCTTCTATTAATTTTAATCCAGAAAAGCACTAGATAAAACACGGCGAACATACTAGATAATTGGGCCATAAGTAGTGCTAGACAAACTGGGCATGCAAATCAGTGGATAAGGAAAATATAGCATGTCCATCTCTATTGCCATGAGTAAGACACTAAAAGAAACACCTGGAAGTAGGGATATGAATACATATGAAACATATGATAAAGAAGCGCCATTGGACAACCACGTGAACCCCCCCCCCCCGAAAGACATTACCGTCTCTCTCCCATGGATGCTCTCGAGGTAGACGGTTCTGGAGGTATGCTCTTTCTCATGGTGCATGTCGAGAAGCATGATGGGAATGATCTAGAGGTGGTGAAAACTCTTGAATGTAATGGGATATTCTGTGTGGCTGTATTCATCTAGGATAGGGGAGATCTTAATATAGACTTTAGATGACGATAACTGAGTTTCCTCCATTCTAACTTCTATCATGCTAAAAAGATAAACACGCATAGGTCCTGGCATGGCTCGACTCATTCACGAAACATGATGCCAATGCTTGCATGAGGCAAGCCCAGCGTCGGCGGTGGAGCGTGTGCATGTGCCCCTTGCTCGACTTCCTAGTGATGTATAGAAGATGAAACCTTTTATATTGGTCTAACTCACTCTCCACTAAGGGTGTGGGACTAAAGTTTCACACCTCGTGTCACGCATGAATGGGCCAATTGGGTCTCGATGATTTATTCTAGAAGTTATATGATTTTTAATGGGCCTATCCCATATAATTCCCACATTTTCTACATCCGCAAGATGGAGTTCTATACTCCTTTTTTCTAATGATACATGGTCCTCATTATCAAAATCTCTCAATCATCCACCCAGGATTCGTTGTCAATGCATTTATGTTCAGCTTTTGGAAATGGACATGGTAACAATTGTAAGGTTTTATTTGCAAACAAAAAGGAATGTGATTAATTTGATTTTGTTTTTGGCAAGAAACATAAACCGGTTGAGCTGTCAATGGATCGATAAAGAGCGCAGCTGGTCGTGCACCGTTTACAGGCTGTACTGAAGGAAATATGCCATAGAGGCAATAATAAAATTGTTATTCATATTTCCTTATATCATGATAAATGTTTATTATTCATGCTAGAATTGTATTAACCGGAAACTTAGTACTTCTGTGAATACATAGACAAACAGAGTGTCTACTTGACTAGCTCGTTAATCAAAGATGGTTAAGTTTCCTAGCCATAGACATGTGTTGTCATTTGATGAATGGGATAAAATCATTAGAGAATGATGTGATGGACTAGAACCATCCGTTAGCTTAGCACTATGATCATTTAGTTTATTGCTATTGCTTTCTTCATGACTTATACATGTTCCTATGACTATGAGATTATGCAACTCCCGAATGACAGAGGAACACTTAGTGTGCTATCAAACGTCACAACGTAACTGGGTGATTATAAAGATGCTCTACAGGTGTCACTGATGGTGTTTATTGAGTTGGCATAGATCAAGATTAGGATTTGTCACTCCGATTGTTGGAGAGGTATCTCTGGGCCCTCTCGGTAATGCACATCACTACAAGACTTACAACCAATGTGATAAATGAGTTAGGTATGATGATATCGACGATCGAATCTCGGGCAAGTAACATACTGATGACAAAGGGAACAATGTATGTTGTTGTGCGGTTTGACCAATAAAGATCTTCGTAGAATATGTAGGAACTAATATGAGCATCTAGGTTTCGCTATTAGTTATTGACTGGAGATGTGTATCGGTCATGTCTACATAGTTCTCGAACCCGTAGGGTCTGCACGCTTAACGTTCGATGACGATATGCATTATGAGTTATGTGATTTGATGTACTGAAGGTTGTTCGGAGTCCCGGATGAGATCATGGACATGACAAGGAGTCTTGAAATGGTCGAAACATAAAGATTCATATATTAGAAGGCTACATTCGGACACCGGAATGGTTCAGGTCATTTCGGATAAGTTTCGGAGTACCGGGGGTTACCGGACACCCCCCCCCCCCGGGGGGGGAATTTATTGGGACTCATGGGCCTAATGGTGGAAGAGATGAGGCAGGCCAAGGTGTGGCGCTCACCCCCCTAGCCCAAACTGAACTGGACTAGGGCTAGGGGGGTCGGCCCCCCTTTCCTTCTCTTCTTCCTCTCCTTCCTTCTTCTCCTACTAGGACTAGGAAAGGGGGAAACCTACTCCTACTAGGAGTAGGATTCCCCCCTTGGGCGTGCCCCTTGTGGCCAGCCCTCCTCCTCCTCCCCTCCTTTATATACAGGGGAGGGGGCACTCCATAGACACACAAGTTGATCTTTAGCCGTGTGCGGTGCCCCCCTCCACAGTTTTACACCTCGGTCATATTGTCTTAGTGCTTAGGCGAAGCCCTGCGTTGGTAACTTCATCATCACCATCAAAATGTCGTCGTGCTGACGGAACTCACCCTCGGCCTCAGTTGGATCAAGAGTACGAGGGACGCCGCCGAGCTGAACGTGTGCAGATCGCGGACGTGTCGTGTGTTCGGTACTTGATCGGTTGGATCGCGAAGACGTTTGACTACATCAACCGCGTTACTAAATGCTTCCGCTTTCGGTCTACGAGGGTACATAGATACACTCTCCCCTCTCGTTGCTATGCATCTCCTAGATAGATCTTGCGTGATCGTAGGAAATTTTTTGAAATACCGCGTTCCCCAACAATGGCATCCGAGCGAGGTCTATGCGTAGATGTTATATGCACAAGTAGAACACAAAGAGTTGTGGGCGATAATAGTCATACTGCTTACCAGCATGTCATACTTTGATTCGGAGGTATTGTTGGATGAAGCGGCCTAGACCAACATTACATGACCGCGTTCATGAGACTGGTTCTACCGACGTGCTTCGCACACAGGTGGCTAGTGGGTGTCTGTTTCTCCAACTTTAGTTGAATCGAGTGTGACTACGCCCGGTCCTTGTTGAAGGTTAAAACAGCACACTTGATGAAAAATCATTGTGGTTTTTCATGCGTAGGTAAGAACGGTTCTTGCTAAGCCCGTAGAAGCCACGTAAAACTTGCAACAACAAAGTAGAGGACGTCTAACTTGTTTTTGCAGGGCATGTTGTGATGTGACATGGTCAAGACGTGATTATATAAATTTTTGTATGAGATGATCATGTTTTGTAACAAAGTTGTCGGGTGGTGGGTGCGACATATACCAACGGGTGGCTTATCTTTGTGGGAACCAGTAAGACATTGCCGGTGCCTGGAAGCGGGATGAGGCGAAGACATGCACGCCGGCGGATCTTACCCAGCTTCGGGGCTCTCCGAGGAGATAACACCCCTACTGCTGCTCTGCGGGGTCTCCGCATGCTCACTCGATGAATCAAGTAGCTACACAAACGCTCCTTGAGCTGTTTTTGGGGGGAGGAGGAAGAAAGGGCACAGCTAGCCTGCTTCTTCTCCTTGCGTGGTGTCTCGAACTAGCAGGGGGTCCAACACTTTGCATGGGTGCTCCGGGGGGTTTATATAGGCCTACCCCCCGGGGGTACAATGGTAATCCGGCTGGGCGCGGGGCCCAGCCGTCTGTGACTGCGCTCACCGGCTTCTGCGCCGGCTGATGGGGCCCGCCGACTGGTGGGTCCCGCCGGCTGCCAGCTCCTTGGTCGACAGACAGGCCCCACTGCCCAGGGCCTGGTCGGCGGCTGGTCACTGTGGCTTTATCTTGTTGACGTGAGATTCATCGTGGTAAGCGCGGCTACAGTACCGCCGCCCGTCGGGCGATCGCTGTAGCCTTACCGCGTCTTGTCTCCTTAATGGGGCGTCTTCCTCGAGGGAGGCGGCAAGCCGGCTGCGTGGAGCCGTCTCTGTCTTGGGCCGAGTAGTTGGAGGTGTGGCCACCTTCGGGCGTCTCCCTGCTAGAAGGGGCCCACCGTCGATGGGCCATGCTGGCGGCCCGTCGTGGGTGATGCCACAGTCAGCATGACAACAGTGCTGCGCCGGACGGGTCACGCCTACCCCGTACGGCGCACTGTGCCAGGCGTGCTCCGGGATTCGGGGGTGGCAGGCTTTACTGTAGCCACGCCCGGTCGCACCGCCGCTAGGTGGGCGCAAACTTTGGGTGTACGGTCTTGACCGCTATATGGGGAGTCGGCTTCTTGGAGTCGGCTTTCTCATGGCCGACTTCTTGGAGTCGGCCTTCTCAGGAGGGCTAAAGTTGGACCGCCTTCCGAAAGCCGGCCTGGGCTGCAACCAGCTAGGGGAAGGCGGCCCCATGTCTTGGATTCTTGAGAGTCGGGCGGGCTCGTAACTTTTTCAGAACTGCCAGGGGAGGCCGGCTAGGCTACGCATGGCTATTTACTCCGACAAAAGTTATCGGCAACCGGCAGGAGCCATATGGTTGTCGCTTTATTGTATGAAATGCAATCGCCATGTAATTGCTTTACTTTATCACTAAGCGGTAGCGATGGTCGTGAAAGCAATAGTTGGCGAGACGACAACGATGCTACGATGGAGATCAAGGTATCAAGCCGGTGACGATGGTGATCATGACGGTGCTTTGGAGATGGAGATCAAAGGCACAAGATGATGATGGCCATATCATATCACTTATATTAATTGCATGTGATGTTTATCTTTTATGCATCTTGTTTTGCTTAGTACGGCAGTAGCATTATAAGATAATCTCTCACTAAATTTCAAGGTATAAGTGTTCTCCCTGAGTATGCACCGTTTCTATAGTTCGTCGTGCCAAGACACCACGTGATGATCAGGTGTGATAAGCTCTACGTTCACATACAATGGGTGCAAGCCAGTTTTGCACAAGCAGAATACTCAGGTTAAACTTGACAAGCCTAGAATATGCAGATATGGCCTCGGAACACTGAGACCGAAAGGTTGAGCGTGAATCATATAGTAGATATGATCAAAATAGTGATGTTCACCATTGAAAACTTCTCCATCTCACGTGATGATCGGACATGGTTTAGTTGATATGGATAATGTGATCATTTAGATGACTAGATGGATGTCGACCTAAGTGGGAGTTCTTAAGTAATATGATTAATTGAACTTCAATTTATCATGAACTTAGTACCTGATAGTATTTTGCATGTCTATGTTGTTGTAGATAAATGGCTCGTGCTATTGTTCCATTGAATTTTAATGCATTCCTAGAGAAAGCTGAGTTGAAAGATGATGGTAGAAACTACACGGACTGGGTCCGTAACTTGAGGATTATCCTCACTGCTGCACAGAAGAATTACGTCCTGGAAGCACCGCTAGGTGCAAAGCCCGCTACAAGAGCAACACCAGATGTTATGAACGTCTGGCAGAGCAAAGCTGATGACTACTCAATAGTTCAGTATGTCATGCTTTACAGCTTAGAATCAGGACTTCAACGACGTTTTGAACGTCATGGAGCATATGAGATGTTCAAAGAGTTGAAGTTACTATTTCAAGCAAATGCACGAATTGAGAGATATGAAGTCTCCACGTGGCGGCAGGATCCCGCGTGCGCACGCGCGCGACGGGACGCCGCCGTAGGCCCGGGCCCGCCACTCGCGAGCCTTGGTCCGGGCGCGGATCTTCCGTGGCCCATAGGGGCCGCTCGCCTGATCAAGGTAGTTTCGTCTCGTCGTTAAGGCTCAATAATCGCGGGACGTGGGGAGTGGGCACGATCGATCCCCACGCTTCCCCACGCCGCGCCTCCTCGGCTCCACCACGTGAGCCTATAAGTAGGGGGAGGAGGGAGAGTGACAGAGGTTCGCGCGCTCCCTCCCGCTCTGTCCCTCCTAACCCTCGTCTTCTTCCTTCCGCTGCCGCCGCAGCTTCCCATCTCAGCGCCGTCGCGTCTCCACGCCACCTCGCTCCCATGGCGTTGTCAAGCTCCTGGGACGGCTCCAACGTCCATGAAGACCACATGGAGTTCCTTCGCCAGACCCGGCGCCTACCCGGCGCCGACCGCGTATAGGTCCGCCTGGCGCCCGCGAGGGAGATCTCGCCGGCGCCGGAGGAGGGCGAGCGGGTCGTCTTCCGCTCGCATTGCCTGCGCGGCTTCGGCCTCCCGGCGAGCGGGTTTCTGCGCTCCTTCCTCGACTTCTACAACCTCCAGCCGCATCACCTCACGCCCAATGCGGTGATGCTGCTGTAGGCCTTCGTCTCCCTCTGCGAAGGCTTCTTGAGGCTGCTCCCCACGCTGGAGCTCTGGGAAGAGTTCTTCCAGAGCAAGCTCAGCACAGTCGTCGCCGGCGTGCCCGCCCCCTACGGAGCCTTCATCGCCATGAGGAGGGCGAGCGAGAACAATCCGTTCCCGCCCATCCCCCTAATCCAGTCGGTAAAGGTCTGGCAGAGATCTTATTTGTATGTGAAGAACGTCGCCGAGCAAGAAGACTACATCAACCTGCCGGCTTACGTAGCCGGCCCGCCGGCTGGGAGGCAGCCCTCGTGGAGCTTTCGGTCCCGGTCGTTGTCTCCGGCCGGGAACGCCGCCATCTCCCGGCTTCGGGTGCTGATTCAGTCGGAAGGCTTGCGCGGGGCCGACTTGGTGGCTGCCTTCATGGAGCACCGGATCCTTCCTCTTCAAAGTCGGCCCCACATGATGTGTCAGATGAGCGGCCGCTTCGACCCAAGCCGGCTGAGCACATGGGAGATGCCCCACGCGGAGGTGGCTCTCATGGTCAATTATATTGCCAACTGCAAGCTCGGCGGGGACTGGCAATACGGCAAGGCGCCGTATTCTCGCGCCAATCCTCCACCCGTGGTAAGTTTCTCTCTTTATCTTCTTTTTTGTCATCAGCCGGCTTCGTGACGGCCGGCTTCTGACCAGTCGGTTCTTTGAGCAGAACCCTCTTCTTGTGCCGCCGCCGGGGTGGCAGGGATTGAACGCCAGTACGCCCCCGACCGCACGGTGGATGACGTTGATGACCCGGACTTGGGGGCGGCCGCCCATGAAAGACGCCGTCGTGGGGGACAGTGCCGAGCCCGAAGGCTCAAGGTTCACCGCGAGCTTCGAGGACTGGCCGGACGACTTCGAAGCCGAAGTCGCTCCGCGTCGCCAGCCGGCGGCCGACCAACAGGGCGCGGGCTCGTCTGTCGCGCTGGCTGTCGGCGGCGCACAGAAGCGCCAGGACGCTCTAGGCCTCTTCGGCAGTCGGCCGAAGAAGTCCAAGCCTTCCGCCGCGGTGACAAAGCGAGATGAGGCGGCGGCGAAGGCGGCCCACTTCCGCAAGGCTGTGAAACAGCCCCAGGCGGTCTCGGCGTAAGTCTTCAATTACCTTGCCGCATTCTCGTTATTGTTCTCTTTTTCTTCGAATGTCTTCTTAACTTTTCCTCGCTTGCTGGACAGGGCGCCGCTTTCCCTTGAGCGGGGCCCGGGCGGCTCCGTCGTGGGGCCGGCTGGAGGGTCTTCGAGCTCCCGCCGCGTGGACCCCCGCGCCGATCTTAGGGAGGCCACAGAGCGGAACGCCCGCGAAGCGCGGGAGGAGCGCGAGGCGGCGGAGAAGGCGGCCGCCCAGGCGGTGAAGGAGCAGGCCGAAGCGGTAGCCAAGGCCCAGAGGGAGGCGGCTACCGCGGAGACGGAGGCGGAAAGCTCGCGCAGCCAGCCTCCGCTACTCGCCGTTCCTCTCTGAGTCGTAGCCCCCGACACCCCATTGCCCTTGGCGGAGGAGATCATCCAAGACCCGCCGCTATTGGAGAGGGAGGAGGACCCCGTGGCCTTGGCGGGGAGAGCGCCGCCTGCGGCGCCAACCGGAGCGGGCCAAGGCGGTCAATCGTCAGCGGCGCCAGAGGAGCCGGCCGGAGGTAAGCCGGAGAACAGAGCCGGCCTCGAGGTGCAGCTGGCGACGGGCCGGCGTGCTGGGGGAGGCGCCGCTCCGCCGGAGTTGCGCCGAGCCGCGGGCGCCGGCTAGCCGGCGGGAGATCTGGAGGCAGCCAGCACCGCCGTGTCCGAGTGGACTCCCAGCGGGGGGACTGGCGAGCTGGATGCGGCGGCTCAAGGGGTCCGGAGCCGGCTACAAGCTCAAGCCGCCCTACTGCAACAGCTCAACCAAGAGTTCTTGTCAACGCGAACCACTATCCGGGTGAGTCCTTCGCTCTTGGCTGCTTTGCTTTCTTGATTTCTTCCGTGGGGGCACGTCAGCGCACCCACTAGGTGTAGTCCCCGAGATTCGGGCCGACTGCTGCGCAGTTGGGTCGGATCTTTCTCGACGACTATCTTACTTTGCTTTTTTCTGAATTTTCAGGAATACCACAACCTTCGTGCTGCCGCCTTCGACTCCCAGGCTCGAGAGTTGAGCCGACGGACCGACGACCTGGCCGATAGCCGAAGTAAGTACTTGGTTTTGTCTGTCTCCTGTGGGGGCGCGTCAGCGCACCCACTGGGTGTAGTCCCCGAGATTCGGGCCGACTGCTGCGCAGTCGGGTCGGATCTTTCTTGACGACTCTTTTCTTATTGATTTTTTTTTCTTTTTCTTTGTCTTCAGGGGCCAACGCCGACTTGAGGAAGGAGCTTGGGGAAGCGAAGGCCGCCCTTTACACCAAAGAGGCCGAGTGCGCTGCCTTGGTCCAGGAACGGGATCGCCTGGCCAAGAAGTTGGCCGACCAAGAGGAAAGCCACAAGGCGGCCCTGCAGGCGACGCAGGAAAGTGAAGCCACCTTGTTGGCGGAGTATGAGATGGAGGCGGCGAGCTGGTCTGAGACCCGGCGAGCCCTGGATGAAGGCTTCGGCCGGATCGAGGACTTGATCAA
Source organism: Triticum dicoccoides (assembly GCF_002162155.2). NCBI lineage: Eukaryota > Viridiplantae > Streptophyta > Magnoliopsida > Poales > Poaceae > Triticum > Triticum dicoccoides. The sequence continues at coordinate 606,706,873 of NC_041384.1, read as the reverse complement.
CGATAAGTTGCCTTCCTCGGCCCTTCTCCTGCCCCTTGCCGCCTGGGTCTTTTGACTTATCTTGAGCTGTTGCTTGTTGTTTCTTGCAGATTACTTCCCGGGCTACTCCGCCTTCGCCGCCCAAAGCATTGAGGCCCATCGCGAGGCGCGCCGGCAAGCGGGGGCCGACATCGCGCCGGATGCAAACCAGACCCTTAAGGAGCAGCTCCTGGCTGTCCAGGCATGGTTGCAGCTGGCTCATCGGATGCTTCGCCGGCTCCAACGTGCCGGGGCGCAAGTGCTGGCCACCCTCTGGCCCGGCGAGACGATCCCCCGCACTCCAAGCTGAACTGCCGACTGGCTGGAGGTCGCAGTTGGTCGCTTCGAGGCTTGGAAAGCGTCAGCGGCCCGCCTCGGAGCCGGGCGGGCGTTGGAATTCGTTTGGGCATGGTACCCAGGGCTGAGCCTGGACCAGCTGCGCACTTAGCGGATGGAGGCCGACGCGGAGCTGGAGGAGGTGAGGCCGGCTATCGCCCAGCGGGCTTTGACGATCACCGAGTGCACCGACATTAGCGTTTTCGCACCTGAAATCGATGATGACGGTGTCGCTCAGCCGGAGGAGTGGTTCGGGCTGAACCCGGCGGTGGGCGAGGACTCGGCGGAGGAGATTGCCTCTAGCGACGAGGGCGAAGAAGACGGGGACGGCGGAGACGTCGAGCCGGCTGGTGGAACCACCAGCCGACCTCAGGCCGACGTGCCTCCAGCAACGAGGCGCGTGGAAGCGCTCCCTCTGCGGGAGGCGGCGACCAAGCCGAAGTTCGTCAGCCGGCCGCTCCTTCAGCCGGCACGACCGTCTCCGCCAACTGGTCTGGCTTGTCGGCCGCTCCGCCAGCTTGACCTGCCGTCTTTATCTTTCCTGCTTTGTTGTCTTTGAACAATCTTTTGTTAAGTTTTCGCAGTTCCACCCACTGGGGTGTATCCAAACTATGTTGAATGCTGGCCTCTTGGAGGTCTTTTTATGTAAATATTATCATGTGCATGTTTTGTTTCCATTCGCGTATGCTTGTTTATCCTTAGGCTTTTTCCTTTGCCGCCTTCCCTCTTTGGGGAGACAAGTACTTGAGCTTTCTTGGATTAAAGTAAAGTGAATGGAAACCGGCCGGCCGGCTACTCTGGTAGCCAGTCGGCGGTGTGAGAAAAACTGGCTTTTGTTATATTAGTCCGTTAGTCCCTAGCCATTTTTCGTGTGGGCGGTCGTTCCTACCTTTAACTCTTGCCAGCCGGACAGCCGGTTCTTCGAACTGCGACTTTGGCAAGAGAAGGCTTGAGAGCCGGCACACTACTTGTCTGACTGCGGGTAGGACTTCTAACATAACTTCAGTCGGCCAGTCCCCGAGCCGACTAGTCGAACTCGGTGCCGGACGGAATAAGTAAATGATACGACAAGGTCATAAGCATGATACTTTTCATTCATAAATAAGGGATGGCAGTCCCCGAGCCCTCCTCGGGGAGCCTATTGTCTTGTACTTAATACAAAGGTTAGCGTGATACATACTGCCTTTCAACTGCAAAATCTTCGAAGGAGGTTGGAGTTCCATGGCCGTTCCGACTCCTTGCCGGAGTCGTCTCTCTTGCGTGCCTTCGGCTTCTGTGCGTCGATCAGGTAGTAGGAGTCATTGTCTAGAGCTCTGCTGATGACGAAAGGGCCTTTCCAAGGGGCTGAGATCTTGTGTTGGCCGGCTGTTCGCTGGATCAGCCGGAGCACAAGGTCGCCCTCTTGGAAAGATCTTGGCCTGACCTTCCGGCTGTGGTAGCGGCGCAAACCCTGCTGGTAAATTGCAGACCGGCTGAGGGCTAACAGCCGGCTTTCTTCCAGCAGGTCGACGCCGTCTTCTCGTGCTTCCTTGGCCTCCACTTCCGTGTACATGGTTACTCGAGGCGAGTCGAATTCGATGTCAGTTGGGATGACCGCCTCGGCACCATACACAAGGAAGAAAGGGGTGAAGCCGGTTGACTTGTTTGGTGTAGTGCGCAGACTCCAGAGGACAGCCGGCAGCTCATCGAGCCAACAGCCGGCTGAGCGCTCCAGAGGTACAACCAGTCGGGGCTTGATGCCGGAGAGGATGAGGCCGTTGGCTCGCTCGACCTGGCCGTTTGACTGCGGGTGGGCGATGGATGCTAAGTCCAGCCGGATACCTTGGGCTGCGCAGAAACGTGCCAAGGCTCCTTTGGTGAAATTCGTGCCATTGTCGGTGATGATGCTATGCGGCACATCGTACCGAGTTGTTATGTCCGCGATGAACGTCACGGCAGTCGGCCCATTCAGCTTCTTGATCGGCTTTCCCTCAACCCACTTGGTGAATTTGTCCACGGCGACGAGCAAATGCGTCATGCCGCCGCGCGCCGTCTTGAATGGGCCCACCATGTCCAGTCCCCAAACGGCAAAGGGCCAAGTGAGGGGAATGGTCTTGAGTGCCGAAGCCGGCATGTGTTGCTTGGAGCTAAAGAGCTGGCATCCCTTGCAATGCTTGACTAATTCTTTGGCGTCATCCAAAGCAGTCGGCCAGAAGAAACCATGGCGGAAGGCTTTGGCAACAAGTGATCTTGAGGCCGCATGGTGGCCGCATTCTCCTTGGTGAATGTCTGTGAGGATTTCAATGCCCTTCTCTTGCTCGACGCACCGTTGGAGAATTCCAGTGACGTTGCACTTGAGTAGTTCTCTGTTGATGATTGTGTACGCTCCGGCTCGACGCTGGACTTGTCTTGCTTCTGTTTCGTCAGCCGGCAGGTCTTGGTTTACTAGGAAGTTGAGGATGGACTGAGCCCATGAGGGAGCCGCGACTTCTTCTACTGCCAAAGTGGCTACTGCCACCAGGGTGGGCGGGCTGGGCGGTGAGGTGCTGGAGTCGGCCGCCGGCTGTAGTGCTGGTGCAGTTCCCGGGTCGGCTGCCGCAGTCCCCGAGCCGGTTGCCGAAGTCCCCGAGCCGGCTGCCGAAGTCCCCGAGCCGGCCACCGAAGTCCCCGAGCCGGCTGCCGAAGTCCCCGGGCCGGCTATGGGGGTCTTGGGGTCGCTTACTTGGTTCTTCGAGCCGGACCCGGCCGCATCGGGGTCAGGCGGCACGAAGATGGAATCGGACTCTGGAACGGCTTGATAGACGGCTTGAGGAGGCGTTGGAGAGCGACGCCGGCTGGAAATTGCTTGCCGGGTGGAGCCTATTCGAGCCAGGGCATCGGCTGGCTCGTTGTCGGCTCGTGGTACGTGGAGGAACTCGCATCCTTCAAAGTATCCGCTGAGTTGTTGGACCAGGAAACGGTAGCTCGCCATATTCGCGTCCTTGGCGTCCCAGTCGCCGGATGATTGCTGGACCACCAGGTCCGAGTCGCCATAACATAGGATCCGGCGAATGCCAAGTTCTTTGGCAAGCCGGAGCCCATGTATGAGCGCCTCGTACTCGGCCACATTGTTGGAGGCGGCAAAGTGGATCTGTAGCGTGTATCTGAGCTTGTCGCCTTTGGGAGAAGTAAGGACAATGCCGGCTCCCAAGCCGGTGCGCATCTTGGACCCGTCGAAGTGCATGCGCCAATGGGTGGAGTCGGGAGCCGGCGGCAAGTACTGGGTCTCGGCCCAGTCGACGAGGAAGTCGGCCAGTGCTTGGGACTTGATGGCAGTGCGGGGCTGGTAGAAGATCGTGTAGGGGGCCAGCTCGATGCCCCATTTCGCCACCCGGCCGGATGCATCTCGGCTGCCTATGATCTCGGCTAGCGGGGCAGTGCATACGACCGTGACGGGATGCTCTTGAAAGTAGGGCTTCAGCTTCTTGGCGGTGAAGTACACGCCATAACACATCTTTTGGTAGTGCGGGTAGTTCTGCTTTGAAGCGGACAGCACCTCGCTCAAATAATACACCAGCCTCTGGACCTGCTGGGCTCGGCCTTCTTCTGGGCACTGGACTACGATGACGGTGCTGACCACCCGGCTGGTTGCAGCGATGTAGAGGAGCATGGGTTCTTTCTCAGTCGGCGCCGCGAGGACAGGCGGCGTGGCCAGCGTCTTCTTCAGCTCGTGAAAAGCTTGGTCGGCCTGGTCGTTCCACTCGAAGTGAGTGCTCTTCTTCATGAGGCGGTAGAGAGGGAGAGCTTTCTCTCCGAGCCGGCTGATGAAGCGGTTCAAGGAGGCTAAGCACCCGGTGAACTTCTGAATGTCTCGAAGCTTGGTGGGGATCGCCATTCTCTCGATGGCCTTGATCTTCACCGGGTTGCATTCGATGCCGCGTTCGGAGACCAGGAAGCCTAGGAGCTGGCCGACTGGCACTCCGAACACGCATTTCTCGGGGTTGAGCTTGATCTGGAACCGGCGTAAGTTCTCAAACGTTTCCTTGAGGTCTTCCAGCAAGGTGCCGCGCTTATCCGTCTTCACCACGATGTCGTCCACGTATACGTGAGCGTTTCTGCCGAGTTGCTTGAGGAGGCACTTCTCCATGCAACGTTGAAAGGTGGCACCGGCATTTCTCAAGCCGAATGTCATAGTCAGGTAGCAGAAGGCTCCAAATGGCGTGATGAAGGCGGTCTTTAGGCGGTCGTCCGGGTCTAGCTTTATCTGATGATATCCGGAGTAAGCATCCAAAAAACTCAACAGCTCGCATCCGGCTGTGGAGTCTATCACTTGGTCAATCCTTGGCAGGGCAAAAGGATCTCTGGGGCAGGCCTTGTTGAGGCTCGTGTAGTCTATACACATGCGCCACTTGTTCTTCTTCTTTAGCACAAGGACCGGGTTGGCGAGCCACTCTGGAAAGAAAACTTCCATGATAAAGCCGGCCGCCAAGAGCCGGGCTATCTCCTCCCCTACAATCCTGCGTTTCTCCTCTGACAGTCGGCGAAGGGGTTGTCTGACTGGCTTTGCGTCTTCTCGAACATGTAGTTTGTGCTCGGCGAATTTCCTCGGAACACCCGGCATGTCCTTGGGGGACCATGCGAAGATGTCCCGATTCTCACGAAGAAAATCGGCGAGCTCGCCTTCCTATTTGTTGTTCAGGTTTGCCCCGATGACGGCAAACCTCTCTGGATGCTCGGGGTCAAGAGGTATCTTCTTCGTCTCCTTGGCCGGCTGGAAAGATCCTTGAGCATCATGCTCCTTGGGGTCGGGGGACACGGCCGACTGCTTGCTGGCTATGGCCACGACTCGGTCCAGCATCTTCTTCTCTTCGGCAATCACAAGGGACTCGGCCAGCCGGCTGCTGGCCGCTGCGCACTCGGAGGACTTCTTGTAGTCGCCGGCTACGGTGATGACGCCTTTGGTGCTTGGTATCTTCATCTTGAGGTATGCATAGTGGGGAACCGCCATGAATTTGGCCAAGGCAGGTCGGCCCAGTAATGCATGGTAAGGGCTCTCCAGGTCCACCACTTCAAACCAGATCGCTTCCCGGCGGAAATGCTCCTTGTCCCCAAAAAGTACATCAATCTTGATTTTGCCAATGAGGGCGTAGGACAGGCCGGGTACGATGCCGTGGAACACTGTCCGAGTGGGCGTGAGCTGTTTTGTCTTGACGTTCAACTTCTCCAGGGTGTCACGATACAGGATGTTGATGTTGCTCCCGCCGTCTATCAACACACGGGAGAAGCGGGCGGCGCGTCTGTCCGTTGCAAGGGTGGCTTCCAGGACCAAAGCATAAGAGCCGGGAGACGGCATCACCTCCAGATGGTCGGCCCGGCTCCAGCTGATGGGCTTTTCTGACCAATGCATGTGTCCAGCGGGGTTGGCAGGCGGAGGTGGCAAGAGCCCCTCGCCCTTAGAGATTCGGGTGAGCCAGTTGCACTTCCGGGTCGTGTGGTTGGACGGCTTCGCGCCGCTGTGGAACTTGCAAGGGGCGTCGAGGGTTTGCTCATAGGAGAAGGCGGGCTGCCAAGCCGGCCTGCCACCCTTGGGCTTCTTGGGCGCCGGTCGTTCTTCAGGCGGTGCATCTTCGACTGTGGCCACCTGCCGGCTGGCGGGAGGCGGCGCGGGGCCCTTGCGCTTGTTGTCGTTCGAGTTGGGGTGTCGGCCGGAATCCCCAGCCGGCGTCTTGGGCACCGGGTTGAGTACCTTTCTGGACGTGTCTACCCGAAGCTCGGTCTTCATCGAGGAGTCGGTGGTGGCGTACTTGTCCGCTATGTCCAGAAGCTCGTCGAGGGTAGCCGGCTCGTCGCAGAGGATCTTGTGCTTGAGGAGGGTGCCTTCTCGGCATCCGGCTGTGAAGTATTCTATGGCTTGTACCTCGTGCACCCCTTCACAGGAGTTGCGGAGCTCGGCCCAACGCGTGAGGTAATCGCGAGTGGACTCGGCGGGGCCTTGTACGCACAAGGAGAGCTGTCTGGGCTTGGGAGCCCGCTTGTAGGTGCTGGTGAAGTTGCGGATGAAGGCTTCTGTGAAGTCTAGCCAGCTGTTGATGCTACGCGGCTTGAGGCTGTTGAGCCAGGTCCGCGCCGTGCCCTGCAGCATGAGGGGCACGTACTTCACGGCGACGCGCCGGTTGCCGTTGGCTATGCTAACTGCGGTGGAGTAGTCGATCAACCAATCTTCCGACTTCACGGAACCGTTGTACTTGGGCGTGTCTCTTGGGAGCGAGAACCCTTTGGGAAAGGGCTCGTCGCGGATGCGGGGGCCGAAACAAGGCGGGCCGACATCGTCTTCTTCTTCCAATGCCAGGGATCGCGCCAGGCGGTCGATCCGATGGCGGGCGTCGTTCTCGCTGATTCCTTCACGGCGGCCCAGCCAGCCGCTAAGAGTCGGGTGCGCCACTGGCGGCGAGGCGAGATATCTCTCTCCATGGGGCGGAGGCGGAGGCGGGTCGCCCCACCATTCCATGGCTCGGGGATGACCGTCCGCGTCCCGCTCGATGGAGATCCGGGTCCGGCTGCGGCTGGTAGCCGGCCCCTTCTCGCGTTGCGCGTGGGTATTGCTCGTAGTCGGCGTCCGGGACGTCGCGCCATGTTCTCGGTGCGGGGAAAGGCTTTCCGCGCGAGCGTCGGCTTCGTGCCACTGCGCGGCGGTGTCAATCAATTGCTGGATGCGCCGGGTCATGTGGGGAAGGTCTTCGGCCTCCAAGCCGTCCAACTCGTCTACAGCCGCCTGAGCGGCACGCAAGTTCTCGAGCGGAGTGGCATAGACCGGGAGGTCGACTCCCAGCATGTCGGCGATGACGGCGCCGCGTTGCTTGACAAGGCCGGCCCGGTTTGGCCCGCCCGGGACCGGCGTGCCGAAGGCGGCGTGGTCAGCTTCGCGCTGGTAGGCCTCAGTGAGGCGTCTTACGGAGGCCAGCCTCCAGCCCTCTGCGAGGAGGGCGAGGCAGCGTGCTTCCAGTGCTTCGTCGTCGGCGTCGGCCGGGAGAGGAGTGGACAAGTCGTGGGTCGCCGCGCGCGAGGCGTCGTGGGCGCTCTCGTCGGCCAGGCCGCCATGGCCGACAACCATCACTTCGGCGGTGACAGCATCGCAGCCGTCGGCTCGAGGAAGCGGGTCGTTGTAGATCGCGACGTTGGTGGGGAAGGTGTCGTAGGAGGCCGCGTCGGAGTCGACAGGCATCAGGTCGGTGGAGCCAACCGACTCCAGGTCCGCAGCGGGCTCGCTGGAGACATGGAGCTGGCCGAGAAGGTTGGCGAGGCGGTCAGTGCCCGCATCGGAGGCGAGCTCGTCGGAGATGAAGGTCTCGTCGGGGAGATCGGCGAGGCCGCTTGCCGCGCAGATGCTGGTGACGACTTGCAGCGCGTCGTGGCAAGCGCCATCGGGCGTGCCGGGCTGGCTACGCTCGCTGGGGAGGAAGAGGGTTCCCGTCCAGAACAGGTCTCCGGACGACGGTGCGCCTGGCCCCATGGTGGGCGCCAAATGTCGGGTGGTGGGTGCGACATATGCCAACGGGTGGCTTATCTTTGTGGGAACCAGTAAGACATCGCCGGTGCCTGGAAGCGGGATGAGGCGAAGACATGCACGCCGGTGGATCTTACCCAGCTTCGGGGCTCTCCGAGGAGATAACACCCCTACTGCTGCTCTGCGGGGTCTCCGCATGCTCACTCGATGAATCAATTAGCTACACAACGCTCCTTGAGCTGTTTTTGGGGGGAGGAGGAAGAAAGGGCACGGCTAGCCTGCTTCTTCTCCTTGCGTGGTGTCTAGAACTAGCAGGGGGTCCAACACTTTGCATGGGTTCTCCGGGGGGTTTATATAGGCCTACCCCCTGGGGGTATAATGGTAATCCGGCTGGGCGCGGGGCCCAGCCGTCTGTGACTGCGCTCGCCGGCTTCTGCGCCGGCTGCTGGGGCCCGCCGACTGGTGGGTCCCGCCGGCTGCCAGCTCCTTGGTCGACAGGCAGGCCCCACTGCCCAGGGCCTGGTCGGCGGCTGGTCACTTTGGCTTTATCTTGTTGACGTGAGCTTCATCGTGGTAAGCGCGGCTATAGTACCGCCGCCCGTCGGGCGATCGCTGTAGCCTTACCGCGTCTTGTCTCCTTAATGGGGCGTCTTCCTCGAGGGAGGCGGCAAGCCGGCTGCGGGGAGCCGGCTCTGTCTTGGGCCGACTAGTTGGAGGCGTGGCCGCCTTTGGGCGTCTCCCTGCTCGAAGGGGCCCACCGTCAATGGGCCATGCTGGCGGCCCGTCATGGGTGATGCCAGAGTCAGCATGGCAACAGTGCTATGCCGGACGGGTCACGCCTACCCCATACGGCGCACTGTGCCAGGCGTGCTCCGGGATTCGGGGGTGGCAGGCTTTACTGTAGCCACGCCCCGTCGCACCGCCGCTAGGTGGGTGCAAACTTTGGGGGTACGGTCTTGACCGCTTTATGGGGAGCCGGCTTCTTGGAGTCGGCCTTCTCATGGACGGCTTCTTGGAGTCGGCCTTCTCAGGAGGGCTAAAGTCGAACCGCCTTCCGAAAGCCGGCCTGGGCTGCAGCCAGCTAGGGGAAAGCGGCCCCATGTCTTGGATTCTTGAGAGCCGGGCGGGCTCGTAACTTTTTCAGAACTGCCAGGGGAGGCCGGCTAGGCTACCCATGGCTATTTACTCCGACAAAAGTTATCAGCAACCGGCAGGAGCCATATGGTTGTCGCTTTATTGTATGAAATGCAATCGCCATGTAATTGCTTTACTTTATCACTAAGCGGTAGCGATGGTCGTGAAAGCAATAGTTGGCGAGACGACAACGATGCTATGATGGAGATCAAGGTATCAAGCCGGTGACGATGGTGATCATGACGGTGCTTTGGAGATGGAGATCAAAGGCACAAGATGATGATGGCCATATCATATCACTTATATTAATTGCATGTGATGTTTATCTTTTATTCATCTTATTTTGCTTAGTACGGCAGTAGCATTATAAGATAATCTCTCACTAAATTTCAAGGTATAAGTGTTCTCCCTGAGTATGCACCGTTTCTACAGTTCGTCGTGCCAAGACACCACGTGATGATCAGGTGTGATAAGCTCTACGTTCACATACAATGGGTGCAAGCCAGTTTTGCACAAGCAGAATACTCAGGTTAAACTTGACAAGCCTAGAATATGCAGATATGGCCTCGGAACACTGAGACCGAAAGGTCGAGCGTGAATCATATAGTAGATATGATCAAAATAGTGATGTTCACCATTGAAAACTTCTCCATCTCACGTGATGATCGGACATGGTTTAGTTGATATGGATAATGTGATCATTTAGATGACTAGATGGATGTCTACCTAAGTGGGAGTTCTTAAGTAATATGATTAATTGAACTTTAATTTATCATGAACTTAGTACCTAATAGTATTTTGCATGTCTATGTTGTTGTAGATAAATGGCTCGTGCTATTGTTCCATTGAATTTTAATGCATTCCTAGAGAAAGCTGAGTTGAAAGATGATGGTAGAAACTACACGGACTGGGTCCGTAACTTGAGGATTATCCTCACTGCTGCACAGAAGAATTACGTCCTGGAAGCACCGCTAGGTGCAAAGACCGCTACAAGAGCAACACCAGATGTTATGAACGTCTGGCAGAGCAAAGCTGATGACTACTCAATAGTTCAGTGTGTCATGCTTTACAGCTTAGAATCAGGACTTCAACGACGTTTTAAACGTCATGGAGCATATGAGATGTTCAAAGAGTTGAAGTTACTATTTCAAGCAAATGCCCGAATTGAGAGATATGAAGTCTCCAATAAGTTCTATAGCTGCAAGATGGAGGAGAATAGTTCTGTCAGTGAACATATACTCAGAATGTCTGGGTACCACAACCTCTTGACTCAACTGGGAGTTAATCTTCGTGATGATAGTGTCATTGACAGAGTTCTTCAATCACGGCCACCAAGCTACAAAAGCTTCATGATGAACTATAATATGCAAGGAATGTATAAGACAATTCCTGAGCACTTCGCGATGCTAAAAGTTGTGGAGGTAGAAATCAAGAAGGAGCATCAAGTGTTGATGGTTAACAAGACCACTAGTTTCAAGAAAAAGGGCAAAGGGAAGAAGGGGAACTTCAAGAAGAATGGCAAGCAAGTTGTTGCTCAAGTGAAGAAGCCCAAGTCTGGACCTAAGCCTGAGACTGAGTGCTTCTACTGCAAAGGGACTGGTCACTGGAAGCGGAACTGTCCCAAGTATTTGGCGGATAAGAAGGATGGCAAAGTGAAAGGTATATTTGATATACATGTTATTGATGTGTACCTTACTAATGCTCGCAGTAGCGCCTAGGTATTTGATACTGGTTCTGTTGCTCATATTTGCAACTCGAAACAGGGGCTATGAATTAAGCAAAGATTGGCTAAGGACGAGGTGGCGCGTGGGAAATGGTTCCAAAGTCGATGTGATCGCCGTCGGCACGCTACCTCTACATCTACCTTCGGGATTAGTTTTGGAACTGAATAATTGTTATTTGGTGCCAGCATTAAGCATGAACATTATATCTGGATCTTGTTTGATGCAAGACGGTTATTCATTTAAATCAGAGAATAATGGTTGTTCTATTTATATGAGTTATATATTTTATGGTCATGCACCCTTGATGAGTGGTCTATTTTTACTAAATCTTGATAGTAGTGATACACATATTCGTAGTATTGAAGCCAAAAGATATATGTTTAATAATGATAGTGCAACTTATTTGTGGCACTGCGGTTTTGGTCATATTGGTGTAAAACGCATGAAGAAACTCCATGTTGATGGACTTTTGGAATCACTTGATGCTTGCGAACCATGCCTCATGGGCAAGATGACTAAGACTTCATTCTCCGGAACAATGGAACGAGTAACAGACTTATTGGAAATAATACATACTAATGTATGCGGTCCGATGAGTGTTGATGCTCATGGCGAGTATCGTTATTTTCTGACCTTCACAGATGATTTGAGCAGATATGGGTATGTCTACTTGATGAAACATAAGTCTGAAACATTTGAAAAGCTCAAAGAATTTTAGAGTGAAGTGGAAAATCATTGTAACAAGAAAATTAAGTTTCTAGATTTGATCGTGGAGGTGAATATTTGAGTTATGAGTTTGGTCTTCATTTGAAACAATGTGGAATAGTTTCGCAACTCACGCCACCTGGAACACCACAGCGTAATGGTGTATCCCAATGTTGTAACCACACTTTCTTAGATATGGTGCGATCTAAGATGTCTCTAACTGATTTACTGCTATCATTTTGGGGTTATGCTTTAGAGACGGCTGCATGCATGTTAAATAGGGCACCATCAAAATCTGTTGAGACGACACCATATGAATGTGGTTTGGCAAGAAACCCAAGTTGTCGTTTCTTAAAGTTTGGGGCTGCGATGCTTATGTGAAAAAGCTTCAACCTGATAAGCTCGAACCCAAATCAGAGAAATGTGTCTTCATAGGATACCCAAAGGAGATTGTTGGGTACACCTTCTATCACAGATCCAAAGGCGAGACATTCATTGATAAGAATGGATCATTTCTAGAGAAGGATTTTCTCTCGAAAGAAGTGAGTGGGAGGAAAGTAGAACTTGATGAGGTAATTGTACCTTCTCCCGTATTGGAAAGTAGTTCATCATAGAAATTAATTCCAGTGATTCCTACACCAATTAGTGAGGAAGCTAATGATGATGATCCTGAAACTTCTGATCTAGTTACTACCGAACCTCGTAGATCAACCAGAGTAAGATCCACACCAGAGTTGTACGGTAATCCTGTTATGGAGGTCATGTTACTTGACCATGACAAACCTACGAACTATGAGGAAGCAATGATGAGCCCAGATTCCGCAAAATGGCTTGAGGCCATGAAATCTGAGATGGGATCCATGTATGAGAACAAAGTTTGGACTTCGGTTGACTTGCTCGATTATGGGAAAGCCATAGAGAATAAATAGATCTTCAAGAAGAAGACTAACGCTGACAGTAATGTTACTGCCTACAAAGTTCAACTTGTTGTGAAAGGTTTTCGGCAAGTTTAAGGAGTTGACTACGATGAGACCTTCGCACCCGTAGCGATGCTTAAGTCCATACAAATCATGTTAGCAATTGCCGCATTTTATGATTATGAAATTTGGCAAATGTATGTCAAAACTGCATTCCTTAATGGATATCTTAAAGAAGAGTTGTATATGATGCAACCAGAAGGTTTTGTCGATCCAAAAGGTGCTAACAAAGTGTGCAAGCTCCAGCGATCCATTTATGGATTGGTGCAAGCATCTCGGAGTTGGAATATATGCTTTGATAGTGTGATCAAAGCATATGGTTTTATATAGACTTTTGGAGAAGCCTGTATTTACAAGAAAGTGAGTGGGAGCTCTATAGCATTTCTGATATTATATGTGGATGACATATTGTTGATCGGAAATGATACTAAATTTCTGAATAGCATAAAAGGATACTTGAATAAGAATTTTTCAATGAAATACCTCGGTGAAGCTGCTTATATATTGGGCATCAAGATCTATAGAGATAGATCAAGACGCTTAATTGGACTTTCACAAAGCACATACCTTGATAAAGTTTTGAAGAAGTTCAAAATGGATCAAGCAACGAAAGGGTTCTTGCCTGTGTTACAAGGTGTGAAGTTGAGTCAGACTCAATGCCCGACCACTGCAGAAGATAGAGGGAAAATGAAAGTCATTCCCTATGCCTCAACCATAGGTTCTATCATGTATGCAATGCTATGTACCAGACCTGATGTGTGCCTTGCTATTAGTTTAGCAGGGAGGTACCAAAGTAATCTAGGAGTGGATCACTGGACAGTGGTCAAGAACATCCTGAAATACCTTAAAAGGACTAAGGATACATTTGACAAAGAGCTCGTTGTAAACGGTTACGTCGATGCAAACTTTGACACTGATCCGGATGACTCTAAGTCACAAACTAGATACGTATTTTTATTGAATGGTGGAGCTGTCAGTTGGTGCAGTTCTAAGCAGAGCGCTCGGGCGGGATCTACGTGTCAAGGGGAATACATAGCTGCTTCGGAAGCAGCAAATGAAGGAGTCTGGATGAAGTAGTTCATACCCGATCTAGGTGTAATACCTAGTGCATCGGGTCCAATGAAAATCTTTTGTGACAATACTGATGCAATTGCATTGGCAAAGGAATCCAGATTTCACAAGAGAACCAAGCACATCAAAAGACGCTTCAATTCCATCCGCGATCAAGTCAAGGAGGGAGACACACAGATTCGCGAGATACATACAGATTTGAATGTCGCAGACCCGTTGAATAAGCCTCTCTGATGAGCAAAACATGATCAGCACGAATTCTCCATGGGTGTTAGAATCATTACTGTGTAATCTAGATTATTGACTCTAGTGCAAGTGGGAGATTGAAGGAAATATGCCCTAGAGGCAATAATAAAGTTGTTATTTATATTTCCTTATATCATGATAAAATTTTATTTTTCATGCTAGAATTGTATTAACCGGAAACTTAGTACATGTGTGAATACATAGACAAACAGAGTGTCCCTAGTATGCCTCTACTTGACTAGCTCGTTAATCAAAGATGGTTAAGTTTCCTAGCCATGGACATGTGTTGTCATTTGATGAATGGGATCACATCATTAGAGAATGATGTGATGGTCTAGACCCATTTGTTAGCTTAGCACTATGATCGTTTAGTTTATTGCTATTGCTTTCTTCATGACTTATACATGTTCCTATGACTATGAGATTATGCAACTCCCGAATACCGAAGGAACACTTAGTGTGCTATCAAACGTCACAACATAACTGTGTGATTATAAAGATACTCTACAGGTGTCTCCGATGGTGTTTGTTGAGTTGGCATAGATCGAGATTAGGATTTGTCACTCCGATTGTCGGAGAGGTATCTCTAGGCCCTCTCGGTAATGCACATCACTATAGGCCTTGCAAGCAATGTGAGTAATGAGTTAGTTGTGGGATGATGCATTACGGAACGAGTGAAGTGACTTTCTAGTGACAAGATTGAACTAGGTATGATGATACCGACGATCGAATCTTAAGCAAGTAACATACTAATGACAAAGGGAACAACGTATGTTGTTGTGCGGTTTGACCGATAAAGATCTTCGTAGAATATGTAGGAACCAATATGAGCATCTAGGTTCCGCTATTGGTTATTGATCGGAGATGTGTATCGGTCTTGTCTACATAGTTCTCGAACCCGTAGGGTCCGCACGCTTAACGTTCGATGACGATATGCATTATGATTTATGTGATTTGATGTACCGAAGGTTGTTCAGTGTACTGGATGAGATCATGGACATGACGAGGAGTCTCGAAATGGTCGAGACATAAATATTCATATATTGGAAGGCTACATTCGGACACCGGAATGGTTCAGGTCGATTCGGATAAGTTTCGGAGTACCG
>NC_041384.1:606661004-606691873 GCF_002162155.2 Triticum dicoccoides | reverse complement strand
TCCTCTCCTTCCTTCTTCTCCTACTAGGACTAGGAAAGGGGGAAACCTACTCCTACTAGGAGTAGGATTCCCCCCCTTGGGTGCGCCCCTTGTGGCCGTCCCTCCTCCTCTTCCCCTCCTTTATATACGGGGGAGGGGGCACCCCATAGACATACAAGTTGATCTTTAGCCATGTGCGGTGCCCCCTCCATAGTTTTACACCTCGGTCATATTGTCGTAGTGCTTAGGCGAAGCCCTACGTCGGTAACTTCATCATCACCGTCGACATGCCGTCATGCTGACGGAACTCACCCTCGGCCTCAGCTGGATCAAGAGTACGAGGGACGTCATCGAGCTGAACATGTGCAGATAGCAGAGGTGCCATGCGTTCGATACTTGATCGGTTGGATCATGAAGACGTTCGACTACATCAACGACATTACTAAACTCTTCTGCTTTCGGTCTATGAGGTTACATAGATACACTCTCCCCTCTCTTTGCTATGCATCTCCGAGATAGATCTTGCGTGATCGTAGGAAATTTTTTGAAATACTGCGTTCCCCAACAATACTTGCAACCAAGTTATTGTCGAGTCATATGGTACCAGAAACATTGTTGGTGTATTGTAGTCTACATACAACTGTATCTGCACGGGGTCAGTATAGCTACGAGATACTAATTTGGGTTTTCTTCAATTTTTTAATGAAACACACAAACAAACTCATGCGTATTTCACAGATACAAGAAATGAGAAACATGTTTGTGCTTTTAGGGGAGAAAATAAAAACATAAACCGCTTGACCGAGTGTAGACTGTCATATTAATAGATCTAGACACAGAGCACAACTTGCCATATGACGTTTATGTTGGGGAACGTTGCATGAAAAACAATAAAAGATCTACACACACGCAAGATATATCCATGGACATGCATAGCAACGAGAGGGGAGAGAATGTCTATGTACCCTCGTAGACCGTAAAGCGAAAGCGTTTATTAACGCGGTTGATGTAGTTGAACTTCTTCGCGATCCAATTGATCAAGTACCAAACGTACGACACCTCCGCGTTCAACACACGTTCAGCTTGATGACGCCCTCGCCTTCTTGATCTAGCAAGAGGGGTGAAGTAGTAGATGAGTTCCGGCAGCACGACGGTGTGGTGACGGTGATGGTGAACTCGTTCTCGCAGGGCTTCGCCGAGCACTGCGAAGAAACTAGACGGAGGACTAAACTGTGGAGAGCGGCGTCGCACACGGCTAAGACATTGTCGTCGTCTTATGTGGCGCCCCCTCCCTCATATATATATATATAGGGTGGAACTATTTAGAAACCCCCCTCTAGAGTTCCTAAATAAGCTTAGTTAGGAACCACCCCTCCTAACCTATTTCTTTTCCCGAAGGGAGCGAGCGAGCTCGGGTCTGCATGCTATGGCTCAAACCCTCCACCACGCGTTGCCACCTAACCCGGCCGGCTCGCTCGCGACCAACCACGGTCGCCTGCTGGATAAAAAGTGCTGGAAAAGAAAACCAAATCCCCAAATCCACCACCATCGCCACCCATCTCCTTCCTCGCCACCACTCTCTCTTCCCTCTGCATGCTAGGTGCGCCACCACCCATCCTCTCACCCCGCCGCCTACCACCATAGCCCTGCACCATCGCCCAACCCGACGGTCGTGGTATTTGGCCACCTCGAGCACTGCTACCCCGGCGAGCAAGGCAGCCACAAATCCTCCCTGAGCAAATCGACCCCACTGCTCGCCTTGGCACTCCTGCCATCCTTAGTCTTCCCAATGGCCCAGGAGGTGGGTGCCATGGATTCCGGCAACAGGCCTCGCTGGGCGCCCCGTGCCTTCCCTCTCCTCACGTACTTCCTCATCGGGCAGCCATCCATGGGATTCGAAGGTCCCAACCATCGATTGGATCCAGCGGAAGCTCACAGGATCCAGCTGAGGCACTGCGCCCTACGGCACACCTCCCCCTTTCTAGTTGACGGCCACGGTCACATCTCCAGTGGGCAGTGCCTCTTCATCGGCCAACAAGAAAAAGCACATGTTGTTCCCCTCCTTTCATCATGTAGGTGTTGGTCACGGTTACGCATGGTTGTTGCAGCAGTTACCAGATAGGTGCGTGGGAGGGGGCCTGTTGGGTGGTGCACACGAGGTTCCTGGTGGCAGCACACCAACAAGGTGGGCCGGGGTGGTGCGGGGTGGTGCACTGGTAGCCATCGTCGCCAGGGACTCAGCGCCGTCTCTCCCACCTGGAAACTCCATCACCTCCTCTACTCCACCCATCTCTTCCTCTGCCATCGGCCGGGGTGAGCTGATTCATGGCAAGCATGGCCAGATCTACTCCAACGCAGCTCGTCTGATCCACCAGTGCTCTCCTCCAACGCAGTTAGTGAACTAAAACTGTAGCAGTTGACTTGTGCTTAGATTAGCAGTTGACTATCCATGATACTGTAGCAGTTAACTATTAAAAAGGTGAAAAAGCTACTTAAGTAAATAGGGAAGTTAGTTTTTAGTGACGTGTCACTTAAGTGCACGAAGTGCAACAGTTAAGTGTTTCAAAACTATAACATTATAACAAAGTTTTTTTATACGGCTAGTCCATTTTTTTATTGCATATGGAAGTTAAGTGGGCAAGTTCTGGAATTTAAATTGAACACTTAACTGCCATGCACACTCGAGCAGTTAGCATGACCTTGGCAAAAAAAGAATGAAAGAAAAAAAGTTGATATCTTCAGCAGTTCACTAGTTCTTAACTGCCACAGTCCTGGCAGTTAGCTATTTCAGGCCCCACAGTTGGAATGACCTAGGGAAAATAAAAAAATTAGTACCTTCAGTCCTGCAATTAACTTGTTGTTAACTGCCGCAATCCCCGATAGTTAGCTATTTCAATACCGGCAGTTAGCTTGATCTGGGAAAAACAAGGGAAAAAACAAAAAAATGTGTCTTATGTCACGCGAGTTAGCTTGGTCGTCATTGTCAGTTAGCTATTCTGGTCGGGCAGTTAGCATGTACTATAGCAGTTCGGGGAAAAATGACAAAAATTTCGTTAGTTTTTTGAAAACTACTCTTAAATCATGGCGAATCTGAAAACGAGTTCTATATACCAAAGTTTGGGCTAATCCATAGCTTTCCAATGGTGTATCATATGTATCATTCCGACAAACGGTTTGAAAATTTCTTTCACAAAAACACCGAAAACGCGTTTGAAGAATTTCTAGTTTTTTGAATTTTGTTTAAAAACTATAAGGATTTTGGGAAACAATCAACATACAAAAGTTTCGCC
The DNA here is from genome assembly GCF_002162155.2 of Triticum dicoccoides. Taxonomy (NCBI): domain Eukaryota; kingdom Viridiplantae; phylum Streptophyta; class Magnoliopsida; order Poales; family Poaceae; genus Triticum; species Triticum dicoccoides. The sequence goes on along the minus strand of NC_041384.1, from coordinate 606,688,604 downwards.
TATTCAGTAGCTATCCAACGGTACGTCATGCATCATTCCGATAAACGGTTCAAAAATTACGATAAAAAATAGTGCGGAAAAATAGTGCCAAAAAAAGTCCGCCTGGCAGTTAACAAGTATATGACGCATAGTTAGCTTATCTGTTTTTGAGCAGTTAGGAACGGTTCCTGAATAGCTTATTTAGGAATGGGTTGCAGAATAGCTGGGATATATATATAGTGGGGGAGGGGAGGTAGCTAGGAGGCGCCCCAAGGGTGGCCGGCCGACCCCCTTGGGCTCTTGCCCTCTAGCGCCCCCTCCCCCTTCCTTGTAAGCCTGCGGGGGGAAGGCAGGAGGAGGTGGCACGCCCCCTTCCTTGTATGCCCGGTGGGGGAAGGCAGGAGGAGGTGCCCCCCCCCCTTCCTTTCTCCTAGGTGGAGGGAAGGAAGGAGGAGCTAGCCCTCCCCTCTTTCCATCCCTAGGGCCGACAGCCAAGGGAAGGGGCGCGCCAGCCCCTTCTGGGCTGGTGTGTTCCCCCCTCTTGGCCCATAAGGCCCATTAACCACCCGGGGCTTCCCGGAACTCCTTCTGGTGATTCAATGACTACCCGATACACTCTGAAACCTTTTTGGTGTCCAAATAGCATCGTAACTCCTGGATACCGGAGGAATACCTTATCAATTTTTACCTTCGGACCATTCTGGAGCTCCTCGTTATGTCTGTGATCTCATCTGGGACTCCAAACAACATTCGGTCCCCAGATCGCATAACTCATATAATACTATCGTCAACGAATGTTAAGCGTGCGGACCCTACGGGTTCGAGAATGATGTAGACATGACCGAGATGCCTCTCCAGACAATAACCAATACCGGAACCTGGATGCCCATATTGGTTCCTACATATTCTAAGAAGATCTTTATCGGTCAAACCTTATGACAACATATGTAATTCCCTTTGTCTATCGGTATGTTACTTGCTCGAGATTCGATTATCGGTATCTTCATACCTAGTTCAATCTCGTTACCGACAAGTCTCTTTACTTGTTCTATAATACATTATCTTGTAACTAACTCCTTAGTCACTTTGCTTGCAAGCTTCTTGTGATGTGTATTACCGAGAGGGCCCAGAGATACCTCTCCGATACATGGAGTGAAAAATCCCAATCTCGATTCACGCCAACTCAACAGACACCTTTGGAGATACCTGTAGAGCATCTTGATGATCACCCAGTTATGTTGTGACATTTGATAGCACACAAGGTATTCCTCCGGTATCCAGGAGTTGCATGATCTCATGGTCGATGGAACATGTATTTGACATTAAGAAAGTAGTAGCAATAAACTGAACGATCATATGCTAAACTAAAGGATGGGTCTTTTCCATCACATCATTCTCCTAATGATGTGATCCCGTTATCAAATGACAACTCATGTCTATGGTTAGGAAACCTTAACCATCTTTGATCAACGAGCTGGTCTAGTAGAGGCTCACTAGGGACACGATATTTGTTTATGTATCCATACGTGTATTTAAGTTTCCGGTCAATACAATTCTAGCATGAATAATAAACCTTGTTCAGGATTAAGGAAATATAATAATAACCATTTTATTATTGCCTCTAGGGCATATTTCCGTCAGTCTCCCACTTGCACTAGAGTCAATAATCTAGTTCACATTGTCATGTGATTAACACCCATAGTTCACATCGCCACGTGACTAACACCCAAAGAGTTTACTAGAGTCAATAATCTAGTTCACATCACCATGTGATTAACACCCAAAGATTTTACTAGAGTGTGATCATGTTTTGCGTGTGAGAGAGGTTTTAGTCAACGGGTCTGCAACATTCAGATATGTGTGTACTTTGCAAATGTCTGTGTCTACAATGCTCTGCATAGATCTGTTCTAGCTAACTGTTCCCTCGTTCAGTACGTATCCAAATTGAGACTCAGAGTCATCTGGATCAGTGTTAAAGCTTAACCGAGAAACATTTCCTTAGTCCTCCGTAACCAAGAACACTACCGGTATGGTGTATCCTGGCGTACGTACAACTGTGTATGCACGTGATCGACCAAGACACGGGTAACAACAAATATGTTCATTTACATTTTTCCTTCTGAAACACAAAACTCATGCGTATTTATATCTAGATCCAATAACTCAGAAATATGCATGATTGCGATTTTGGGGGAGAGAAAATGAAAACTGTTGACCGCATGAATTACTAAATGGCCGAATAGATCCAGAGGAAGCATAACTGACCATGCGCGTTTACATGCTATACTTGGTACAAAGTTATTTCCGGTATAGGTACCAGCATGTATGTTACTACATGTGTAGTGTCTTATCGTGATCACATGCGCGGTCGATTTATTTTGTTCTTGACGAACGAGAATCTCGACCAGAATTATCGAAGTGTCTCGTCGGCTTGTTGTTTTACATAGATTAGGTCCCATACATCGGGAGGCCCTAAATTACTTGGGCAATACTCGACATGAGGGTGGGTGGGATAAAAAATTCAACCTAGTCGAGGGAGAATCTGAGGTTCCCCCATGTTTGCAAAAGCAGGTGTCCGAGCTCGGCTTAACATCCGATGCTCCCTCCTCTTCTAGTTGATTGATTTCACGCTTGTCCCTCAAACTGGAGCCCAGATCTGAGGCTTCCTCGAATCAGATTTCGTGGGCCGAACTCATCAAAGGAGTGCGAAGCTCCAGACAGAGTTCTCGATCGCACCCCAATACCTCGAGGGGGGAGTGCAGTTTGAGATATGTCAAGCCCTCAGGCATCCCGTCAGAGGGGATTGTCGACGTGCAGGTGGCTCCGAGGGGCCAAACTCGTCAAAGGAGTGTGAAGCCATCGTTCCAAAGTGATCAAACATCGATCTCTAAATCAAAGCACCAGTGTCGGTGTCAAAACTAGAGATCTCGGGTAGGTGGCCCGTGCTGTGAGATCGGATCGATGGGTAACAGGAGACAGAAGACACAACGTTTACCCGGGTTCGGGCCCTCTTGAGAAGGTAAAACCCTACGTCCTTCTCTTGCTTATAGTTTGGGTCTATCAAAGTATAGAGTTGATATACCTAGAGACCGTAAGTTGTGGACTAAACCCTCAGGCTAATGATGATGATGAATAATGCATGCCCTCCTACGGGCTAAACCCTCCAGTTTATATAGGCACCGGGGGTGTCTAGGGTTACACATGGTCGGTTGCCTCCTAAGCATACATAGCGGTAGCCGAAGTAATACTTGGAGTACACAACAAGTCTTCGACAAAGTCCCCCTTGATTACACCAAAGTGCCAAGCTACCGGAGTCCTTCCTTTATGAGAACGGTGGGTCATAAGCTTGGCCCATGGACTATGGGTCAACTAAGTTGATACCCCCTAGTCCAGGACACCATCACAAGGCTCTAAGGATCTTCTTGATGATGAACTTGTTGGTCATGTCTTGACTTCCTAACCCAGCAATCTCATTTGTGATGAGAGCAAGCCTAGAGTACATTTTGGCGACTCCTTCACCATCCTTCATATTGAACTTGTCAAGTTAACTTTGAAGCACATCCAACTTGGATTCCTTAGTGGACTCAGTACCCTCGTGTATATCAACAAAAGTATCCCAAATTTCCTTTGCATTCTCGAGGTGGCTAATCTTGTTGAACTCCTTAGGGCACAAACCGTTGAAGAGAATGTCACATGCTTGAGTGTTGTATTGTAACATCTTCAATTCTTCTGCGATTGCTTCACAATCTGGTTCTTTACCATCCTGAAAGAATTCACATTGCAAGCCAACACAAACAACAGCCCAAAAGCAGGTTTATGACTAAGAATATGCATTTTTCATCTTATGTTTTCAACTAGCAAAGTTTGTACCATCGAAATATGGACCTTGCGGTGATAGTTGCCCTTACTAGATGACATACTCTCCTAGGTTGTGAAACCAATGCAATGGAGACCAAAGCTCTGATACCACTTGTAAGATCAAAGTATGTCTAGAGGTGGGGGTGATTAGACTACTTGACCAAATAAAAATGATCATTTTCCCAATTTTAGTTGTAGGCAAGTTTTAGCAATTCTACCAATTCAAGTACACCATACACATGCAAGTCTAAGAGTTGAGCAGCGGAAAGTGAAGACTTTGCATGTGAACGTAAAAGGAGGGATCCGATGTTTACTGCGCAACTTTATTCTTGTAGACACGTGTTGGACCTCCAAGCGCAGAGTTTTGTAGGACAGTAGCAATTTTCCCTCAAGTGGATGACCTAAGGTTTATCAATCCGTGGGAGGCGTAGGATGAAGATAGTCTCTCTCAAACGACCCTGCAACCAAATAATAAAAAGTCTCTTGTGTCTCCAACACACCAAATACAATGGTAATTTGTATAGGTGCACTAGTTCGACGAAGAGATGGTGATAGAAGTGTAATATGGATAGTAGATATTGATTTTTGTAATAAGAACAATAAAAAATAGCAAGGTAGTAATTGATAAAATGGAGCACAAACGGTATTGCAATGCTTGACAATGAGGCATAGGATCTGTACTTTCACTAGTGAAATCTCTCAACAATGCTAATATAATTGGATCATATAACCATCCCTCAACGTGCGATGAAGAATCACTCCAAAGTTCCTATCTAGCAGAGAACATAAGAAGAAATCATTTGTAGGGTATGAAACCACCTCGAAGCTATTCTTTCCGATCAATCTATCCAAGAGTTCGTACTAAAATAACACCAAATAATTTCAGATTTATAATACTCAATCCAACACAAAAAACCTCAAAGTGTGCCCCAAGATTTCTACCAGAGAAACAAAGACAAGAACATGCATCAACCCCTATGCATAGATTACCCCAATGTCACCTCGGGAATCCGCGAGTTGAGTGCCAAAACATATATCAAGTGAATCAATATGATACCCCATTGTCACCACGAGTATTCATAGCAAGACATACATCAAGTGTTCTCAAATCCATAAAAGTATTCAATCCGATAAAATGAAATCTCAAAGGGAAAACTCAATTCACAACAAGATAGAGAGGGGAAAACACCATATGATCTGACTATATTAACAAAGCCCACGATACATCAAGATCGTGACATCTCAAGAACACGAGAGAGAGAGAGAGATTAAACACATAGCTACTAGTACAAACCCTCAGCTCCGAGGGTGGACTACTCCCTCCTCATCGTGGTGGCCGCCAGGATGATGTAGATGGCCGCCGGTGATGATTCCCCCCTCTAACAGGGTGCCGGAACGCGGTCTAGATTGGTTTCTCATGGCTACAGAGCCTTGCGGCGGTAGAACTTCTGACCTCGGGTTCTCCCCAAGGGTTTTTGGAATATTTGGGAATTTATAGGGCAAAGAGGCGGTGCGTGAGGCCACCGAGGTGGGCACAACCCACCTGGGCACGCCTGGGGGCCCAGGCACGCCCTGGTGGGTTGTGCCCCCCTCGGGGCACCCCCAGGTGCTTCTCTGGCCCACTGGATGTCTTCTAGTCCAAAAAAATCCACAAAAAGTTTCACGGTGTTTGGACTCCGTTTGATATTGATTTTCTGCGATGTAAAAAACAAGCAAAAAACAACAACTGGCACTGGGCACTGGATCAATAGGGTAGTCCCCAAAAATGATATAAAGTTGCTATAAAATGATTGTAAAACATCCAAGAATGATAATATAACAGCATGAATACTTCATAAATTATAGATACGTTGGAGACGTATCAGGATCGGAGAAATAAAACGCAATGAAGACACCATGATTTTTGCTGTGGTTCCGATAGATGGTGCTATCATACATCCACGTTGAGGGAGACTTCAACCTATCGGGGGGTAACGGTTGCGCGAGTCCACAGAGGGCTCCATCCATGAAGTGTCCACAAAGAAGCAACCTTGTCTATCCCATCATGTCTTACGCCCACGAAGGACTAGCCTCACTTGGGTAGATCTTCATGAAGTAGGCGATCTCCTTGCCATCACAAACTCCTCAGTTCAACTCCACAATCTCTTGGAGGCTCCCAAGTGACACCTAACCAATCTAGGAGACACCACTCTCCAAAAGGTAATAGATGGTGTTATTGATGATGAAGTCCTTGCTCTTGTGCTTCAAATGATGGTCTCCCCGACACTCAATCACTCTTAAACAGATTTGGCTTTGGTAGGAGAGGGGATTGAATGGAAAGAAACTTGGGAAAGGCTAGAAATCAAAGTTCAAATGGTAGGATTGGAATATCTTGATCTCAACACATGAGTAGGTGGTTCTCTCTCAGAAAATGAGAGTGGAAGTAGTGTTTCGTTCTGATGGCTCTCTTAGAGAGTAAGTGGGGGTTGAGGGGTATATATAGCCTTCACCCAAAAATCCAACTATTACAAGCCTTTGACCCAACTCGATGACACCAGTCCAAAATCTCAATGAGAATAGCTAGTGCAAAATATTTGAATGTGGGAAGTCTCGGTGAGACCGAAGTAGTATATCTCAGAGCGACCGAAGTGCAATGGCTAGGGCAAGACCTCGTTTAGGTAGTTTCGATCATTTCATTTCGGTAATTCCGAAATGAAGCAACTTCATCATAGAAACTTGGCCACACCATCTCGGTGAGACCGAGATCCATATCAGTGGAACTGAAATGCTAGGTTTTGGCTTAGGCAGTGTGTGTGATCGATGAGTCCGGGATAGGAAATTTTGGTGGGACCGAGATGATACTTTAGGGTTTTGGACAAATATGATGTGGAGAAGTGTTTAAGGATCTTTGGAGCAATATCACTAAGCACTTGAGCAATTGAGTCATGATCAAAACCTCATCCCCTAGATAGTATTGGCTTTCCTATGGACTCAATGTGATCTTGGATCACTTAACCAAAAATGAAGAGTTTTGTAGCTTTTCCAATTCTTGTCCTTAGCATTTTGAGGGGTTCACAATTACTAGTCCTTGCCATGCCACTCATTGATCTTCTCTAAAATCTATTATCAATGAGCATTAGATGAATGGCTTATATGGTGTTATTAATTATCAAAACCACCCGGGGATTAGTTGCACTTTCACATATGGCATTGCACAAAAATCTATGGAAGGACATAGTTTCATCGTTTTTATTGGAATATAAGAGCAATTTCTATTAATTTTAATCAAGAAAAGCATCAGATAAAACACGGCAAACATACTAGACTTGGTAATTGGACCATAAGTAGTGCGTATAAACTGGGCATGCAAATTGGATAAGGAAAATATAGCACGTCCATCTCTATTGCCATTAGTAAGACACTAAAAGCGACCCCTGGCAATAGGGATACGAATACGTATGAAACATATGATGAAGAAGTGTCATTGCACAACCACGTGAACACCCCACAAAGGACGTTACCATCCCTCTCCCATGGATGCTCTCGAGGGAGACGGTTCCAGAGGTCTGCTCTTTCTCATTGTGCATGTCGAGAAGCGGGATGTGAATGATCTAGAGGCAGTGCAAGCTCTAGAATGTAACATGCAATTATGTGTGGTTTGTATTTGTCTAGGACCCTAACGATCCTAATATAGAATTTAAACGATGATCACTAAGTTTCCTCCATACCAACTTTTATCATGCTAAAAAGGATAAACGTCCATAGGTCCTAGTATGGCTCGACTCGTTCACAAAACATGACACACATGTTTGCATGAGGCAAGACCAGCGTCAGAGGTGGAGCGTGTGTATGTGCCCCCTTCTCAAGTTTCTAGTGATGTATAGAAGATGAAACCTTATATATTGATCTAACTCACCCTCCACTAAGGGTGTGGGACTAAATTTTCACACCTCATGTCACCCATGAATGGGCCAATTGGGTCTCTATGATTTATTTTAGAAATTATATGATTTATGGGCCTAGCCCATATACCCAGGATTTGCTATTAATGCAATTTATGTTTAGCTTTTGAAAATGGACATGGTAACAATGGTAAGGTTTTATTTCCGAAGAAAAAGGAAAGCGATTAATTTGATTTTGTTTTTAGCAAGAAACAGAAACCGCTTGAGCTGTCAATGGATCGATAAAGAGCACAACTGGCCGTGCACTGTTTATATGCTATACTTGGAACCAAGTTATTGTCGAGTCATATGGTACCAGAAACATCGTCGGTGTATTGTAGTCTACATACAACTGTGTCTGCACGGGGTCGGTATAGGTACCAGCTACTAATTTGGGTCTTTTTTATTTTTTTATGAAACACACAAACAAACTCATGTGTATTTCACAGACACAATAAACGAGAAGCATTTTGTGCTTTTAGGGGAGAAAATGAAAACAGAAACCGCTTAACCGACTGATTTTCTAGAGTGTCTGAACTAATAGATCTAGAGGGAAACACAACTGGACGTACAAAGTTTACATGCTACACTTGTGTGGAAGTTATTTTTCAGTCAAATGGTATCGGAGAACACCGCCGGTATGGTATACCCTGGTGTACGATACAACTGTGTATTGACCAGGACACGAGTAACAACTAATATCTTCATTTTTCACTCACATTTTTTCTTCTGAAACACGCAAACTCACGCGTATTTCTATCTGTTCCAAGAACCGAGAAATATGAATGCGCTTTTGGGGGAGAAAAATGAAAACCATTGACCGCGTGAATTACTAAATGACCGAATAGATCCAGAGGAAGCATAACAACGCGCGTTTACATGCTATACTTGGAACAAAGTTATTTCGGTATAGGTACCAGCCCGTATGTTACTACATGTGTAGTGTTTTATCATGATCACACACGCGGTACACGGCAAATAGCCGGCACACGAGTCTCGCCACCCTGTCGCGCCTCTGCTCGCCCCATGGGCCCATCCACAGCTTTTGACCACGCGGCGACAGCGGCCGGCCTCTCTCCCCCAGTCCTCCTCACCCTCCCACGGGCCTTTAAATACCCCCAACAACCTGCCCGATCGCAAGCGCACACAAATGCAAAACCAAGCGCAAAGAAAACCCCTACTCCCCTAGCTAGCCATGGAAAGCGTCGAGCACCACGACGAAGCCGCCACCGGCCTCTCCCTTTCCCCTCCCCCTACGTCGGCGCCGCTCTCCCCACCGATATCCCCCAACTCCGCGGCGGTGGCGGCGCTGGCGAACGCGCGCTGGGTCCCTACCAGGGAGCAGATCGCGGTGTTGGAGGGGCTGTACCGCCAGGGGATGCGCACCCCCACCGCCGAGGAGATACATCAGGTGACCGCGAGGCTGCAGGAGCACGGCCCCATCGAGGGCAAGAACGTCTTCTATTGGTTCCAAAACGGGCTGCGCCAGAAGCAGAAGCAGCAGCAGCAGCAGAGATCTGACTACTTCGCCAGGCAGATCCACCGTCCCCAGCCGCTGCCCACGCTCCGCAGGACCCCCGGCAACTCCTTCTCCCCGGTCCAGCTGCAGGCGCCGCCAGCGCCGAACACTCCTGCATGCAACAGAGAAGGTACGTCCGCGCATAAACCCTCTCCATTTATGCGCTCAGCACGCCATTTAATTAAATCCGCTTTTGGCAATTGGCATGCACGTCTTGATTGATTAGCTCCCGAATGCGTCTGTGCGTTTCTTGGCTGGCTTTACGATTGGGGTTTCGTTGGAAAGGGTATGCATCTACGACTTTCCATTTGCAACCCCCGCGGCTTTCATGCGTCCGCACGGTAGTTGTACCATGTGTGGTGTGTTTTGCGCTGTTCCTCTTGCTCACGATGTGCGCGCATGCACATGTAAGAAGAAAAAAAGAAACATCTGAAAAGAAAAATTTACACGTATCTTAATACAAGATCTCACGAATATAACATCGACTGAGACTTGGATTTAGCAAAACTGTTTTCTCCTGATGATACCAAAGCAGTTGGCCGCCAGTAGCGAGCGAGAGAGTTTAGGAGTTTCCGGCCACTGAACTCACCTGAACTGTCTTGTTCCTAACTACTCTGAAGTGGTCAGACCTCCAAAAAATGCCTCGGGCTGCCATCCCATAATGTAGGAAGACGAAAGCAATTTTGTGGGCCCCAAAATGGCATGATGCGTGTCAGCCGATCCAGCAACGAGTAGTGTGTATTTACCATTTTTTCAACTTGATTAAAATGAATTGAATTAATTTATATTCCTTCTGATTCGCCCATTTCATTGTGTTTCATCGATGCCAACTTTGTTCGTTATCAACAGAAATCGAGGAGGTGTTGGATATGGCTATGTTTGCATTGAGCGTAATTCTATGTGATTCTGCTTCTGTTATTTTGCCTAACCTTGAGCAAACTACCGGAAAGCACACAAAGGATACCCTTAATCCAAAATATGCCCTAAAGTTATGGTTGTACTAATGTGTTTTCCATTGGATCCATGTTTCTTTTTCTTGCAGGGATGTACATGCAGCAGCCATGTTACATGACAGGGCAAGCGGCACAAGCCTCGGTGAATGCAGCCTACTACTCGCAGATGCAGCCATCGCTAATGCACTCAAATTTAGAGACGATGGCGCATGGCAACATCCAGGCACAGGCACAAGCCGCCATGTACTTCCAGACAACAGCTTCAAACAACTCCAACACTCAACAACCGCGTGCGGTCCAGTTTCCTTCGACCAACAACAGCTACGGGGCTCCTGAGGCCTACTCCCGTCGTCCCGTGCTTCTGAATCTGTTCCCACAATACCCCACCTTCGCAAATCGCGAGAGGACCCTCCACACTGAGAGCGCCGGCTCCCCAAGGCCATCCACCTCAAGGTCGTTCTCTTTAGAGGCTGAGAGCTCGGAGGTCCCCAGCGGAGATGGCTCGAGATCGTTCTATGACTTCTTTGGTGAAGGCCACTGAACAAGCCACATGAATGTTGATATGCTCAACAAGAACCTTGTCCAAATCATCTAGGGTATCTCTCGATCTCATGACCATGCGATTGGGTGGATGTACCAATTGCCCTTTTGGGGATATTTATTAGCATTGTTGGTTTAATTCATCAACTAGGCAGAAAATGTATTTCTTCACAAACTTGAGGCGGTTATCAGAAACATGTTGTTAAATTTGATTGAATTAATCTAGTTGATTTTTTCATTGCAAGGTGCATGTTTCATTTTAGTTTTAACCTAGAGATGGGCGTGAAACAGTTACCAAGGTTCCCAAAAGATTTTGGGTATCACCCCTTTTTATTGGAATATCTGGTTTTTTGTTTTCTTTAATTGTCCTATTTGAAATGGATGTAATGTTTGTGTGGCTATCGATAGTGTGTTCTCACTTGAGCTAAAAATACCCATGGGCACACACAAATTATAACCGACCCAAACAAACACTTAGAGTAACATAGGGTAGTATATCATTTTCTTTTCTTTTGAGAAAAAGAGGAGTACTGCCTTTTTAGCTGAAAAGAGGAGTATCATCGAATTAGTTGTTCAAGTTCACGAAGTGTGGAACACACAAATATATCTAATGTAAACTTTGTAGACTAAACAAGTATTGAGCTCAAGCCCGCGCTCAGTTTGTGCCTAATATGCCAAAGGTTTTAGGTTGTCAATAATATAAGACCAGTGACGGTTCCTTATAGAGATGAAAACAGAGCAAAAACTTGTCGTCCTTTCAAAAAATATGTGGAAATGTAGATAAGTTATGAAAACAGAACAAAATTTTATGGAATGGAAGTGGAAAATTTATCATGGAAATGGAAATAGAAACGAAACAACATTTTCTGGTGGAATGCTAGCAGGAACGAAATTTCCATATATGTACATGAAGATTTTTTTTTGTATAGCCCACTCCACCCCCAATCTATAAAAACTTTTGGCTCAACTCAATCATGTCACCAAGTAAGATAATCCTTTTCCTACTCGCATAATATTTATGGTAAATATACCTTACGTTGCAAAATTTCGAAACTTATGCACAATACTATGCATTAATAAATATCAATGATAATATCTCTAGTTAAATTAGCAATTGAATTTCCTGGTTTGGTTGTATTTTTCTTGATGGTTTAGGAAGTTTCGAGTTCCTGTTAACTTTCACTTTGTCTTTTAGTTTGTCCTATATTGGTATTGTATTCTTTTTTCAAGTATCCTCTTCCATACTCATTTCTGAGATTTCTGATTCATTTTTATTTCTGCTAAAAAATATGTAAAAAGATATGGAATACTCATTTTCAACCGTTTTTGTTCCATTCTCATCCCTAATTTCAGAGAGCTCTTACCAAAAAGACTCCTAGTGTTGTAGATGGAGCATATAACAACATAGGCCTCTTGAAGAGGAGTCTTCCATGCGAGTATGTAATGATGAAATACACCTATGGTGTGGTAACAATGGTTTCAGCAGACTACAATGACAACATTAGGGACCGCTTACCGCTTGTGCATAAATCGGTAACTGCTAACATTTTTCACGCTCTATATAGCTTGGCATCTCTCTTAGCGTATTTTTGCAAAAAACTTATATTTAACCTTTATAGTGCTCTAACTTTTAGATGTACAATCTAGTTGTCCTTGGATTGAGTATAATTTTTGCATGCTTCTCGGTAGGTATGCTCACCTTGAGCTAAACCATGGGGAAGCACACACCAAATACCCCCAACCAAACATAGCCTAAAGGTGTGTTAACACTAAGATGTTTTACATTGGATCCATGTTCCTTTTTCTTGGAGTGATTTAGAGGCACCAGCCATGCTACATGCATAGGCCGCGGCGAATGCAACCTACTAGAAGAGACACAACCAATGGTGATGTCTCACCACAACCACTAGCATCCACATACTTGACTACACCTCCGTTCAACGTAAGCACTCAACAACCATGCCCTATCCATTCCCCTCCTGCCATCGTTAGATACGGGGTGCCTAATGCTTGCTCCTACTGACCTTGACCCTAAATATGTCCCCACAACACCCTACCTTGGCGCAACGCAAGAATACGCGCCACGTCGATCAAGAGCACTAGTTCAAGGTTGTCGTCCACCTAGTGGTTGTTCCCTTTGGAGTAGGAGATCGAGCTCAAATAATCCTAATGGCTATGCCCCACTACGTACTATTTTTTACTTCTTCTTCGAAGCCAACAGAAGATTATGTATGATTGCTGGTTTGATCAACTTTTCAAAATTTATCTAACCATTTAGGACATCTCCCAATCTCATGACCACGCATATTGAGTGGATGTATTTTTTGCATTATCAAAACATTTTTAGTTTGATGGTCATTTACTCATTTAATTGGAAGGCGGAACGTACCTCTTTTATCAACTTGTACCATGTATCACAAACTAGTTGTTAATTTCATTTGAGTAATCGAGTTAGAAAATAATTGCAAGGAGCATAGCTTATCTAAGATTTTGCTTGTTTCATCCTTTGATTCATTGACCTAGATTGTTCGGCTTGCGTACATATATGCGTGGAACACTGGCCAAGGTTTGCATATCACCATTTTTCATAGGAATGTATATTTTCTCCTTTTGGAATTGTTGTAATTTTTTCTGTGGCCTTCGGTACTTAGCTCTCACTTTAGAAAATTTTTGATGGCCAGAAAAGATTTAGAACCAATCCAAGCAACTCAATTGTGAAATTAAGAGTATTGCCTTTGATTTTCTTTTGAGAAATGGAGGCCTATTTCTGGACAATGGTTTAAGTTCACAAAGTGTGAAACACATAAATGTATCATGTGTAAACATTGTAGACTAGACATGTAGTGAGCTAAAGATCGCACTTTGATTGGGCCTAAAAATCTAAAGGTTTTAGGTCGTTGATAACATAAGAACACTAACACTTCCATGGTGCTCTTAGCGTTTCTACATAAACCACAAGGACACAGAACTGCCAAGGCTATTGATTTCTGGCCCCTACCTCAGACGTCGACGTCCTATCCAAGCTCACATCCACCTTTACATCGGTGTTCCATGAGGTCACATCTGCTCTGTGATACGTCTCTGTCATATCTACTTTTTCTAACGTTTTTCCTCTTGTTTTGGACTTTAATTTACATGGTTTGAATGAAATTAACCCGGACTGACAGTGTTTTCAGCAGAACTACCATGGTATTGTTTTTGTGCAGAAATAAAAGTTCTCGGAATGGAATAAAACTTTTTGGAGATTTTTTATGCAACAAAAGAAAATTACTTGAGCCAAGTACCACCGGGGGGGGCCTGGGTGAGCACAACCCACCAGGCCCCCTCCTGGCGCCTAGGTGGGTTGTGCTCACCTGGTGGCCCCACTGACCTTATCTCCAATGCTATAAAATCTTATTTTCGGAGATAAAAAATCAGGGAGAAAGAATTATCGCGTTTCATGAGACGGGGCCGCCGCCACCTCATGTTCTTCATCGGGACGCCAGATCTAGAGTCCGTTCGGGGCTCCGGAGAGGGGGGGGTCTTCGATCTTCGTCATCACCAACCCTTCTCCATCGCCAATTCCATGATGCTCCCCACCGGGAGTGAGTAATTCCTTTGTAGGCTCGCTGGTCGGTGAAAAAGTTGGATGATATTCATCATGTAATTGAGTTAGTTTTGTTAGGGCTTGATCCCTAGTATCCAACCATTATGTTCTGAGATTGATGTTGCTATGACTTTGCCATGCTTAGGGCCTCTTTGATTCACAGGATTTTGAAAATGTAGGAATAGAAAAAGTATAGGATTGCAGTGGCATGTCAACTTGAATCCTATAGCATTAGCAAAGAGTGTTTGATGCCACATGAAAAACAAAGGAATTGTAAAAAGAGGTTGGAGTGGATGTTAGATTTTCTATGGTATCCAATCCTATGAATCAAAGGGCCGACATAGGAAAAATTCCTAAGGATTTCAATCCTCCAAAAATCCTAAAGAATTCCTTTGAATCAAATGAGCCCTTAATGCTTATCACTTTGGGCCCGGGTGCCATGATTTCATATCTGAACCGTTTATGTTATCATATCTATGTTCTAGATCTGATCTTGCAAGTTATAGTCAGCTATTACGTGTTATGATCTGTAAACCCCGGAGTGACAGTATTCAGGATACTTTCCGGTGATGACCGTAGTTTGAGGAGTTCATGTATTCACTATGTGCTAATGCTTTGTTCCGGTTCTCTATTAAAAGGAGGCCTTAATATCCCTTAGTTTCCTTATGAACCCCGCTGCCACAGGAGGGTAGGACAAAAGATGTCATGCAAATTCTTTCCATAAGCATGTATGAATATTTACGGAATACATGCGTACATTGTATTTATGGACTGGAGTTAGTGCTGTATCGCCCTAGATTATGATTGCTATATGATGAATATCATCCAATGAATTCACCGATCCAATGCCTACGAATTTTTCACATATTGTTTCTACTAAGTTACTATTGTTATGACTGCTGTCACAACTGCTACAAAATTATGCTATCACTGTTACTGTTATCGTTATTGTTACACCTATCATATTACCGTGCTACTAATCATATTGTTGCAGATAATTAATCTCTAGGTGTGGTTGAATTGACAACTCAGTTGCTAATACTAGCAATATTCTTTGGCTCCTCTTGTGTCGAATTTATAAATTTGGGTTGAATACTCTACCCTCGAAAACTGTTGCGATCCTCTATACTTATGGGTTATCACTATGTTTTCCATAGGCACATATGTCTTGAACACTTTACCAAGTGCCAAAATACCTCGTTGGCGGTTCACGCTTCACATGGCATGTGCATGACTACTCACCCTTCGGCCTGGCTCTAAACATGCATGTGCATCTCAACCCTCAATGGTGCATGCTACCATGCTCCCATTGACCCAGAAGTATAGAGGATCACAACAATCTTTGAGAGTTAGTATTTCACCCAAATATATTGATTCGACACAAGGGAAGCCGGATAATATTTATAAGCCTTACCAGTTGACTTATCAATTTAACCACACCCGAGAATCACTTCCTTGCACCAATTTTTTTCCAACCGGGCATTTCCCCCTTTCCATTAATTTCTTAATGGAAATACAAAGTCTGTCACCATACCTAAAGCAGCGACTACACCATGAGTAGGAGAATAAGGTAGAGGGGAGAAAGCGAGGTGGGGCACTAGCTGGAAACCTGCCACTTGGAGCTCGCTTTGAAACTCCGGTTCCAGGGCTAAAACCAGCTAACACCAATACTACAAAATAATACAACCAAACCCACTTCATAGGAGACGGTTCTTCAGGGCAACAAAGAGAAAAACAAACCAACTACTTGGCTGATACGAAAATTTATTAGTAGCACAGTAATATCATAACAATGATAGCAATAGTAGCAGAGTAACAACAGTGGTAACAGCAGTAGCAACAACGGAAGTAGCAAACTCAAGCAAATGCAATAGTATCAAAGGGTAGGAATGCTTGCTAGAATCATAGTTTAAAAAACCGACCGGAAATCGAACCGGAAAGGTTGTCGGTTCAACTTTTTACCGATCGGACCGCCGGTTCACCGATTCGATTGTCGGCTTTTTCAAGCAATAAAATAATACATGTTGAGTAACATATGCGCTAATATAGTGTGAAACAATGGTCAAATAAAATTATTTCCATGTAGTGAACAACAAAGTGGCACATCCGAGTTGGTTATTGGGCCGTGGGCAGGCCCCGCTCACACGACATGGGATTGAATCTCACTTTCCCAATTTCTATTAAAACATTTTCCTGGTTTTTCGTGGTTCAATGGCCCGGTTTTTTCACCGGTTTTCCAGAAAACCAGCCGGTTCAACCGGTTTTCTCTAGTCTGATTGCAGAACGGTCTTATTAGCTTAGAAAGCCGCTGAGGCCGCCGATTCCCTTTTTTCCGGTTCGACCGCTGGTTCTGTCCGGTTTTTTAAACTATGGCTAGAATACAAATAGTGAAGAATATCGTTGTGGCGAATGTATGGCTGGTCTACAGTAATGGGCCGTACATTTTTACCCAAAAGGAGAAAAACACCCTTCAGTGAAAAATGAGACATGTATGTAGTACGAGAGTTGACAGTACAAACCCAGCCCACCAAGAAAGCCCAGCCGCCGGAACATAGCCGTTCGCTGTAGAAGCTACGAGACAGGGTCAAAGGCTGGTCTCGCCGGCCCGCGCCTTCCTCCTCTACAACGCCAACCGTCATACCGAACCACCCGAGCGGCTTCCAGAACCGAGCGCGCCCCTCCCCGAACATTCTCGAAAAATCGCAGCATCCCAAATAAAACCCCTCCCCATCAGTTCCATCGCGATTCCCAACTCGCAGCAAGCAATCGAATTTTTGTTTAAAAAGACCACATATGCTTATCATATTGATAGAAAGGACCACTCGCAGACCATATTGACAAAAAAGACCACATACGCCGTGGCGGCAAGTCTGGCAGCCAACACGTGGCGCCTGCCGCCACATGTGGAGGCGGCACGACCTGCCGCCATAGCCTCAGGCGGCAGCTTGGCTCCAACAGATTTCCGTCCGACGTAGCGACTCGCAACGGGATAGGAAGAGGTGGCGGGCAGCTCCTACAGCGCGACAGCCCGTGCAGCAGCACGATGCGACGGCCCCACGCGAAGCAGTCAAAAGCAACTCGGCCGCTTCCAAGTTTGTGCGCCGCTGCTTGCACCCGATCAAGTACTGCCTTACTCTTTCATTCTCGCTCCCCAAGTCTGAGGCAAATTCGGAGCATGTTGGTTCCTTCGTTGCAAAGTTTTTCCACGCACATACTAGTATTTACTGTATTTGTTTCTGCTGTAGCACGTGGCTTGATCAGGACTAGCAGTACTAGTAGTAAGTAAATAATAAAACAGGTCAAAACTTGGATAGGAAAATAGGAATTAGCGCCACTGTACTACAGCAGCAAAAAGGAGCTGCCGCCATAGGGATAGACAACGGGACCCGCCACCTCTTCCCGTTCCGTCGCCAGTAGCTGCATGGGCCGAAAACCTGTTGCAGCTGAGCTGCCGCCTGAGGTTGTGGCGGCAGGTCTGGCCGCCGCTGGCCGTGGCGGCAGGTGCCACGTGTCGCTGCCGGACTTGTCGCCACGGTGTACATGGTCTTTTTTGTCAATACAGTTTGGAGATGGTCTTTTATGTCAATACAAAAGCGTGTGTGGTTCTTTGTGACAAAAAATCCAAGCAATCAATCAAGCGATTTCTCTCAGATCTCGATTTCTCAGCTCCGATTTCGTGTTCGGGTTCCCGTTTTTCCCCCGTTCGAGAGCTTAAGGAGGAGGAGAGGAGAGGGCGAAGAAGGGAGGAGAGGGCCCGGCGATCGGCATCGACCTGGGCACCACCTACTCGTGCGTGGGCGTGTGGCAGCACGACCGGGTGGAGATCATCGCCAATGACCAGGGCAACCGCACCACGCCCTCCTACGTCGGCTTCACCGACACCGAGCGCCTCATCGGCGACGCCGCCAAGAACCAGGTCGCCATGAACCCCACCAACACCGTCTTCGGTACGTCCCCCTGCACCGCGCCTCTTCTAGGTTCTAGCTTACATACATCATCTCGTGTTCGTGCGCTCGGTTATGATTATGTCCGCGTATGCGTTTTTTATGTGATTTTGCTTTGATCCAATTCCTCGTTGGACGCTAGTAAATCAATTTGTTTGCTGGGCTTAACGAGTAGCAGAGATTGCTGGCATTGTCATATTCTGCATTGCCCTGTATTTGAGGAACTGACGAAAATATATGCAGTAATCTGGTCATAGTTAAAAGTCCCCTTAGTTCCAGTAAGATTATGTTAAAAACTTTGCTGATTAAGATTTCTATATGTTGAAACCTGTTCATGTGAAGATAACTTGTTGGTTTGGCTGTTTCTGTTGAACTGTTTTCCAGCAAGATTTTTTTAAATTTCAGTTTCCTGTTTGGAACTTGTCATAGCTCTACTGTTGCTCTGCTTATTTGCTTTCTGTACCCCAAATAAGTTTGATTAACTTGAGCGCAAATCAAACAGTTTGACTCACAGTATTGTTATATCTCTACCGCAGATGCCAAGCGGTTGATCGGCAGGCGGTTCTCGGACCCGTCCGTGCAGAGCGACATGAAGCTGTGGCCATTCAAGGTCATCCCGGGCCCTGCTGACAAGCCCATGATCGTCGTCCAGTACAAGGGCGAGGAGAAGCAGTTCGCGGCCGAGGAGATCTCCTCGATGGTGCTCATCAAGATGAAGGAGATCGGCGAGGCCTACCTCGGCACCACCATCAAGAACGCCGTCGTCACGGTGCCGGCCTACTTCAACGACTCGCAGCGGCAGGCCACCAAGGACGCCGGGGTCATCGCCGGCCTCAACGTGATGCGCATCATCAACGAGCCCACTGCCGCCGCCATCGCCTACGGCCTGGACAAGAAGGCCAGCAGCTCCGGCGAGAAGAACGTGCTCATCTTCGACCTCGGCGGCGGCACCTTCGACGTGTCGCTGCTCACCATCGAGGAGGGCATCTTCGAGGTGAAGGCCACCGCCGGCGACACCCACCTGGGCGGTGAGGACTTCGACAACCGCATGGTGAACCACTTCGTCCAGGAGTTCAAGCGCAAGCACAAGAAGGACATGAGCGGCAACCCTCGCGCGCTGCGCCGGCTGCGCACGGCCTGCGAGCGCGCCAAGCGCACCCTGTCGTCCACCGCCCAGACCACCATCGAGATCGACTCCCTGTACGAGGGCGTGGACTTCTACTCGACCATCACCAGGGCCCGGTTCGAGGAGCTCAACATGGACCTGTTCCGCAAGTGCATGGAGCCCGTGGAGAAGTGCCTGCGCGACGCCAAGATGGACAAGAGCGCCGTGCACGACGTCGTGCTCGTCGGCGGCTCCACCCGCATCCCCAAGGTGCAGCAGCTGCTGCAGGACTTGTTCAACGGCAAGGAGCGGTGCAAGAGCATCAACCCGGACGAGGCCGTGGCGTACGGCGGCGCCGTGCAGGCCGCCATCCTCAGCGGCGAGGGCAACGAGAAGGTGCAGGACCTGCTCCTGCTGGACGTCACGCCGCTGTCCCTCGGCCTGGAGACCGCCGGCGGCGTGATGACGACGCTCATCCCGCGGAACACCACCATCCCGACCAAGAAGGAGCAGGTCTTCTCCACCTACTCGGACAACCAGCCGGGCGTGCTGATCCAGGTGTTCGAGGGCGAGCGCGCGCGGACCAAGGACAACAACCTGCTGGGCAAGTTCGAGCTGTCCGGCATCCCCCCGGCGCCCCGCGGCGTGCCCCAGATCACCGTCTGCTTCGACATCGACGCCAACGGCATCCTCAACGTCTCCGCTGAGGACAAGACGGCCGGCGTGAAGAACAGGATCACCATCACCAACGACAAGGGGCGGCTGAGCAAGGAGGACATCGAGAAGATGGTGCAGGAGGCGGAGCGGTACAAGGCCGAGGACGAGGAGCTGAAGAAGAAGGTGGAGGCCAAGAACGCGCTGGAGAACTACGCCTACAACATGAGGAACACCGTCAGGGACGACAAGATCGCGTCCAAGCTCCCCGCCGACGACAAGAAGAGGATCGAGGAGGCGATCGACGGCGCCATCGGCTGGCTCGACGCCAACCAGCTGGCGGAGGCGGACGAGTTGGAGGACAAGATGAAGGAGCTGGAGGGCGTCTGCAACCCCATCATCGCCAAGATGTACCAGGGCGCTGGCCCGGACATGGGCGGCATGGATGAGGATGCGCCGGCCGGCGGAAGCGGTGCGGGGCCCAAGATCGAGGAGGTCGATTAAGCTGGTGGCGATGGTGATTTTGGCAGCGGGAGTCTGAAGTCTGATGGATTGTGCCATCGTTTGCAGTCTCTGAATTCCCGACGCAGGTTTTTAGGTGTGGTTGATGCTCTTGGATGGATGTCAGTGTTGATGTAAATCCTGAAGTTTCGATCGATTTAAGTAGCCGGCGTTGTACCGGTGTTTGCTTGGATCATGTTATCTTTCTTTCTTTTATTTTTGCGAAATGAGTCACCGGCCGGCGGAAACGTAACACCAACTGCAGATGTGTGCAATCGCAAGCATTATCCTGTAAGTCTGGTCAAAGTGCCATGTGTTTGAAGCACTGGTTTTAGCAAATGTAAGTCTGGTCAAAGTGTCAAACCAATTTAGTTCCAGTAAGATCCTACTGAAAACTTTGCTGATTGAGATTTCTGTGGAAGTTTTACTGCTCATAACGTGTCGGGCGGTAGATCAGTAGATGGACACACACAAAAAAAAAAAGAGATTAGTAGATAGTGTTAAACCTTGGCTAGTTTGTTGATTAAAGCCGGAAGAATTGACAAGTGTGGCATAAAGAGATTAGTTTTTTTTTTATTAAAGAAGGGCTTTACCCCCCCAAGCATCCGTCCCTAGACAAACTATGAAAGAGTTTCAAGACAAACTATAAAAGAGTTTCAGCAAAAGAAACGAAATACCACGTGTAGGAAGGGGCATCTAGCGCCATCGCGCTCGAGAATAGTCTGCATTACGAACAGCTAAACTCTGCAGATCCTATCAATCTCCAAAAGACAAACTACCAGAGCAAGAAAGCAAAGGTAAGGGACAGCAGCTTGAGCAGGTAGCAGGGGCCTTTTTCACCCTTCCAGCGCATAAAGAGATTAGTAGATGGTGTGATGTGTTAAACCTTGGCTAGTTCAGTGTTTAAAGCCGGAAGAATTGACAAGTCCTATCCTGACTTTTTAAGAGGGCAGTATAACTTGCATTTTTTTTATTTTTTTTTGCAAAATAGCATAACTTGCAATTACAACATTCACCAAAAATCCTATCCTGACTCAACTTAAGCATGTTAATTACCCACTATCTTATTGTTATAGTCAATAAACATTCTAGTACAATATTAAAGCGGGATTGTGTAAATTATGTTCTACATATAAGTCGGATTGACAACATTGGACATTCTGATGAAACTTCATATGTGAGGGCAAACAGTTACCCAAATCCAACAGCAAATCATTAAGGTAGCAAAGCAGAGTACTAACACCAGAGGCAAGTATCAAGGCACTAGTAACATTATATAATATAAACTGTTAGATAGGTTGAAGGATTTATTTGCTCGTGGATTTGCTATCCTACATTAACCATTTTACATACTGAAATACAAGTGATACATGGAAAATTGAAACCAGTTGCATAATTCAAAGAAGTTATAAATAGCAGAGGTAATCAGCATTTACATGATTATGAGCGCAAATTGTTGAACAAAACGGTACATCACAACATAACATTATTCAAACATACGAAATATTCCGAAGAGAAAAATAGACTGACGACTACAATAAATCCTGAATCCCAAATCCCCGGGACGTCCATGAAAACATCTCACCGAAAAAGTTCTGTGTTTGATGCATCTTCAAGTCATGAGTGCTGGTAGTTGCATATGCTCCATTTCTAAAACTGGTTGCTTGTATATGTGGCCCAAACAAAAATGAATATTATGGGCCAAAATTCCATCAACATGCTGAAAAGGATTCTCGTTGTCACCATTACCAGTGTACGAGTTAGCCCAATTCGGGTACATAATGGTTGTGCCAGAAGAGCCCACTTTAACCAAAGGTCCATTTGTTTGCATATAACAGCAAGAGGGCTAATGACGCAGATAGCAATGGCGGACTTGTGAGCAACCCGTGCTAGCACCATGTACAAACCTAATGCAAAAGTTGCTAGGAAGCATGTGCCCGATGTTGACCCAAAATACAAGGCTGCGATCAAGTAAATTCTACGAGTCTGTGGGTTTAAAATAGAGTATCCAGAATACATGAGACCTATCATAGCCATCACAGACAAGACGAAGGAGAATGTGCTGGCTATTATGAATGCATCAAATGCATACCTCCCGGCAAGTGTTGGTGTTCCTCCATTAATATGTTCATCAGCTCTGTAACCTCCAGGAAGGGCAAAAGTAACAGTAAACGTCGCAGTTGCAACTAGAGCCACACCAATACATAGTGTTTGTGTTGGTTCTTTCAACTTTTCTAATTGTTCCGTTTCATCATATTTTAACTGACGAGTGTAGTTTTCTTCAAAGTGATCACGACGACTGCCACCACTCCTAGCATTAACAACTGTCAGTGCAAAGTGTATCTTCGCTTCACTGTTCTGAAAAAATGAAAAAGAAAAGAAGGTGAAGCCAAACCACACAAATCTCCATTATTTGCTTTCATATCAAACGTGGTGCTTAAAAGTACAATTTAGTACATTACCTGTTCATCAAAAAATCCTGGGGGAACCCCATATGGTGATATATCTAGAGGAGTTTGCCCCATATTATTTGATAAATTCAAATGTGTTTGTCGATTCCCTAACAAAGCACAAAACATTCGAAGACTCCGTGCCTGGATAGCTAGGTGTAGTGCAGTGTTCCCATCATTGTCTTGGATATTAAGAATCCATAAGAGTGATCGATTTCTGCAAGCAGAACTGACTATTCTAACTTTCCTTTTCTCAGCAGCTACATGAAGGAATGTCCTTCCCATACTGTCCTGCAAACCAGCACTGCTCGGAGACTTGTTAAGGAACATAGTTACTGTCCCACTTTCACCAACAGAGGCAGCAACGTGTATTGGAAATAATCCGTTGCAATCTGACTGATACAATGCAGCTGAGTTCGCTTCCAATACTTGCCAACATATACTTCCTCGCTGACTTTGCTGTGCCAGAGCTGCAGCAAAATGGAGAGGCGTACTCCCGTTTTCATCCCTTTGTATAGTGAGATCACTGTTCCATTCCAAGAGCTTTTTTGTAAGCTCTGCAAACAGGTATTTCTATTAAGTTCATCAAGGGGAGAAGACCAGCTACTATGGAAATGACACACTCAATTATAATTGGCAAGCAAAATACAAATATCAAAAGTCTCAATAGTCTTTCAGAAGGCAATTTCATTGTGTGTATATCGTATCTTGTGCGCGATCCATGGGTACTTAAATTATAGTTTATACTACTATCACTACTCAACTACTCAACTAATTACATGTGTCCGCAGTTAATGTAAATCTACTCATAAATTCATATACTCATAAACTCATAAATCCGTACTATCACTACTCAACTACATGTGTCCGTACTTCCTTGTAAATCTACTCATAAACTCATATACTAATTACATGTGTCTGTAAAACTTACAGGTGTCCGTATTTCTGTTTAGTAGTTTATACTACAGAGTATATCCTAATTTATTTGTGGGAATGAAACAATACTACTATCATTACTCAACTACTCAACTAATTACATGTGTTCGTACTTCCTGTAAATCTCCTTCTGCTAACTGCACTAGCCAAAGTACTAAATTATAGTTTCACCTTTTCTGCAAACTGGTGCTGGTTTATCTGAGGAGTTAAATATAAGTCATGAGAAATGGATTGTATTATTTGAAAGGGAGGATTATAGAATACATTGGGAGCGGAACTATATTTGCAGCACAGGCTGCCTAGCAGAGGAACTTGAACTTACACTTGGGTAACTACATACTGCATTGTTCAGTAATTCTTACAAGGCCAGACTACTTCCCAACTAGCACAGCATACAAAAACATCGAGTAATAAGCCATTTACTCTTATCTACTATGAAGTTTGAGGCCCCTATCATCGTTCGTGAATTTTATTCATTAATTGAGAATTACTCGCTGTTTCTCATGAAGAAATGATGTGCTGTACTCTTTCAGAGAGAATGTTATAAAAAAAGTTATGGCTAGGTGGAATGCACTAGTGAAAGTTTTCAAGTCATATAATGGTATAGAATACTTAAAGACCATTTTGAGCAGCATTTGTTATCTCAGGGGATTGTAGATCAAACTTTCCCATACACACTGGAACAGAACTGGTTAGCTGAAACTAAAAGGCATATGCTAGATGTTGCTCAATGCTTGATGCTTCAGATAAATTTAAAGAAATTTTACTGGGAAAAACTACACATGTACAAATCCAACTAGGAGGTATAAGATGCGAAACCATGCTGAAAAACATGGAAAATATGTGCAGAAAATTGTAGCTTAATCTAGATTTATTACATGGGACGGAATGATGTCTGGTACCTGTGCCTCGGAGAACCGCAGCATGCAGCGCATTCTGTCCATTTTTCCCAGAGTAGGAAAGTTTCATGTGACTCGCATTATAAAGTGTCTCGACAATGATGTCCTCTTCCAGCAAGATGGCCAGGTACAGAGGTGAAGTGCCGTCTTTCGGAAAACTGGCCAACTCCGAGTTTTCCTCCATTAGCAGCTTGACTATGTCATTATTTCCAATACGGACTGCTTGATGCAATGCTGTCTCCTTAAGGCTGTTTTCAATTTCTAGGAGTTCCTTCACTCTGTTAACACCTGTATTCTCGCCTCTGGCCAGAGTGATGAGATGACGGACCATTCGGGACATCCCGGCCCGTGCAGCGCAGTGCAGGGGCGTGTCACCATTCTTGTTACGCACAAACAGGAGATGGCTTGCCTTACTATGGATGATGTCAGCACTCCTCAAGAATCCATCACTCTCGCCATATGTGGCCACCACATGGAGTGCAGTGCCCCCTTCAATGGTGACCCCGTCCAGAAGTGACACGGTAGAACCTGAAGGCAGGTTCAGAAGTGCTTCAACATCATCAGAAGCTTTCTGCATCGATGCGCCTTTGTCGCCGCAGCTGTGGGAGCCATATGCCGTGAGAAGGTCATGAAATTTTGTACTAGAATTCATGGAAGGATGCGGCTGACCGTGTCCCCTGTTGAGAAGAAATTCCAAGTCTTGCCAGGCGCCAGAGCAAGCCGATGATAGCAGAAGGGGGCTCATGACCTCTGGGAGAGACTTCACCGTGGAAGCCTGGATGCTTGGGGCCATCACAACCAGCATTGTCTTCGAATCCTCCGTGCTCAGCAGATCCTTCAACTGCTGACAGTTGCCACGGCCTGCGGCCACCGTCAGTTTGGCATCCACCGACACTTGCACGGCATTTTCCTTCGTGTCGTCGGTGCTGCTCCTCGACGCCATCAGCACCACTGGGTGCAAGCTCTCTCTCTTCCACTTACTGCTCACAAGTTGGATGCGAGGTGTATGATGGCTGCCCTGCCCAGGTCGACACGGGAATACTCTTCACTAGTTCTACAGCTATGTAGAGAGTCGTCTCCCCCCAATGAGAAAAAGTCAGGCTTCTCCATTCCTAGCTTGTTTATCTTTAATTAGCCTGGTCCAAATCAATTAGTAGTTAATTCTGCAACTAGATGGGCTACTTAATTTAGTATCATCACATCACACAGTTGCTGCTACAATATGCTATATGCTCCAAACGAAGTATTCAGCCCTGTCGTTTCTTGGTGATTATATGGTGGATCTTTCGTTGCAACCATACGCACTAAAAGAAGGGAAGACAGCGAGATTGCAGATGCTAAGCAGTCAAAACAATTCAACAAAGTTGGGATTAGATGGGCTTCGAATCTGTAGAGAGCAAACAAAAGTTGAGAGGGGACTTATCAGATTCGCTGCCAAGCGTACGAGTTCCCGGCAGGCGGCAGCCGTGCGGCGCGACAATGCCGGAGGCCGGCGACTTGCGACCGGCGGAGGAGCCGACGCCAGAGCGAGGCGAGATCCGCGCAGATGCGGCCGCATCTCCGCATGAGGCGTGAGGCGTGAGGCGTGAGGAGCGGCAGGGGGAAGACAGCGGCGGCAACCGGCGGAGAGTCGCCAACGTGGACCACCCCCTCGAAGTTTATTTGTCTCAAATGAATAATTAGCTGCTCAAAAGTATGCCGAAGATGCAGGACATGGAGTATGTGATCACGAGCTCACAGGAGCTCGGTATCTGATCCGTCCAGAATAGCTTTGTGATTCGATGAATTAAATGAGTGTGGCTGGCTGCGGGTCCACATGAATTCCATACGTCACTCTACGCACTTGACCGATGGGCCCTGGCTTGGACGGACGTTTGGACGCCATGGACGGAGCGAGGCAGAGTCGTGGTTCAAGATGTCACCGGCGTCCTGATCTGTGGATCAGATCCGGTGCTTTCCGGTAGTGGCGGCAGGGCACGCAGTAAATGCAGAAGTTGGGCGCTGGGGCAAGCTATCCCCTACCCAGTGAAGTTGGATCTTGCATTCTTCAAGGCGGGGAACCGGTGGAGAAATCTCCTGCGGGAAAAGGGAGTGGGCGGTCCAGCGAGCTCCAGCGAGCTCCCAGGTCCTCCGGCGAGCATGGAATTCTTGTTGCAGACATTAAACAGGTTAGAATCTGCTCGCTGTGGCTCCGTTTGGCACGGTTTTGGATTAAGTTTTCAGCAATGATTTGATTTTGTCTACTGAATATTTTTGCGGAAGTACCACAACACTGCTAGAGAAGGTTAACGAGAACAACAACACCATGGAGCCTCTTCACTACCCAGTCATGGCGCCGGCGGAGGTTGAGCTGCCGGCCCCGGCGGCCTCAAGTGCAGACGGCCAAATCTGTGTTGACGGCGCCGCTCCAGAGCCGGCCAGTGCAGACAAGGGTCAAGGTTCAGAGCACTCTATAGAGCAAGTGGATCCAAAAACTCCGGGGTGGACGCAAAGGTATGAAGATTAATTTTACAGTACTGTTCATTTGCGTTTAAAGAATTCAGGGGTATCCTCTCGATTTGAGTTGCAGTGCACATACATAAAACAGAAGTGACTAGATTCATTTTAGATGGTTTGTTAAATTGTTCGCCAAAGCAGTAAGTGTATATTTAGAAGTTGGGATTGTATAAGAAGAACCAAGCCTGGATAAAAATATTGTTATTGCTCCGGGAAGAAGATGTCTTGCAAGTACAGAGTTAAACATAAATAATTTATAA